>NC_138550.1:157659090-158141590 GCF_964273705.1 Natrix helvetica | reverse complement strand
CCCATGTTATGCTTAACAAAATAAAGGTGTGGTTATTCTGAACTTTCTTTCATGCTTTTCTGTAAGCCTCATCTTTTCCCTCCTTAATAATTCATTCTTTCTTTCTCCAAAGCCAGTTCCTCATTCCTTTAAAGCAATGTGTCAACTGTCTGACTAGTGAACACAAAATAAGAAACATTCTCTGGAACTTTGAATTCCTAAAAGTAAAACTTTATTAGATGCACCATATTGGTACTGAAAAACAAAACCAGCTCTGTTTTTTTCCCCACACAAATGCTTGCCTGATTGAACATCAGCTTCCTCTTCTCCCCATTCCTAGGTGATCAAATCGTCCAATTATCAGACATCCTTTTGTTATGGGAACAGTCCTCTTTCTCCAGCACCTGCAGTGGTGGCCTTGATGGTTTCCAGGCTTTCACGATCTCCGCATGCATTCTCAGAATTCTATTTGCCCCTTCCCTCCCCGCCACCCCAGTTCATTGGCAAGTTGAAAGGCATTAAGATTTGGAAGAAACAAAGTGGGTTCAATCCTGACACAATGTTTCTCAAGCTTGACAACTTTAAGATATCAACTCCCAGAATCCCCCCAGTCAGCCTGGCTTTTAATGGTCTTCAAAGTGAATCAAGCAATTTCTGCACAACCCTATCCAGTATCCCACAAACTGAATATCCGCTTAGCTATTTACAATTCTCAGTTAAACATAATTTTATCGTACACCTAAGGCTTTAACACATTCTAATGTTGCTAATGCTGACTACCAATTTTAACTCCAGTAAATACAAAAGGGAGAAGAGTGGATCAACATTCAGTCCCTCAATAAAAGAAATCAAACCACTATATTTGGTAGATTCTTTCAAAGATTTTTTAAAAGAATCTGCCAAAGGCAGTAGAAATATATTCATAGTCACTTATATGTGCATGCTTCTACTCCTACCATTTAGATATCTATTAAGATAAAATGTTCGTGGTTGGTTTTTTTTTACGTGAATGATCATGCTTTCATTTTCATAAACTTATCTCAGACAGGCGACTTAAATCTGCATTTTTTGTATGCTAATTATTTCTCTCTTACTTTCTATTTTGTAATGCTACTTTATTTGGACATAACTTGGACAAAATACATTCTTTTCAGATCTTCCCTTTCTGGATTTTGTTTAGGAAGCAAAGATGCTAGTGGCAAATACTGTATTTTTCGGAGTATAAGACACAACTTTCCCCCCAAAAAAGAGGATGAAAATCTGGGTGCATCTTATACGCTGAATATAGCATTTTTGGCCTGTCGAAACCTCATCCCTTTTGCAAAAATTGATGTGCAGAGGGCTTGGGTGGCTTGCAAAATGCTCAGGGGGCTGGGGAGGGCAAAAATGGGCCAGTTTTGCTCGTTTTTACACCCAGCCCCCAGGAGCACTCTACAAGCCTCCCAAGGCTCTGCATGCCCCCCCTTTGTGTTGCAAAATATAAGGCATGCAGAGGGTTTGGAAGGCCTGCAGAGTGCAAAAACGTTTTTTAAAAAATTACCTCTTCAAAATCATGGTGTGTCTTATATTCTGGTGCATCTTATAGTGTGAAAAATACGGTAATGATTTTAGGGTATTTGTAGAAGCTGCAAAGGCTAGAAAAAGTCATCCAAACTTATGAGAAATTGTGGCATTTTTCTTAATGGGCTTAAAGTCTTTAAGAGAGGATACAGGGAGTCCTCGAGTTACGACCACAATGGAGCCCAAAATTTCTGCTGCTAAGCAAGATAGTTGCTAAGTGAGTTTTGCTCTATTTTACCACCTTTCTTGCCACAGTTGTTAAGAGAACCACTGCACTTGCTAAGCTATTATATATATATACGTATATTTATAGTTATTTATAGTTATAGTTATATTTGTATTTTATCTGTTATTTGTTGTGTGGACTGTACACCGCCCCGAGTCCCTTTTTGGGAGAGGGGGCGGTTTAGAAATGCGAAGAATAAATAAATAAATAAATAAATAAATATTAACACAATTGTTAAGTAAGTCTAGAAAGAGTGCAGAGAAGAGCAACAAAGATGATTAGGGAACTGGAGACTAAAACATATGAAGAACAGTTGCAGGAACTGGGTATGTTTAGCTTAAGAGAAAGAAGGACTAGGGGAGACATGATAGCAGTGTTCCAATATCTCAGGGGTTGCCACAAAGAAGAGGGAGTCAAACTATTCTCCAAGGCACCTGAGGACAGGACAAGAAGCAATGGGTGGAAACTAATCAAGGAGAGAAGCAACTTAGAACTGAGGAGAAACTTCCTGACAGTTAGAATAATCAATCAGTGGAACAACTTGCCTCCAGAAATTGTGAATGCCCCAACACTGGAAGTCTTTAAGAAGATGTTGGATAGCCATTTGCCTGAAATGGTATAGGGTTTCCTGCCTAGGCAGGGGGTTGGACTAGAAGACCTTCAAGGTACCTTCCAACTCTGCTATTGTATTGTATTGTATTGAATCTGGCGTCTCCATAGACTTTGCTTGCCAGAAGATCACAAAAGGTGGTCACATGACCCTGGGACACTGCAACCGTCATAAGTACATGCCAGTTGCCAAGCATCTAAAAATAGATCACATGACCCCAGGAATGCTGCAGTGGTTGTAAGTGTGAAACACAGTCATAAGTCAGTTTATTCAGTGCCGTTGTCACTTTGAACAATCACTAAAGGAATGGTTATAAGTAGAGAACTACTTGCATAGTCTTGGCTACAATGCAGACAACATTCTATTGTTTTAACATTAACAACAGATTGTAGCAAAAAAAAAAGGAATTTGATTGTGAAACTGCATAAAATTTGGGATCCCTTTTGTTTGGTATTCTTGTTATGGCACATCTAATTATCTTTGAGATTATATTTTAATTAGCGAAGCTCTTGTTCCTTTTCCACATTACAGATTTCTTCCTTCTACAGGAGACAGCCTATTTCAAAGGGAAACCACCAACTTGCCTATCCCTAAAGAAACATCTCAACAGAATGGAGGAGGCCAATTTTTGCTGATTCCTAAGAATTAGCTATCTGGTAAGTAAGTGGCAGAAGAAGGGGAGAAAATCTTGCACCGCTCAGCAAAAAAATGAACATTCCTCTGTCTTTTCCACTGTTTCAACTTTTAACACGCAAATCATTTGAAGCAGGTAAGAGATTTGGTTGGTTTCCAGAGCAAATTGGCAATCTGAACCTTACGGGAAATGCTTCTTTTGAAAAGGGGGCAAGAAGGGGCTGGGGGGGGGGGAGCTTAGCTTCTCCATTGCCTCTAGCAACTCAGCAAGCAGCTTCACTCCAAGGGTGTGGTGACTTAGTAATCAGAAGCGTGTATGTTTTTGGTGAGAATAAAGCCAGGAGGAACCAATCAAAAGATTGCCCTGAGGGAAAGCCACGATCCACGTGATATCCTTAGCAGAGCTATTTAGAACATAAAATAATAGGGTTGGAAGAAACCTTGGAAGTCTTCTAGTCCAACCATCTCATCCCAGGTAAATGGTTGTCCAGTCTACCCAATTCCTCTGTTGATGCAATCTAGGACTGCATTAATGTTTGGGCAGATGTAATGCACTGCTGGAGGAGGAGGAGGAGGAGGAGGAGGAGGAGGAGGAGGAGGAGGAGGGAGAGGGAGAGGGAGAGGGAGAGGGAGAAGGAGAAGAAGGAGAAGAGGGGGAGGACGAAGAGGAAGGAAGAGGAAGGAAGAAGAAGGAGAATGAGAAGAGGAGGAGGAGGAAGAAGAAGAGGAGGAGGAGGAAGAAGTAGAAGTAGTAGTAGTAGTAGTAGTAGTAGTAGTAGTAGTAGTAGTAGAAGAAGAAGAAGAAGAAGAAGAAGAAGAAGAAGAAGAAGAAGAAGAAGAAGAAGAAGAAGAAGAAGAAGAAGAAGAAGAAGAAGAATTATTATTTAAGGTCTTCAATGGTCTTCTATAATGCATAAGTGTCATCTGCCTGTGGAAAATGTAGTTTTTTATACATCTTTCAGAAAGCTCTCTTTTTATATTCCACCAATGGACCATCTTCATTACTCCACTGTCTTCCTTGGTCCTGCCCTGATATCCATTTGCATTTGCTGTTTTTTCTTTCCTGGTGTATTCTTTGTCCACGGGTATCAAAAGAGATAATATTAAGGGAGAAAAACTTCTTTCTTCTGTCACATAGCTTGACTGCTCTGAGATGACAAGTAAAGTACCAATAATAGCAACAACTAGCTCAGAACCTTGGCAGCCTAACAATGGATCCATGCTGGACTGAGGACATCATCCCTTGGCCAAAGATAGCATCTTTTAATGTTGGACTTGACTACTATTTCTAGGAATTATAGCAAAAAGGAGAGTTTTCCTAAGAATACCAAACCTCTTTCTTTACTATGCTGATGTCATATGCTGATGTCACCATATTTTGTCACCTGAAGAGGGTCTTCTGAGTAGAAGTTGTACAATTAAGCTTGTTGACTTCTCTAACCAAGAGTTATGGAGAGAGTTAAACCTATTTAAAAAGAAGTCCCTTAAACTGCAATGCGATCCAACTGGTCAGTCCTAGAGGAGATCAACCCTGACTGCTCTTTAGAAGGCCAGATCCTGAAGATGAAACTCAAGTACTTTGGCCACCTAATGAGAAGGAAGGACTCACTGAAGAAGAGCCTAATGCTGGGAAAGAGAAGAGCCTAATGCTGGGAAAGATTGAGGGCAAAAGAAGAAGGGGACGACAGAGAATGAGGTGGCTGGATGGAGTCACTGAAGCAGTAGTTGTGAGCTTAAATGGACTCCAGAGGATGGTAGAGGACAGGAAGGCCTGGGGGAAATTGTCCATGGGGTTGCGATGGGTTGGTCATGACTTTACAACTAACAACAACAACAAAACGAAGAACCCAAAACAGCTTGGACCTTTTCCAGAACCAATTCAAAATCATGGAGCGCTCTTCAGAAATAATGCTGATATTTACATCCGGCAGGATGGAACTGAGATTATTCCCCCTGTAATTCTCAGTGGGAACATCCCAAGCTTTCCTCCCCTCCCCTCTCTCCTCCCCTTTCCAATTTACATTTTGTTCCTATAAGTTAATATTATGTAATGACCTGAAGCTGTGCAGACTTGAAATCGGTATCCGAAAGAACAGTCTGTTTCCCAGGCTTTGGTAGCTAAAGGGCATTCAGATGCCTACAGAGGATTTAATCTTTTAACACCTGGGTTGACGTCGCTGAGGCTGGTTTTGCTGCCATGAGCTTTTGACAAAGGTGTTGCCAGGTAGCGAGGAGAACAAACTGAAGGTTGGAGGCAGGAGAACTGCTGTGACCTGTTTGGTGCTGATTCATAAGTGCTGGCACTGGGAAAGAAAGAGAGGGAGAAGCAAATCACTCTAGAATAGAATAGAATTCTTCACTCTTTATTGGACAAGTGAGATTGGACCAGTGGTGGGTTCCTACCGGTTCGGCCCGGTTCGGCTAAACCGGTAGTGCAGGGGTGCCCAAACTTTTTGCGAGGTGGGCCAGATTTGGTGAGGTGAAAATGTGTGGGGCCGATCATTCAGCCTGACATTCTTTGAACCCTTAACATTAAATGCGAATTAACTACCGTATTTTTCGGAGTATAAGACGCACCAAGATTTTGAAGAGGCAAAGTAAAAAAAGTTTTTGCACTCTCCCACGAAAATGGGCCTTTTTTTTAAAGGGCATGAATAGCCTTTAAGAGGCTTCTAGAGTGCTCCTGGGGGCTGGGGGGGGGCAAAGTTGAGCAAAAAATGGCCCGTTTTTTGCTCATTTAGCAAAATGAGCCTCCAGTGGGGAGAAGAGGCTGCGGGCCGCTTGAAATTTGAAAAAGGGCCACATTTGGCCCCCGGGCCGCACTTTGGACATGCCTGCGGTAGTGGTATGGTGGCCTGGGTCACTGGAACCGACAGCGACCTAGGCCTACCACACCCCTGAACCAGTTACCTTGTTGCCCCCATCACCACCGCCATCTTGTTTTTTTAGTTCTGGGCATGGGCAGAACAATTTTAATTGAATTGTGCATGCGTGTGCGGTGTGTGCGTGTGAGCGAACCGGCAGTAAAGCCGAGCAGAACCCACCCCTAGATTGGATACACAAGGAATTTGTCTTCAGTGCATAAGCTCTCATTGTACATGCAAGCAACAGGTGATAAATTACCATCGTAATCGTAAAATGCCATCGTCATCAAATTCAATGTCTACAGAGATATAAATCTGATGGATTTGACGTTAACAGAAACCATGCTTGTGGCCCTATGTATCGCTTCCCCTGGGCTTTTAATCCCTTGTAGAGAAAGTTTTCTCCTAATCTGAGATCTCAAGATCACAAATGTCCAATTGCATGCAGTTCTCAAATTTTCATCACAAACGGGGACCAGAATTTTCGCCGCTAAGCGAGATGTTGAGAGAGTCACTCTCGATTTTGCAATCTGAATCAGGATACTTGTTAAAAGAACCAGTTGGTCTTAAGTGAATCCATCATCCCCCATTGACTTTGCTTTTGAGAAGCCGGCTGGAAAGGCAGCAAACGAAGATCATATGACCCCGGGATGCAGCAACCATTGTAAATACATTCCGGTTGCCAAGCATCCAAATTTTGATCACATGATTATAGGCAGTGCTGCAATGGTCATATGTATGAGGAGCAATGGTAAGTCACATTTTTTCAGTGCCATTATAATGTTGAATGGTTGCTGAATGAATGACTGTATGGGGAGGACTGTCTTTTAATATATTCTCCACTTCCATAAAGGACATTCTGTTGTGGCCTGTCAGCTATCAGCCTCCCCCCCCCCCAGCAGCTGAATCAGATGAGGAGGAGGTGTGGGAGTCAGGTTCAGCATCAAGGCAACCAGAAAGCTCCAAGGGGGAAGAGGGAATGGAGCAGGGGTGGGTTTCAGCCGGTACGCACCGGTTGCCTCCTTCAATCGTTCCGGCAGGCGGAGAACAAAAGAGGTGCACATAGCCAAGGACAAAGGAGCCTGCCACTTGCCTCCTTCACGCGTTCGGGCAGTGGGGCTGCTTTCTTTCTTTCTTTCTTTCTTTCTTTCTTTCTTTCTTTCTTTCTTTCTTTCTTTCTTTCTTTCTTTCTTTCTTTCTTTCTCCAAAGGTGTGTGAGAAAGCATCCCCACTGCCCAAACGTGTGAAGGAAGCAAGCGGCAGGCTCCTTTGCCCTCAGCTACGCGACCTCCTTTCATTCTCCGCCTGCCTCCTTCAATCGTTCGGGCAGGTGGAGAACAAAAGAAAGTGTGCAAAGCTGAGGGCAAAGGAGCCTGCTGCTTGCTTCTTTCATGCGTTCGGGCAGTGGGGATGCTTTCTTGCACACCTTCTTTCTTTCTCCGAAGGGGTACGTGAAAGCACCTCCACTGCCCAAATGTGTGAAGGAAGGAAGTGGCAGGCTCCTTTGCCTCGGCTACGCGCACCTCCTTTCTTTCTCCGCCTGCTCGAACGAGTGAAGGAGGCACTCACTGGTCACTAAACCACCTGTTAGCCATCATTCAAACCAGCCTGCTTCCTCTCTCCCAGCATGGGCTCTTTGGAGGGGGAGGGAAAGTCCCTTCCAAAACCTCGCGTGTCCTGGTGGCACCTCAGCAATAGCAGCTGAGCAAGGGAAGTAGGAATTCTGGGAATTGAAGTCCACAAGTCTTAGTCAAGTTTGAACACCCCTGGGTTTTTTTCTAAAGGGTTAGGGGTGCAAGGGTCTTGTACCTTGACAGCTTTAAGACTTGTGTGTTTCAAATGCCAGAGTTTCTGAGCCAACATTTTGGTTGCTAAGCAAGACCGTTTTTAATTGAGTTTCACCACATTTTACAAGTTGGCCATGCCCACCCAGTTACATGACTGCCAAGCCACTCCCACTCAGTGACATGACCACCAAGCCACTCCCACCTGATCACATGACCACCAAGCCACTGCGACAAAACAGGCCACACAGCTACAGAATAGGTTATAAAATCTTTTGAAACCCACCACCGGAATGGAGCTGGCAGAGAGACAGAGGCAGAACCTGGGCCACCTGTCAGCCTTCAGATGGACAGTCAACAGTCCCCAGGTCTGGAGGTGGCTGAGAAAAAGAGAGGAGGAAAAGCTGGGTCCAGTGCCTGATGTGCGGATGCGCAGAAGGCAGAGGAGAGGAGAGCAGTAGAAATCAGCGGGCCGGTCCTTGGGAAGGAAGAGCCACCACTGCTAGCAAAGCCCCACCTTAGCTCTGGGGATAAAAGGCAGGGGGTGGAGATGAATAGATGTGGCAAACAACTATTCATCTCCATGCCATATAGATGTGTTAGCCTGCAGTGAGAGAGAGACTTTTTGCTGGGGCTGCTGGCGTTCCTAATAAAGGAATCATTGATTTAACTACAGAGGGTTTGTCATGTTTGGGGAGCAGGGTCCGAACACATTCTTTCATCATTAGATTTCTGATTAGAAATATCCAATATATACCAAGAAGATTTTGAAACTTGCTGCATATCCTCAAGGATACATGCTGAGGATTGAGGTTTTAGTCAAGGAAGGATTTGGCACTCTTTCTTCCCTAATAGCAGAAATAAAGTTGCCCCAAGGAAGGAGAGATTCAAAGATACAGATGTTGAGAGGTGTACAAAAGGTTTCATGGTTGAAATCCTCCAATCTATTTGCAATCCGAACACTTTCAAGGAAGAGTTTGTGTGTGTGTGTGTGCATGCGTGGCTAATTGCCTCTTTATTGAAACAAACAGAACATTAGCATAACACTGAAAATGAAAAAATATGCAATAAAAAGAAGGGGAGAAAAACAAGAAACAAAATGAAAACAACTGGAAAACGCACACACGATGTGCGCGACAGAAATACATAAATTAAACTTTCACATTAAATAATTCTACTCTGAAAGACATTTGTTCAGATGAAGGTTACCAAAGACTTTGTTAGTAGAGGATTAGGGGACTGGAGTAGATGATTAGGGGACTGGAGACTAAAACATATGAAGAACGGTTGCAGGAACTGGGTATGTTTAGCTTAAGAGAAAGAAGGACTAGGGGAGACATGATAGCAGTCTTCCAATATCTCAGGGGTTGCCACAAAGAAGAGGGAGTCAAACTATTCTCCAAGGCACCTGAGGGTAGAACAAGAAGCAATGGGTGGAAACTAATCAAGGAGAGAAGCAACTTAGAACTGAGGAGAAATTTCCTGACAGTGAGAACAATTAATCAGTGGAACAGCATGCCTCCAGAAGTTGTGAATGCCCCAACACTGGAAGTCTTTAAGAAGATGTTGGATAGCTATTTGTCTGAAACGGTATAGTATTTCCTGCCTAGGCAGGGGGTTGGACTAGAAGACCTCCAAGGTCCCTTCCAACTCTACTATTGTATTGTATTGTATAGAGCTCAAAAATGGAAAGCAAATTTCAATAAAAGGCGTTCTAATTAAAGAAGTGGATACAGCGCAATTGGACTCTTTTTGGCTGCTGTTTCAATTTTTTTCCAAAATGCTCTTTTCCAGGTCTTCTGAATACTGTAGATCCAAATAAAAGTTATCTTTAGTTCTCAATTCTTTTCCATTGGAAACTTAGACTGTTATGAACCTAGTAAAGGAGAATATTTGTAGCTTAGGACTGACATGAGGAGTCCTTGGGGGTCTCTGAGCTTGCTTGTTTCTTGCAGACACTTCATTATCCAAATTAGCACTGATGACGTTACCTAGTATGGGTAATGAAACATCTTCAAGAAAACAAGCAAGCCTCAGAAACCACCACGCACTCTTCATGTTATGAACCTGGTTAGTATCCATGGATACTTTAGCAAACCCACTGTTGATCCCAAGATTTACAGATCTGCTGTTGGTGTCTCATTGGTGTCACTGTATGGTCACCTGCATCTCTTCTCCGGTTGTGTGAACTGAGCCAAAAAGGAGAGGAGAGAGAAATCATGCGATGTTAAGAGTTTAAAGAGAACACTGGGATCTGCAAAACCAATAAAACCATCCATAAGGTGTGGTTGTCCAGCCTCTTCTTAAAAGTCTCCACAGATGGAGACCCTACAACCGAACATAGTACTTAGAATCATACAGCTGGAAGGCACTTTGGAGGTCATCTAGTCCAACCCTCTGCTTGAATTATATCATTCTATTATACCTTATACCAGGGGTGTCAAACTCAAGGACTGAGGCCTGGATCTGGCCCGCAGGGTGCTTAGATCTGAGCCATGGGGACGCCCCGGAAATAATGAAGGACTGGCGGTGCCTCTGCCAGCGAAAATGAAGCTCAGGAGGACTGCACATGGCCCTCCTGAGCTCCATTTTCGCTGACAGAGGATTGTAGGAGGCTGTAGCTGCTGAAAACGGAGCTCGGAGGGCCGTGTGCAACTCTCCTGAGCTCTGTTTTCATTGGCAGAGGGTTGCAGGAGACCATCGCAGCCAAATACAGAGCTTGCAAGGGCTGCTGGCAGTCCTCCCAAGCTCTGTTTTCGCTGGTGGAGGGTTGCACGAAGCCGTTGCAGCTGAAAATGGAGCTCAGGAGCCCTTTCTCACTGGCAGAGTGCTTGGGCCACCCAACATGAATGACGCCCAACAGGCGCCCCCAACATGAGTGACGTCGAGCTGGCCACACCCACCCTGGCCTCCTGAGGTCAAATACAACCCTGATGTGGCCCTCAATGAAATCGAGTGTAACGACTATACTGTATCCCATCGCAGTCAAATGGTTGTCCAGTCTACTTTTGAAAACCTCCACTGATGGAGAACCTACAACTCCGGGAGGCAAGCTACTCCATTGATGAATTGTTCTTCTTACTTCTAAGTTGGATCTTTCTTTGCAGATAGACTGCTCCACTGTTATAGTAGAACGAGCTATAATACTGGTACTGATTAGGGAACATAACATCCCTTTTAGTCAAGTTTTATCATTCATTCATTTTTCATTTATTGGATTTGTCAACCGCTCCCTCTCCCCAAGGGGACTCGGGGCGGTGTACAGACAGAATAAAAACATTATATACAACAATTACAAAACCCCATAAAAACAAATTAAACACAAGTCTGTACAATAGTGCAAAAATTAATTAGCGATTAAAACCAAATTAAAATACCCCAAAATTTGAAATAACCGGCCATGAAAGTCAAGGGATTAGATCATGATTGTAATTGGGCCAGGCCAGCTAATTGGAACAGGTGGGTCTTGAGTTTCTTACGGAAGGAGCGGAGATCAGTAATGATTCTAATGTCAGGGGGGAGGTCGTTCCAGAGGGTCGGGCCCATCACAGAGAAGGCCCTACTCCTGGGCGTCGCCCGCCGGCATTGTTTATGATAACAGACCATCTTTTTATGACCTGGCATCCTCTAAATTTACTTGACTATAATTCCAAGCTATCCCAGTTAGCAAGATACAATTGAGAAGACACCATGGAAGACTAAAATACACATACACAACACTCAGACGTCTAGGTATAATTTTGCAACATATGCAGAAAGGTTAAATTTCTCATCTTAATTTGCCGAACGGAAGTCATGGAGAAATTCTTTTCTTCAGCCTGTAAAAATTATGCCCGTAGAGTTGGGACAATTAGACACTCATTGCTTTGTCTGCTCCAGAATCAAATAAGCTTGCTAGCAAGTGTGCATGTTACAAGTAGCAAGGGAAATATCCTTTGTGGTTGGCATGATTTGTGCAACTTCTTGTCATTTAAAAAAAATTTTTTTTTGCTCCGTTAGGAAATGTGAGGTAGCTTCTTTATGGCCTCCTAGTGAGCACAATACAATTAAACCAGAATTAGCACATAGCTTAGCCACAGAGGTTATAAAGGGCTGGATTTACAAGAGACACGTTGTGAACACAAGAGAGGGATGATGAAAGGGTTAGAGATTGAAATCAATTTTCCAATGGATTAAAAAGGAGGCACTCTTGAGCGGGGGGTGGGGGGGGGTTGGTCTTAGAAATCATGCAATCCATAGCTTATCAAAGAGTAAATCCTCCTGCAATCATTGGGAGTATGCTTCAGGTTGTAGTAACAGACTATGTTCTTACAAGATGCTTAGCTTCGTCAGCTGCTAATCATGCAGAATTTACCAATCGTTCTGACGACACATATTCACTCTCGTTAAATGAATATCATCTAGTATCGCATTAGCTGTTGTACCAAGGAATGCCAAGGTTTCGTGATAGCATTAGAATAACAGATTTGAAAGGAACCTAGGATGTCTTCTAGTCCAGGGGTCGCTAACCTTTCGGACCTCAGGGACCACTCAATTCATAATTTTAAATCTGCCTAATGACCGGCTGGGTGGGCGTGGCTAGGTGGTCATATAACCAGGTGGCGTGGCCAACTTGATGTCACTTATGTCAAGGGGTACCTCGCCAGCCTCTCTTCACCCCTCCTCTCCCAGCCACTCCTTGTTGGCCCTCCTGGGCTCCTTAGGGCCCCAACAGGAAGCAGTTGCTGGAGCTAAGCAGCCACCATGAGAAAGAGTTGGCAAAACAGCTGGCTCAGTTCAAATTGGATCTGATCAAGAAGGAGGCTCAGCAGAAGCACCTCGAGGCCAGGTGCTGGTGCCTGGAGGATCAGCGGGCTGAGATCGTCAGTCAGTTCCAGGCCATGATGCAGTCCCACTGGAACAAGGCCCTCTGGCTCTTCGCCCCCAGCGGCACTTCCCTCCAGCCTTTACCCAAAGCCCTGCACCAGGAGGCTAAAGCAGACCACAAGTCAGAATTTCTCCCCCCTCTGACAGCACAAAAAGACCCCAAAGTGGGAGAGTCTGCAGCAACACAAACGCTCATTGCACATATCCCACCTAGGGGCCGTAGTTTGAGGACCCCAGATTTAGTGCAATATAAAACATGCAAATAATTTTTCTGAGGACCACCAACATTTTCTTATGGACCACCAGTTGGTGACTGTTGTTCTAGTCCAACCCCCTGCTCAAGCAGGAGTCCCTTCATCATTTCAGACAAATGGTTGTCCGGTCTCTTCTAAAAAAACTTCCAGTGTGGGAGCATTCACAATTTAATAGAGGCAAGCTGTTCCACTGATTAATTGTTCTAACTGTCAGGAAATTTCTCCTCAGTTCTAAGTTGCTTCTTTTCTTGATTAGTTTCCACCCATTGCTTCTTGTCAAGGGAACATTGGTTAGTGCAATCAATGTCTAGGATCCATATTCTAAGCTCCCAAAGCTGGCAATGATCTAAAATAGAGAGGCTTGATTTTTTCAGCTGTTCTCTCTCATCAACTCTTTTTCCTGGAGGACTAGCAAGGCAAAATTGTCTAGGTGTAACATCCTTTATTGTTCTATGGGTAATCTACAGTTAAATTCAAAGAATGATGCTAAAAATTTAATAATTCAAGTCCTAACCAAAAATCTAAGAATAATTAAGGTAACATCTTACATATAGGCAGTTTCCAAGCAAGTTATATATATATATTTTGTAAAATTAGGGTGTTCAGGATCAATAAATTTGAACTTTCCATGTATTAAAGGAATCCTGTAGGTATTGTTCCAAAACCTCCAATCACAATTGATATAACAGCAGATTTCTTGTTCCATAAGCATTGCACGTTGATCTGCAAATTGTGGAGTTTTATTACTATGTTTTGTTATTTATGAATGTATTAGCTGCCCAATCAACTTGTCGGGCCTGCAATTCAGAAACTTGGTTTCTGAATTAACTCATGTTCTACATTTACTCATTACCAAACAAATAGACTGAATTTGTATAACACTCAACTCTTGTAGTGCTAGCAAACGTTCAGCTCAGCCAAATTTAGTATCTTGTACATTCATAGACATTGAACCTGCCAGAAAGCTGTTAATCAATATATGAAGTTGGCTTAATGGTCTTCTTAACAGACTTGTTGTATAAGAAACTCCCTTTTGCACAATTCCTCATTTCCCAGATTAGAATTAAATAATTAAATAAGCCTTCTTTACCAGTGGTGGGATTCAAATTTTTTTTACTACCGGTTCTGTGAGCGTGGCATGGCTTGGTGGGCGTGGCAGGGGAAGGACACTACAAAATCCCCAGTTTCACTCCACTCCAGGGCAAGGATACTGCAAAATCTCTATTCCTTCCCCACCCCCACTAACCTGCTTTCCAGCTTGGTTCTCCTGTGCAGGGCAACAGAAGAAGAGTCAGCCCATCATGCTGGGATTCAGGAGGCAGTGAATAGATGGGGTGGAGCCAACCAGAGGTGGTATTTGCTAATTCTCTGAACTACTCAAAATTTCCGCTACTGGTTTGCCAGAACCGATCGGAACTGGCTGAATGCCGCCTCTGTTCTTTACTATGGTAACTAGGTTTCACTTTATTTCCATAAGTACAATGTTTTCCACAATATTCATCTCATGTGGTCCAGCTTCCATTTCCAAGGAGTTTAGTTCTCTGTGCCTTGAAAATCTATCCTACCACTAGCAAATGGTTCTGATTATATATCTAATAAATATTCTAAAGCAATTAATAACTAATGAGAGTGATTTGTGTTCAGGGCTCAAATAAGCAGCAAAGATGACTTAAAGGCATGCTTATTTCATCCTTTTTAATACAATAATTTCCCCACACCAGGATAGGTTGAGCATGTTATATATTTCCCTAAGCACTTCATGGAATAACAGGGTTGGAAGGGGCCTTGGAGCAGTGGTAGGATGCATTTTTGTTTTACTACCGGTTATGTGGGGTGGGGTGGGGGGGCTTGGTGGGCATGGCATGGCTTGGTGGGCATGGCAGGGGAAGAATACTGCAAAATCCCCATTCTCTCCCAATTAGCTAGGCCTCGGGAGGCAGAGAAGTGATGGGGGCGGGGCCAGTCAGAGGTGGTATTTACCAGTTCTCCTAACTATTCAAAATTTCTACTATCAGTTCTCCAGAACTTGTCAGAGCCTGCTGAATACCACCTCAGCCTCGGAGGTCTTCTACTCCAACACCCTCCTGCTCAAGCAGGAGACCTTGTACCATTTCAGATCAATGGTTGTGCAGTCTCTTCTCAAAAACCTCCAGTGAGGGTGCACCCCACAACTTCTGGAGGCAAGGCATTCCATCGGTTTTCACAGGAAATTTCTCCACAATTCTAGGTTGCTCCTCTCCGTGATTAGTTTCCATTCATTTTTTCCTAGCTTGCCTTCTGGTTCGGTGGAAAATAGGTTCATATACTGTTGTTTTTTAAAAGATGTTTAGCTTGTTTTTGACTTGGTGTGTTGTTTTCCCAGCCTTGGTGCCTTCTGACTCCTGGGTGCCTGACACGCAACCCATCCTCCACAATTCTGCCAACTGTGTCAATTCAATAAATGATAATTCAATAAAACATACCTTAACTCCAATTGCAAGTTTCTTAGTTGCATTTGATTGATTGAAATGGCAATTAAAAATAGAGTCATATACTAATAGTCCCTGAGACTGTATAGGCTCTGTCACCAAATAAACTTTGTTGTTCATTGGAGTTTAGTGTGCTACACAAACCCAGAAAAGTAGATTAACCTAAACTATACAGACTACAGAATAACAGAGTTGGAAGGAAGGTCTTCTAGCCCAACCCCCTGCTCAAGCAGGAGACCATATACTACTTTAGACTGTTGGAAGAAATGTCCTTCTGGGTTCGGCTCCAAGTGGGGAAAGAGACACTGGAGACATGGAGGCTGCTTGGAAAGATGGTTTTAATGGTGGACAGGACCACATGGCTTGAGTCCTGAACAGAAAAGGTGATCACATGCTTCAATGTTGGTGGAGAAGAGAAGGGAAGAGAAGAGTGAAGAAGGGCTTGCAGGGCTTTTTATAATCTGTTCGGCCCCACCTATCTGTTTCCTGTTCCTGTGTAAGAAATGTATTCTGATTGGTTGCCAGACTCCCATGGGCACATGCAAGGGCAACCCTCTAGGCCAGTGATGGCGAACCTTTTTTGGCTCGCGTGCCACAAGTGGGGGGAGCGCAGGGGGGTCGAGTGCGGGTGTGCCGCACCCATAATGCAATGTGCGACCCCCCCAGTGCGCATGCGCGCACAACGCGGGACACCCCCCCATTTTTACATGTTTTTTTGCCCTCCCCAGGCTCCAGGGGCTTTATAGGAGCCTGGGGAGGGCGAAAAGAGCCTCTCCCGACTCCCCGGAGGCCCTCCGGAGGCTTCAGGGACTGTCCGGAGGCTTCCCTGAAGCCTTCGGAGCGCTTAAAACCACCCTCCGAGCAAACCGGAAGTGACTTTCGGGTTGCTCGGAGGGTCGTTTTAAGCGCTCCGAAGGCATCAGGGAAGCCTCGGACAGTCCCTGAAGCCTTCGGAGCGCTTAAAACCACCCTCCGAGCAAACCGGAAGTTCCGGGTTGCTCGGAGGGTTGTTTTAAGCTCTCCGAAGGCATCAGGGAAGCCTCAGACGGTCCCTGAAGCCTTCGGAATGCTTAAAACGACCCTTCGAGCAACCCGGAACTTCCTATTTGCTCGGAGGGTGGTTTTAAGCGTTCTGAAGGCTTCAGGGACGGTCCCTGAAGCCTCCAGGGGGGGGGGAAGGCTCTTTTCGCCCTCCCCAGGCTCCTATAAAGCCTCTGGAGCCTGGGGAAGGTGAAAAATAGCTTTTAAAAAGGTGAACTCAGCTGGCCAGCGCGCACATGGACGCTGGCCAGCTGACAGGGCAGCGGCTCGCGTGCCCTGGCAAATAGCTCCAAGTGGCACGCGTGCCATAGGTTCGCCATCACGGCTCTAGGCTGAGTTTTGAATCCAGGTTTGGTTGAGTTCTCAGATGCCATGTGGTCAGTTGAGTAAAGTGCCAATATTATCATGCCTTAATCCAGTGCTTCTCAATTATTTTCTGTCATGCCCCCCCTAGGAAGAAGAAAACATTTCGCGCCCCCCGCGAACATATACATACATATATTTATATATAGAGTATCACAGAAGTGAGTACACCCCTTAATATTTTGTAAATATTTAAGTATACTTAAATATTTACAAAATGTTAAGGGGTGTACTCACTTCTGTGATAACATTGAAGAAATGACACTTGTATGTGCATGTATACACACACAAACACACGCATATATATCCTGCACGCAGTGATTTCTAGAAACAACACCTGCTCGTCTCAGTGGGAAAGACCCATGCATCCCAGATGCGAAGACTGTCCAAGTGGTCCTTAAGATGATCGCCGACTTAGGGAGGGAGGGAGCCGCAGAGGCGGGGCTCAAAGGGAAGGAGAGCGGGATAAAACACCGGAGCGCTCTAAGCTTTGGAAACTCTCGCCTTTCCTTACCACGGAGCCTTGGAAACTCTCCAGACACAGACGCATCCGGTCGGAAGAAGGAGAAAGAGAAGGGGCGGCTGAGGGAAGAGAGACGCGGGTGGGCTCAGCGATCCTGACGGGCAATCCCTGCCGCCAGGGCGGAACAAAAGCGGGCAGAGGAGACACACTGGAGCGCCCGCTCCGATCCTGACCCGGCTTCGAGCCCCCCTTTACGGAGCCTCGCACCCCCCCTGGGGGCTGCGCCCCACTATTTGAGAAGCACTGCCTTAATCCCATCACTCTGGAGCTGAAGGGGAGAACTCTTTATTATGTAAAGTGGATTAGCTTGGCCTTCTTAATGGCCCATTGACAAAGTGGGGATGGGCAGGAAGCTGCAGGAATTTACTTTGTGTTTAAAATGTGTTTCTCCCTTTTTCACATCCAGGAAAATATAATAAACTGCCCCTTCAATCTTTCCCAGGATATTTCATTTATCTGGGAGAGAGCTTTCTACAAGACAGATAGTTGTCTAGTCTCTTCTTAAGAGAAATAGTTGTCTAGTTGTGGTGAGCACCCACAACTTCTGAAAGCAAGTCATTCTATTGATTAATAGTTGTTACTGTCTGGAATTTTCTCCTTAGTTCTAGGTTGCTTCTCTCCTTGATTAGCAATAGCATTTAGACTTATATATCGCTTCAAAGTGCTTTACAACCCTGTAAATGGTTTACAGAGTCAGCCTATTGCCCACAACAATCTGGGTCCTCATTTTACCCACGTTGGAAGGTTGGAAGGCCAAGTCCACCTTGTTAGTTAGTTTAGATTAGTTTCCATCCATTGCATCTTGTCTTGCCTTCTAGTGTTTTGTAAAATAGGTTGACCCCATTTTCTTTGTGGCAGCCATGTAAATATTGGGGCTATTGGTTAACCTAACTATGTTTAGGTTAACCATGGCTAAGTGTGTATACAATGATAACCTGAGTAGATTTATTCCCTAGGGCGAAATGTGGTTTAGGTCAGGAGATTACGAAAAATGAGTTCATCTCAGTGTGGGATGAAGAGATACAGTACATTTTTATTTTAAAAAACAAGCTCCACTGTTTTGGGTTTAAACGTGAGAGTTACCTGTCCACAAACATCATTAAGTACATAAAAATACATAACTGTACGGAGAACTGTAGTTTTGCAAAGTTCAACAACCCTTGCGATATGTCACTGAGCAATAATAAAACCAAGTTCACTACTGCAACAAACAAAGGAAGCGTCTCTGGCTGAAGTAATTTGTTTACTATCGGCTCAACAAAGCCAGGTTCCACCATGTAATAAACAGAAACATTCGGATGGTGTCTGGTCTGTTATCTTTAGTAGAACAGAAAAATGTGTGCTGTCCAAAATGTCAGCATTTGCATTTTATTTATTTATTTTGTAGGAGTGATAGCGGGCAGGAGAGTGTGCCATTTTGAGTTTTCATTTCAAACATTGCTGATAAAGAGAAGAACCAGTTCGGAAACTGGATAGATTGGTTCCACGCCCTCGTCTTTAAAAGCATGCTCAAACTTACCTAAAACCATTTGCTTGTTGCCTGATGACTTCAGATTCCTTTGATGAAAATAAATAAATTAGGATTAATGTAATAGAGATACTATCTGCAATAGATCGGAGGAAGTATGTGTGTAGACTAGTTCTAAGCCAGATAAGTTTAGCCACATTTTAAAATTATTTATTATCTGTTTATATTAGTATCAGTGCAAGGTGGAAAGGACAGGAAAGATAGCTGAATTGACTTAGGCAAACTGTCAAACTGTAGGCTTGGACATCCTTTAAAAAAAAGACCCCCAAGTAGGTATTTTTCATCACCACTGTGGCCTGCAACCCCTAGAAAGTATCTCCAGAAACTAGGGATCTCCATGAATAACTTAAGGTAAAAAAAATAAGCATTTACATGTAGTCCTCGAGAGTTCCTTTAGTGACCATTTGAATCTATAATGGCACTGAAAATAGTGACTTATAACTGCTTTTCACACAACTGTTGCAACACACCCATGGTCATGTGTTCAAAATTCAGATCCTTGAGAAGGGAAGGGAGAGAAGGGAGGGGGGAGGGGAGGGAGGAAAGAAGGAAGGAACGAAAAAAGGGGAGGAAGGGATGGAAGAAGGAAGGAAGGGAGAAAGAAAAAAGGGGGAGGGGAGGAAGGGAGGTGGGGAGGAAGGAAAAAGGGGGAGGAGAGGGAGGAGGGAAAGAAGGAAAAAGAGGAAGGGAGGGAAGAAGGGAGGAAGAAAGGAAGGTAAAAATGGGGAGGTGAGGAAGGGAGGTGGGAAGGAAGGAAAAAGGGAGAGGGGAGGAAAGGAGGGAAAATAGGAGGGAAGAGAGGAGGAAGGAAAAAGGGGAGGGGAAAGAAGGAGGGAAGGGAGGGAGGAAAAGGGGAGAGAGGGAGAGAAGAAGGAAAGAAGGAAGAAAAATAGGGGAAGGGAGGGAAGAAGGAAGGAAGGATGGAACAAAAGGGAAGGGAGGGATGGAGGGAGGGAGGGAAATATATGAAAAGGAGAAGAGAAGGGGGAAGGGATAGCATGACTTTAAAAAAGAGAAAAGGGATGAAGCAAGTGAGAAGAAAGTAGAATAAATGAAAGGCTAACATAAAAATAAGAAATAAAAAGAGAGGGGGGAAAACAGGGAAAAATAGAAACGTCAAAAAACAGTGAAGGAAATGCCAGCGTCCCTTCCTCGATCTGAGAAATGGCCCAAGGATCCCAGACATCAACTGAGTTTTTTTCCCATCCGGGCTCCATCTCAGCTCTCTATTACCATCTTCCTATCTTGTCCCCTTCAGCTTGCCTCCGTCCCTCATGCATTTCACCACGTTTGATAATTCTCTCCCCATCCCGGATATTTCTTCTCTTTAAAGTATAGGCATGAAGCAGTGGTGGGTTCCTCCCGGTTTGGATCAGTGACCCAGGCCTGCTCTGCCCCCAAACCAGTTCTCCGTACTTGATGCACATTGCGCACGTATGCGCAGTGCTATTAAAATTCTTCTGCACATGTGCAGAACAATTTTAATAGCACTGCGCATACGTGCGCAATGTGCATCAAGTACGCATGTGTGGCACGCACACAAGTGAACCGGCAGTAGTGCCTGCCGGAACCCACCCCTGGCATGAAAGAAATGTTAATAATTCTGTCTCAACTTTTGGAAATCCCATGGAATTGGTTGAGGGTTAGATCTGAAGAGAAACTTCTTCCGCGACGATATGAGTTATATTTCGAGGGAAATTGGGGATGAGAAAGTAACCATAGGAAACATGTTTTCTTGTGCGTTTTTCAGAGGCTTGACGCAACAGCTATTTCACACCGACAGATTTTTATTTATTTATTCCCCCTGCCTGTGATATTTCCAAGCCCATAAAATCCATTCATGCTTTTAGAGGGGTTAGTAAGTAATTAAAAGTCTGGGTAGGAACTTCCTGCTTTGGGTCCATAAAAAACATTCCTTCGCTTTGATTCCTTCCCCAAGTTTGTTCTCTTTTCTCTTTCTCCAAATCACGTGTGTGTTTGTGTGTGTGTGTGTGTATGCACGTGCACGGACATGCACCTAAAGCACACACTTCAAGATCCACCATAGATATTTGGCTTTTATACACTTGTTAACTTTTCGTGTTTGTCATTCCGAAGGCTAGACAATTATTGATACGCTAAACAGGTCACGTCTTACCTGGCGAATCTCTAAACTGGATTTGAAACATTTCATGTATTGGACTGGTATGGAATACCTTTAATCTGAATTGCACTCTGTGCAAAGATCAAAGCCAATTCCTCAGTGTTCTGTTTAGAACATTGGAGAAATTGTTTTTTTTAATATTATCATTCATCAATTATTTTAAAAGGAGCACACTAAATATGTTTTGTCAGTAAACATGAATCCCCAAGAACAGATTAACTGAATAGCATTAGAATTACAAAATAACAGAGCTGGAAGGGACCTTGGAGGTCTTCTAGTCCAACCCCCTGCTCAAGCAGGAGATTATATACCATTTCAGACAAATGACTGCCCAATCTCTTTTTAAAATCTTCCAGTATTGGAGCATTCACTACTTCTGGATGCAAGTTGTTCCACTAATTAATTGTTCTAACTTTCAGGAAATTCCTCCTTAGTTCTAGGTTGCTTCTCTCCTTGATTAGTTTCCGTTCCTTGTTTCTTGTCCTGCCTTCAGGTGCTTTGGAGAATAGGCTGACCCTCTCTTCTTTGTGGCAGCCCCTTAAATATTTATGTAATTTGAGTACATACAATAGGTTGGAAGGAGAGAATTTTACACCTTAATGCTATCATACGTTTGACCCAAAGTAGAACTGCATTCATTGCATTTTCTTTCAGTGCTAATTTATCCTTCTTTTGTTTGAAACTGTAGATAGAAAGAATAATAATGGCACACTTTTCTGACATGTGGAAATTGTGGGGCTTCATTGTGTGTGTTTTTTATATCTGTTTAATGCACATTCTCACAACCCAGTGATGTATAACGTTTTACGAGGCTTCTCAATCAATATGACAACTATGATCCGAGAAATGTTGCCTATACAGTGTCAGCTGTCTTCAGCATATATTAAAAATCAACCTTTCTGCTGATAGAAAGGTTGACATCTATTTATCTACAGCAGTGTTAAATCATCAGTTCTTCCATACTGCCTTGAATATATCTACATAACCATTCAATTGAGCAGGAACAGTCAATTTAAGAAGAAAAGAACAATTCCTGCATGATTAGCCCAAGGGCCCATATTTCTTATCCCATATGCTAGATTTGATAGAATAGAATAGAATAGAATAGAATAGAATAGAATAGAATAGAATAGAATAGAATAGAATATTTGTTGAGAATGCAATGGAATAGAATAGAATAGAATAGAATAGAATAGAATAGAATAGAATAGAATAGAATAGAATCTGGAAAGGATCTTGAAGGTCTTCTAGTCCAGCCCCCTGCTCAGGCAGAAGACCCTATACCCATGATAGCAAACCTATGGCACATGTGCCAGAGGTGCAAGCAGCGTCATTTCTGTGGACACACGAACTGTTGCCCCAGCTCAGCTCCACTGTGCATTTGCGCACACCGGTCAGCTGGTTTCAGGTCTCTGCCACTCATGTGTGAATGATGGGGTACATGCACTGGGGGCTGCACACATATTGCATTTTGGGGGTTTGGGCATGTTTTGGCCACTCAGTTCGGAAAAGATTAGCCATCACTGCCCTATACCATTTCAGACAAATGGCAGTCCATCCTCTTCTTAAAAGCCTCCAGTGATGAAGCACCCACAACTTCTGAAGGCAAGTTGTTCCACTGTCATCGCTGTTGGGGAGTTTCTCCTTAATTCTGGGTTGCTTCTCGCCTTGATTAGTTTCCATCCATTGTTTTTGTTTGTTTGTTCCATTGTTTCTTTCATCATGGATGAGAATATCCACGAGGTATTTAGTTTGGTGAAGTCATTTTTGATTAGGATGGTGAGTAGAGCTGACTTTGCCATGATTACAAGTTTGATAAATAAATAAAGCTGGGAGGAAAGTCCTAAATCCATATATTACTGTTTCTAGGTAAAGCCTCCTACCCATAGAGCCCAATATGGTATGCCACTAAGGGAGTATAGACTAATGCTTTCCAAGGTTCTTATAAAAATATAAGCATTGTCCTGCTGGATGGGATTCCTGGCCTATCTAGTCTCACAGTCATTCTCACAATGCCCAATCATATGCACAAAGAAGCCCATAGTTGTTATGGCCTGCCAACGATCAGTGAAACTGGCAGCAGATTCGGACAGTGAGGAGGTTGGGGAGGAACATGGGCCAGTCCTGGAGTCTGGGGAAGGCTCTGATGCATCAGAGGCAGAGAGGGGGGCAGAGCCGTATGCCAATTATCAGCAGCCTTCAGAGGCAGACATCAGTGAGGCAGACAAACAGCTGGAGCCTGTTCCCAGCGTGCACATGCGCAGAGTTGGGAATAGCTAAAGAACAGGGGTCGACTTGGGAGTAAGGCCACAGGTGGATGATGAATGGCCCCACCCATAGGGAATAAAAGAGGAGCGAGAGGAGAGGGGAATTTGCAGGAGACAATTCGTTGACTTAATTGGTTCGTGACTCTCTGAGACTCCTTTACCAAGTTTTGCAGATATCGGTCTGTCAGCTCTCCAAGTCAGGTAAGGTCTGTGACTGTACATCCTCGGAAGACTTTGCTGGATGTGAATGAGCAGAATTCACAGTAAATTAATAAAAAGTTTTTCTTTTCTGAACAAGGAGTTTACTTCATGCTCTTGGGAAGCCTTGGTCAGGACAATAGTCTCACAGCCGATTGCCACAGAGGCAGTCACATCACCATCAAGGCTAATAAGCATTAATCCCTTTGACTTCTGTAAATTGGTCCAACCCTTTTTTGAAGGCAGTCGAGATGGCAGCAGGCATCATATCTTATGGCAGCACATTCCAAAGTTGATTTTTGCAATGTATATCGAAAAAATATATTAACAGAATAACAGGAGGGACATAATGTCTTATTCAAGTTAACGTCAGGGTTCCAAATAGCATCCAAAATTAAATCAGTCCAAGGCAAAAGATTCCTCAAAGTTTCAATTTATTAAGAGAGCCATGTTGGCACATCCGGGAAAACCCAAATCTGAAAGCTTCCCAGTTTTCCACACCCAGTTGAAAGTTCAAGATTTTGCCCCCACACCCACAAGTCCATCACAGGGTCCAATCTTCCACTGCCATGCTGGCAGTTCCACCTATCCAGTTCTGGTCAGGCGCAGAGGTGCAAAGACGAAGGATGACCTTGGCTTTCTAGAAAGAATTGTGTTATGGCTACATACCATCTAACTCCATACAATCCCCCCTCCCATTTTCCCACAATAGAAAATGCATAGTAGAATAATAGAAAGTGTGGCAGGCCAAAGATCCAAAAGAAAAGATGGCTGCAGGCCTGACACCTTGGTGGTCTTCCAATCCAACCTCCCACTCAAGGAGGAGACCCTGTATCATCCCAGACAAGTGGTTGTCCAGTCTTTTCGTAAAAGCCTCCAATGTTGGATCACTCACAACTTCTGAAGGCAAGCTGTTTCACTGGTTAATTCCAACTCTATTATTATTCTACGTTCACTGCCGCACATAGTGCAGTAAACTGGATTTCATTGCCAAAATTTTTACTATTATTTTAAAAATTAAACTCTTTCCTCAAGAAGACAATAAATGACCCCTTAATGGGTAGACAGACTCTATTTTAAAAAAATGAAGCTATGGAACAAGAAGTATTTCCTGGTCTTAGCAATCATGCATTTAAGATAAGGCAGGATATCATTTGAGGTATTTCCTCTGTTTTCTTCATCAGTAGCAAGGCTCCCTCCCAATCTTATTCCTAAAAGTAAATATATGAATTAAGTAATATTACGCCAGTTATGACCTTCCCCGAAATCCTCTTTTGTGTTAATTTCTAAAGGCTGAGTCACTGTCAAAGGTCTAAAAATACTGATAGAAATTAGGGTTTACGAGAAAGTCATTTTGGGCGGAAGGATCTCTGAATTTTGAATGATTTCTGAAATTGACCAGAATTTTCGTAATAGTTAGTGTTGACTTCAGACATCTCCCCACTGCTACAGTACAAATAAAATATTGTTTTCTATTGTACTGGTTGCCATTTTATATTGGTTTTTAATAATGGCCATTGAAAAGGGAAATTTAGGGAGAAATGATTCCAAGTATGTGCAGAATTTGGGACAGATTCAACATTTCCAATGAGTTTCCTGCTAGTGACTTTCCAAAAAACTGTAGTGCACATCTTGATAACAAAGAAGTTTAATTATTGCAATAAAATAACCATAGGATTGTGAAATTATTGTTATCCAATAAATGGAAACTTCATAGAATCACAGAATGAAAGGACTTATCCTCTAGTCTAACTCCTGCCTAACACAGAAAATCAATCTATCTATATATATACAGTATATATAAAAGCCAAATACCATTCACTCATCACGAAATCTCCAAAACCATAAAGCCTACAAACTTGAAATTTGACATGTATGTTTCTCTTGGCTTCTAGGTGTTTGCTAAGAAAGGATTTTTTTGAAATGACCATCAGATCATTAGTATTTCTTATAAAGTAATTAACATGCTCTGATGCTAAGAAGTTCTACTCACCCTCCCCACCAGAAAATAACTCTGTTCCAACTGCCAGTTGCCTTATATTAACACACTCTGATGCTTAGGAGTTAGACATTCTACTCCCCCTCCTCACCTGAAAAGAACTCTGTTCCAACTGCCTCACATTCCGTTACCTCGGTTCAAATTGGCAGGCATTCCAGTCCTTCACTCAGGAGTGTTCTGGGGTTCCTTACAGTACTAAACGTCAGTACCTCAGCAAAATATCTATGCCTTCCACCTATGGAACTGCTTCCAGACTCAAGGTGACAGGAGCAATATTCCCTTATGTGTATTAATCACCTCCCACCACTGAGCCAATAGGTTGTGAACTTAATTTCTCCTGCATAGCCCAATCACATAGTTTCATTGCAAAGCACGGGTATTCAGCTAGTATTATTATATGCCCAATAGATGACAGTCTAACCTCTGTTTAACGCCCTCATCAAATATGGGTTAATTCTATGCTGAATGGATTTTACCTGTAATATTTTTTTTTACTATGCTCCAAGTAGTTAACTCAACAGCCATAATATGATACAGGTAGCTGGTACAAGCGTTTCCAAATTGAACATCTTGTAAATTACATAAATAAATATCCTGCTAGTCCTCAAGAAAAAAACCAGGCTGTAATATTTAAGCATTAAGCATTACCATATAAGTAAACCAAGGTTACTATTTGGTAAAACAGTGTTTCCCAACCTTGGCAATTTTAAGAGGCAGCATGCTAGCTGGAGGAATTCTTGTTGAAGTCCATGCATCTTTAAAATGCCACGCTTGAGAAACACTTTGGTAAAGCAGTGCATGTTATAAACTTCAAGAGTTTCCTGTAATAATCAGCCTGCCAAATTCTAGATACAGTGATTATAATTACTTGTCACCGAGATCAGGAAATTTGAGGAGACTGACAAGAGAAGAAGTCACTGTAAAAACTTCCAGGCGACAGCATTCCAACAAGGTTTAACGTGAACACGAAAACTTTTTATAATTTAGGAAGCGTTTTGTCATTATCGCCTTCCTAGGGCTGAGAGAAACAGTGACTAGCCCAAGGTGGCTTTGTTTCTAAGGTAGGATCTCAGTCACCCAGGTTGTTCCAAAGAAGCTTCTTGGATGAGAAACGAAACGTCTTCAAAGGAAAACAACCTGAAAGCCCAGTTGCCTCCTGAAATATAAATCCTCCCATTCCCCACTATCCTGTCAGAGCTGAAGAAGCTTCTTGGATGAGAAGTGAAACATCTTCAAAAGAGAAAACAAGAAAGTCCAGTTGCTCCTGAAAAAAAGCCCCTTTGGGACAACCATGACCTGGATGACTGAGAATCTCTACAGACTTTTAGCTATACAATTTGGGACGAAGACCCTTTGAATGGTGTGGGAATAAGGAATGGATTTCCAGAGGGAAAACAATTGCAGACTACAGGAAGTAGTAGCACTACTCAGGTGACCCTGAGGAGACAGGTAAACCTTCAAGTGCTCCAATGACTCTCTAAAACAGGAGTGTCAAACTCAAGGCCCGGGGCCGGATCCGGCCCCCAGGGTGCTTAGATCTGGCCCGTGAGGCTGCCTGGAAACAGTGAAGGACTGGCCCGCGGTGCCTCTGCCAACAAAACAGAGCTTGGGACAGCTACAGATGGGCCCTTCTGAGCTCTGTTTTCACTGGCAGGGGGTTTGCAGAGGCCATTGCAGCCAAAATGGAGCTTGGGAGTCCGTTTTCACTGGAAGAGCCCTCGGGCCATCACAGGTGCCCCCAACATGAGTGATGTCGAATTGGCTGCACCCACCTTGGCCACAACCATCCTTCCCGCCCCGCCTCCCCCCACCCCCCAAGGTCAAACTCAACCCTGATACAACCTGATACAATGCCTTGGTAAGGCCACGCTTGGAATACTGCATTCAGTTCTGGTCGCCACGATGTAAAAAAGATGTGGAGACTCTCGAAAGAGTGCAGAGAAGAGCAACAAAGATGATTAGGGGACTGGAGACTAAAACATATGAAGAACGGTTGCAGGAACTGGGTATGTTTGGCTTAAGAGAAAGAAGGACTAGGGGAGACATGATAGCAGTGTTCCACTATCTCAGGGGCTGCCACAAAGAAGAGGGAGTCAAACTATTATCCCAAGGCACCTGAGGGTAGAACAAGAAGCAATGGGTGGAAACTAATCAGGGAGAGAAGCAACTTGGAACCAAGGAGAAACTTCCTGACAGTTAGAACAATTAATCAGTGGAACAGCTTGCCTCCAGAAGTTGTGAATGCCCCAACACTGGAAGTATTTAAGAAGATGTTGGATAGCCATTTGTCTGGAACGGTATAGGGTTTCCTGCCTAGGCAGGGGGTTGGACTAGAAGACCTCCAAGGTCCCTTCCAACTCTACTATTGTATTGTAACCCTCAATGAAATTGAGTTTGACACACCTGCTTTAAAAGGATGCAAATGTCCAGCTGTCTGCAAGGAATATAAATCCTTCCATTCCCCCACTATCCTGTCAGAGCTGAAGAAGCTTCTTAGATGAGAAGTGAAGCATCTTCAAAAGAAAAAAGTCCAGTTGCCTCCTGATAAAGCCCCTTTGGGAGAACCATGAGCTGGATGACTGAGAATCTCCATAAACTTTTAGCTATACAATTTGGGATGAACCCCCTTGGAAATGGTGTGGGAATAAGGAATGGATTTCCAGAGGGGGAAAACAATTGCAGACTACAGGAAGTAGTAGCACTACTCAGGTGACCCTGAAGACACATGCTGGCTGGGGAATTCTGGGAGTTGATGTCCACAAGTCTTAAAGTTCCCAAGTTTGGACACCCCTGCTTTAACCACTATATCAAAATGCCTTTGCATGAATCTGTTGGTAAACCCATTTTTTCCCCCAAATGATGTTGAATATTAGTCATTCTATTCCACCTCATACCATCAGCGTCCCGAGGGAAGATGAATGCAAAGAATGTAACAAAGGCAACATCACTAAACTAACAAGAGCTGGAGTTTTTTCGGTCCATGTACACCCTTCCACGTGTCCAATTTCCAACCATTTGCAGAAGCTGCAGAATGCAATTTGCAGAGATCTCCGGGGCAGTCCAAAAATGTTGATCAAATTTCACACAGTAAATTGACTATAGAGATCTTACTGTATGCTGTTAAAATACCATGACAGAGGACAAGCCAAAATTGATAAAAAAGATAATCCTAAGGCACTGGCGTCTCTCTCTGTTCCAGTTTACAATTCAAACAGAGTCATTTTAATGACTGTTTTAACTGGGCCAGGCTGCTACACTTGGTCACGTTTCTTGACTCTGGCCAAATGAGATGAAAACAGAGCTGTTGTTAAAGAAACCGACAACTAAACTACTTTTTTTTTGCATTTGTTGGTGTGTTTTGATATTATCAGTAAACTTTCAGTCCTTCCTTCACCGGTTCTTAATTCCACCAAGTCAATGGAGCAGAAGAAAGGACTTGATCAAGAGATAACCTTTGTTTGAGGAAACCATGCTTTTCTCCTCTGCTGGAGAAAATAGTCTGCTATTAGTAGACTGCTCTTAATAGTCTACTACTAACCGTCAGGTGAATAGTTTACCACTCTTATAATGGAACGCAAACGCACCGGTTTATGAGCATATGTCTTTTCAGAAATAAACTGGGCATGTTGACCTGAAATATTAATCATAACTTAAATGTGTGTGCGGATGGCAATCGGCCAAAAATGTTCAAAATTAGAATGCTGGCAATGAGTATTCATGCGAATGTGTCTATCTATACAGGCAAGCAGGAAGATAAATTGCATTTTTGTCACCTCTGTCCTGAGGAATTCACTGCCAGTTGGGTAAGGTTTGCATCCAGCAGGGTTAATAGTCTATTTTGAGATGGTCTATTTTAATATGGTTCTGCTAATATGGTAAGTGGGAGCAACTGTAGGTTTCTCTCTTAGTGGCTTGTGGCTTTCTTCCCCCCCCCCCCCCCAAAAAAAGTGATAGATACAGCATTAGACCAAAGTGTTGGGCAGGTAAGTGAATGAATAACAGAATAAGAAAGTTGGAAGGCGAATCGGGAGGTCTTCAAGTGACTGTCTAGTCTTTCCCCAAAAGCCTCCAGTGATGGAGCACCCAAAATTTCTGAGGGCAAGCCATTCCATCGGTTAATTGTTCTCACTGTTAGGAAATTTTTCCTTAGGTCTAGGTTGCTTCTCTCCTCTTCTTTGTGGCAGCTCCTCAACTCCTGGAACACTGCTATCATGCCACGCTAGTCCTACTTTTCTCTAGACTAGATATACCCAATTCCAGTGACGTGCGGTGAGGTTTATGGCTGGTGAGGCACTGACACAGTGGTGGGTTTCAAATATCTTTAGAGTTATGGACTTCAACTCCCAGAATTCCACAGCCAGGCATGCTCAGTTCCGATTGAAAACGACAGCATTTGTTTCTCTCTCACTTCCTCCCCCCCTCTCTCTCTCACACACACACACACACACACACACACACGTTGGATTGACTATCTCTTCTACCCCCTTCCCTTTCTCACTCACTCTCAAACACACACACACACACAGACACAAAAGTTGGATTGGATATCTTTTCCAGTGGCTTGAAAGCAGCTCCTCTGCCATCCCCCCCCATTCCCCTGCTGCCTTCCCCAAACACCTCCACCATTGCAAATGCAGCCTGCTGTCTGGGTTGGAAATGCCTGGAATGCAATAAAGCCCACCCACTCACCACCAAGCCGGAGGGGAGCTGATCCAAGCCTTCCAAAAGAAAGAGGCTGGGGGAAAGTGTGTGTGCTACAGCATGGCCCTTTGTCTGGCTTCCGTGAATGACTCTGCTTAACTGTTTAAAAAAGCCTCTAAAAAAGCGCCCTCTACTATGAGGTAGGAGAACTGCTGCCTCAACTACATCAGGAATGTTTAGGCTTTTAACCCTTGCTTAACTCTGCTTGAGTGATCATAAAACGCCCAAGGTCAGACTAGAGGAGGCATGCAGTTCTCCTGCCTCATAGTAGAGGGCACTTTTTAGAGGCTTTTTTAAAGAGTTAAGCAGAGTCATCCACGGTAAGGCAGCAACTAGCTCAGCTTTTTCCTTTTACATTTTTTTTCTTTTCATGATGAGAGCGGTGAGGCTGTGCCTCACTTGCCTCACCTGGCTGCACGTCACTGCCCAATTCCTGCAATTTTAGCCTCCAGCCCACTACTCATTCCTGTTGCTCTTCTCTGCACTCTTTCCAGAGTCTCAACATTATTTTTGTAATATGGAGACCAAAACTTGATGCAGTATTCTAAGTGCGGTCTAACTAAGGCTTTATAAAGTGGTATTTGTACTTCACATGATCTTGATTCTATCTGTCTGTTAATGCAGCCTAAGATTGCATTGGCTTTTTTTGGCTGCTGCCACATATTGCTGGCTCCTATTTAATACAATATTTAAGTGATTGTCTACCTGGATTCCAAGATCCCTCTCACAGTTACTGCTATCGAACCAGTTTTCACCTAAGAGCCATAGTAGCTCAGTGGTTAGAACTGCCAGCTAATTCACTGCTCACTCCAGGTGTTTGATTCTGAATGGTTCAAGGTTGACTCAGCCTCCCATCCTTCCAAGGTGGGTAAAATGAGGACCCAGATTGTTGTTGGGGTCAATATGCTGACTCTGTAAGCCACTTAGAAAGGGCTGTAAAGCACTGTGAAGTGGTATATAAATCTAAGGGCTATCGCTAAGTGATAATCTGTATCTTTACAGATTAGCTAAATGGGAAGATATGGTGACACACAAGTAGATGTGGGGATGATGAGAAGAAGGAGATAGAGCAGTGGTGTCAAACTCAATTTGATTGAGGGCCATGTCAGGGTTGTGTTTGACCTTGGAGGGGCTGGGTGGACGTGACCAGGGTGGATGTGGCCAGCTTGACATCACTCATATCAGGGGTGCCTCTTTTCACTGTGAGAGTGCTTGAGCAGTCTGGCATTGAAAACAAGCTCCTGAGCTCTGTTTTCGGCTATGCCGGCCTCCTGCAACCCTCTAACAGGGAAAATGGAGCTCAGGAGGGTCACATACAGTCATCCCAAACTCCATTTTCCCTGGAAGATGCACTGCAGGCTGGTCCTTCACTGTTTCCAGGGCAGCCTCGCGGGCCAGATCTAAACACCTTGTGGGCCAGATCTGGGCCCCGGGCCTTGAGTTTGACACCCCTGAGAAAGAGATTACAGAAAAACAGAGTTGGGAGGGACCTTGTAGGTCTCCTAATTCAATTTGTGCTCAAGCAGGACATCATATACCAGGGATGTCAAACTGGTGGTCTGTGGCCCGGATGTCTCATGCACAGGCCACTCCCACCTTGGCTCCTCAAAGGAAAAAAGTCCACAATACATCGCAATACGTCACCTGGTTCCTAGTCCTAGAAAGGGGACTCTGATTTCAATTGTGTAGTTCTGATGGCCATTTTGACTTATTTACCTCCCTGAAGACATTCCTGGGATGCTGTCATTATCATCCTGGATCAGATGGTACGTTTCTATATACATGATAAACATTAACTTGCCTCTAGAGCTGGTTTAAGCAAAACATCTCGCTGACTGCTATCAGATGGGTTCACAGCTCTGAAATTCAGAGGTTATTGCTCTCATTTGGGACAAAAACAGTTCAGGAGAAATAATTTAAGTTTAAATGACAGTGAGAACAATTAATCAGTGGAATGGTTGGTTTCCAGAAGTTGTGGGCTCTCCATTACAGGAATATTTTAAGAGATTGGACAGCCATTTGTTAAGAATGGTATAGGGTCTTTTGCTTGAGCAGGGGAGTTGGACAAGAAGACCTCCAAAGTCCCTTCCAACTCTGTTATTCTTTATTCTGTAAAAGTACTTTTTTCTTTCGTGAATCTTCGGCTTTGGATTAAAGTCTGTTTAGCTGCTTCATTTATACAGTAATTTTTGGAGTATAAGATGCTCCAGAGTATAAGATGCACCATAAGGTCCCTGCTGCCTGGAGTCACCCAAACATGGTGTGCAGAAGCCAAAAATGGGGCATGTGAAGGCCAGAATTGTAATGCGTGAAGTCCAAAAATGCAACACATAGAGGTGGCGATCAGCGGCAATGTGATGTGGCGATCCTTGCAGTCTTGAACACGTCTGAAATGGAGCATTCGGAGGCTGAAAACACATGATGTCACAGAGGCCAAAAACATGAGGCGATAGTCTCTGGCAATCTCTGCAGCCTGGGACAGGTCGAGAATGCAATGCACGGAGGCTGAAAGTGGCCGAAGGATGGGTTTGTGTGTGGCTGGGCTGGGCTACATTTGGTGTATAAGACACACCCAAATTTTCACCCTCTTTTTTAGGGGGGAAGTGTGTCTTATACTCCAAAAAGTACAGTGGATAGAAAGGCCATTTTGGAGTCATCTGCAACATCAGTATAAGGACTGCTACAGCCACTATGTAGAACAAGTAGAGAACTAGCAGAGTTTATCCATGAACAAGCAGTCAGAAGACAGGATAAAAACTCTTTAATCTCCCAACACACAGATAGACTTAAGCACTGCTGGGAAACTGGTAGCATCCTAGACCAAGCTAAATCCAAAACACCAGGGAATTCCTGGAAGCTTGGCAAATCAGCCGTCAATGGGTGCATGGGAAAACAACACATTTACATGTCATTCAAAAAAGACAATATGACAGCTAAGAAGGAAACAAAAAGACCAGAATGCATCCTCTCCAGGAGCCAAGTAGGGATTAACACCAGGTAAACAAACAGAAAACAATATCTTACTGAAGGAACTACCAAAGAGAAAACTCATAATGGTTTGAAACATTTCACTGCTGATCCAAATGGGTAGCTTCTTCAGTCCTATCTACGTGGATAAGCAGTGAAACCTTTCAAACCAAGAAAGAAAAGAAGTTCAGTTGCCATGACCCAATTGCCAAACAACTCCACCTGGATGACCGAGAATCTTCATCAACATTTGATCTAGCTTGTTATTCCTTCCAGCCCAATTTAATTTAATTCAACCAATTATCTAAAGAAGATCGAGGTTCTGTAAGTTTGGCCATCGGCACAACATCTCTCTGAAAACTGAACAGTCCCAGAGTCGATGTGTAGTAGAGAATAATGTGAAAGGAAATAGCAAGTTAGAAAATGGGCTGGATCTGGCTGGGATCTCCAGAGAAAAAGCAATCCAATTATAATAGATTTATTATTTAGTGGCTGGAAAGAATTCCAGAAGCCCATGTTCTGCAAGGTCAACTGTCTCTGCATACCAGATGGATGAAGCCACTTAAAGATGAACCCCACATGACATCCTTGGGTGTTGGAGATTGGACATTCAGCTTGGGGGTTGCTGGGGGGGAGGGATTTTGGTAAACTTTTGATATGTACAATTTCACACCTTTAGCCTCAGACCTTGCTTTACCTTCATTGCTATCAGTTCATATCCATTAAAAGTACCTTTTCTCTAACACAATGGAGTTGGGAGTTTTCTTCCTTGGATTTTGAAGGAGGCACATCTGACACCATGTGGAAACTCTTTGTAGAGAATAATGTCCCTTCCCCCTTCACCATTGATCCCCATAATGTACTGAGACTCCAGCAAACAGCCTGGATATTTGAAGAGTAATGTGGGTTGTCCCATGTCACCAGCCACATACTGGAAGGTAGATTCAGAGGTAGGATTCACCTGGTTCAGACCGGTTCAGGTGAATCAGTTGTTAAAATTCTGCCCAGTTCAGTGAACTGGCTAATTCCACCACTGGCTGGCCCCGCCTCCACCCATTTTTCGGCCCATTTCTCAGCCCTTTTTCATCCACTTTTGGGCCATTTTCAGGCCGCTTTTCAGGCCCTTTTTCAGCATGAAAAAGGCTGAAAACAGCCCCAAAATGGCCGGAAAACAGCCAAAAAACAGCCCTAAAAATAGGCGGGTAGGGCCAGCCAGTGGTGGGATTAGTCCAAACCTGTCCAAATTGCTGAATCCCACCTCTGCCTTTGAGGTGAGTGGCCAGGAGGTGGGGCTGGGTGTGATGAGTGATGTTGAGTTGGCCACACCCACCCAGTCACATGACCACCCGGCCATGCCTACCCACCCAGAGAACCATTGTTAAATTATTTAAATCCCACCACTGGGTAGGTTGCTGCTTCCAAGGAGACAAGCAAACTATGATGGTTTTGTTTCCGAACAGCCATTCTTCTCCAGATGATTTCACACACACACAAAAAAGTGGACCTAGGCAAGTCCCATCCTGTTTCATCATTTAGGAGATGAGTGGATAGGACAACTCTGAGCTCTTTCCTCCTGCATGACTCACATCTAATTTGTTTACTGTTTACTATTTATTTTTGTGTGGCCCGTGCTCAATATGGGAAGCGGAAATCAGTCACTTGCCTTGTTTTCACTTTTTTGTGTTTATATTAAACCCATCTGCTCTCCCTCAGCGATGCGTTCCAGCTGATTTCATCTCCTTTCATCATACGTACTTCAGGCCTCTCATGACAAGAGAACAAATTAACACACATCTTCTTTTGGAACTTGTCTCCATGGGTGACAGGTGGTTTTTTTTTCCTTCTGAAAGCCACTGGCTTAGTCAGAATGACAAAACATTTTTCCTTTCCCTTGCAGTCATTTGCTCAGAAATACTGCTCTCTGCTCTGACTCAACTCCTCTTATGGCCCCCAGCCCCATTCTAAAGAGCACAAGGCTCAACACACAATAGCAATACAATACAATAGCAGAGTTGAAAGGGACCTTGGAGCTCTCCTAGTCCAACCCCCTGCCTAGGCAGGAAACCCTATACCGTTTCAGACAAATGGCTATCCAACATCTTCTTAAAGACTTCCAGTGTTGGGGCATTCAGAACTTCTGGAGGCAACCTGGTCCACTTATTAATTGTTCTAACTGTCAGGAAGTTTCTCCTCAGTTCTAAATTGCTTCTCTCCTTGATTAGTTTCCACCCATTGCTTCTTGTTCTACCCTTAGGTGCCTTGAAAAATAGTTTGACTCCCTCTTCTTTGTGGCAACCCCTGAGATATTAGAATACTGCTATCATGTCTCCCCTAGTCCTTCTTTCTATTAAACTAGACATACCCAGTTCCTGCAACCGTTCTTCATATGTTTTAGTCTCCAGTCCCCTAATCATCTTTGTTGCTCTTCTCTTCACTCTTTCTAGAGTCCACATCTTTTTTACATCGTGGTGACCAGAACTGAATGCAGTATTCCAAGTGTGGCCTTACCAAGGCATTATAAAGTGGTATTAACACTTCACGTGATCTTGATTCTATCCCTCTGTTGATGCAGCCTAGAACTGTGTTGGCCTTTTTGGCAGCTGCTGCACACTGCTGGCTCCTATTTAAATGGTTGTCCACTAGGACTTCAAGATCCCTTTCACAGTGACTACTATAGCAACAGCATTTAGGCTTATATACTGCTTCACAGTGCTTTTACAGGCCTCTGTCAGGGGTTTACAGTGTCAGCCTATTGCCCCCAACGATCTGGGTCCTCATTTTACTGACTCTGGAAGGAAGGAAGGCTGAGTCAACCTTACAATACAATACAATAGTAGAGTTGGAAGGGACCTTGGAGGTCTTCTAGTCCAACCCCCTGCCTAGGCAGGAAACCCTATACCGTTTCAGACAAATAGCTATCCAACATCTTCTTAAAGACTTCCAGTGTTGGGGCATTCACAACTTCTGGAGGCAAGCTGTTCCACTGATTAATTGTTCTCACTGTCTGGAAATTTCTCCTCAGTTCTAAGTTGCTTCTCTCCTTGATTAGTTTCCACCCATTGCTTCTTGTTCTACCCTCAGGTGCTTTGGAGAATAGTTTGACTCCCTCTTCTTTGTGGCAACCTCTGAGATATTGGAATAATGCTATCATGTCTCCCCTAGTCCTTCTTTCTCTTAAGCTAAACATACCCAGTTCCTGCAACCGTTCTTCATATGTTTTAGTCTCCAGTCCCCTAATCATCTTTGTTGCTCTTCTCTGCACTCTTTCTAGAGTCTCCACATCTTTTTTACATCGTGGCGACCAGAACTGAATGCAGTATTCCAAGTGTGGCCTTACCAAGGCATTATAAAGTGGTATTAACACTTCACGTGATCTTGATTCTATCCCTCTGTTGATGCAGCCTAGAACTGTGTTGGCTTTTTTGGCAGCTGCTGCACACTGCTGGCTCATATTTAAATGGTTGTCCACTAGGACTCCAAGATCCCTTTCACAGTTACTACTACTGAGTAAGGTATCACCTATACTGTACCTGTGCATTCCGTTTTTGTTGCCTAAATGTAGAACCTTACTCTTTTCACCATTGAATTTCATTTTATTAGATAGTGCCCAATGTTCAAGTTTGTCAAGATCCTTCTGTATCTTAAGCCTATCTTCTGGAGTGTTGGCTATTCCTGCCAGCTTGGTATCATCTGCAAATTTGATGAGCTCCCCATTTATTCCCTCATCCAAATCATTGATGAAGATGTTGAAGAGTACTGGGCCTAAAACAGAGCCTTGGGGTACTCCACTGCATACTTCCCTCCATGTAGATGCAGTTCCATTGAGAACTACACGTTGAGTGTGGTTGGTCAGCCAGTTACCAATCCATCTGGTGGTGATGCTGTCTAACCCACATTCTTCTACTTTATCTAGTAGTAGGTTATGGTCTACCTTATCAAAAGCCTTACTGAAGTCCAAGTAAACTATATCAACGGCATTCCTCTGGTCCACTAATTTTGTCACATTATCAAAGAATGCAATAAGATTAGTCTGGCATGATCTGTTTTTGACAAATCCATGTTGGCTTTTGGCTATTACTTTGTTTGCTTCTAGGTGTTCGCAAATTCGTTGCTTGATTATTTTTTCCAGAATCTTTCCTGGTATTGAGGTTAGGCTGATAGGTCTGTAGTTTCCTGGATCTAATTTTTTCCCTTTTTTGAAGATGGGAACCACATCAGCTCTTTTCCAGTCCTCTGGTAGTTCCCCGGTGTTCCAGGATCTCTGAAAGATATAATTCAGTGGTTCTGAGATCTCGTCTGCTAGTTCCTTCAGAACTCTGGGGTGTAATCCATCCGGTCCTGGTGATTTGAACTCATCTAGGGTAGACAGGTGCTCACTTACCATTTTCTTCCCTATTTCAATTTGTGTTCCTAATTTTGTGCTGCTTTTGATAGGTTGGACTGTTTTATCCCTTTGTGTAAAGACAGATGCAAAACATGAGTTAAATAGTTCTGCTTTCTCCCTGTTGCTTGTCACCTTCTTGCCACTTTCTCCTAGCAATGGACCAATTGTTTCCTTAACTTTTTTCTTGTTTTTAACATGTTGGAAGAAGCTTTTTTTGTTAATTTTTACTTTTGTGGCAAGCCTTTCTTCATTGTGAGCCTTAGCTTTCCTCACTTCATCTTTACAGGCTCGGGCTATTTGCTGATATTCTGCCTTAGTTATGTCCCCCTCCTTCCACTTTTTATACTTACTTTTTTTGTCTTTCAGTTTGTCAGATAGTTGTTTATGCAGCCATGCTGGTTTCTTTTGGGAGCTGTTGTTTTTCTTCTTCATTGGTATTGTGTTAGACTGGGCTTTTCTAATCTCATTTTTCAAAATTTCCCAAGCTTCTTGAGTTGTTTTCCCCTCGAGGATTCTCATCCATGGAATTTTTCCCAAGCTCTCTCTAAGTTTATTGAAATTAGCTTTCTTAAAGTCCAAGACTCTAGTTTGACTTTGTTCTACTACTTGTGTTTGGATAATGTTGAATTCCAATATTGCATGGTCACTTGCCCCCAGGGTTCCTATGACTTCAACACCTTCTATCATTTCCTCTCTGTTAGTGAGAATTAAGTCCAGTATGGCTGATCCCCTTGTTTCCTTCTCTACTTTTTGGAAAACAAAGTTGTCTGCTAGGTTTGTTAGGAACCTGTTGGATCTTCCACTTGGTGCAGAGTTTGTTTCCCAGTTGATGTCAGGGTAGTTAAAATCTCCCATTACTATTGTGGTGTGCTTCCTACATACCTTAGTTAGCTGACTAGCAAAAAGTTCATCTTCTTCCTCTGCTTGGTTGGGTGGCCTGTAGTATAGACCTATGGCAATGTCATTTCTCCCACAACCTTTAATATTGACCCAAATGCATTCAAGATAGTTCTCATTATTGTTGTGCTCTATTTCTGTAGAGACATAGTTATTTCTTATATATAGTGCAACTCCACCTCCTCTTTTATTTGGTCTATTTCTTTTAAATAATTTAAATCCTTCTAGCTGTATGTTCCATTTGTCAGTTTCATCCCACCAAGTTTCTGTAATGGCAATAATATCATATCTGCCCTCTTTTACTTGAATTTCTAATTCTCCCTGTTTATTCCTCATGCTCTGTGCATTGGTATATAGACATTTGAGTCCATTTTGATTGACCTTGTGTTTACTGTCTACATAACCTGTATTATGCCTGACTGCCCCTATTTTCTTGCCACTTGTGTGATTCATGCACATGGTATGACAATCACTATTACATGCTTGGTTTTGCTTGACAGCAGGAGTGATAATCTTACCCACACACACATCTATGTTACATGCATTTATAACCCTATGAATTTTAGTTTGCTGGGGACAGAGATGTTCTGTATCTATTAATTCTCTGTCCCCGCTCTTCAGTTTAAATGTTTATCAAGAAAATCTGTGAATTTAATGCCAAGTAACTCAGTTCCTTTCTTGGATGGGTGCAACCCATCTCTTTTGTACAGTTTTTCATTGGACCAGCTACAGGCTTCATGACTAATAAAACCAAAGCCTTCCCTTTTACACCACTCCTTTAGCCAAACATTAAACTCTGCTACACGCTGGCCCTTCCCTTTTTGTTCCTTATATACAGGTAAAACCTCTGAAAAGATAAGCCTACAACCTATACTATTAAGTTCATACCCCAAGTTCTGGAAATCATTCTGCACAGAAAGTACATCTTTCTGGGATAGATCATTAGTGCCAAGATGTATAATAGCATCAACGTCACAGTCCTTACTTGCATTCTTGACTATCTTAAGAATACGCCTCTTGTCTCTGCTGGCAGTAGCACCTGGCAGACACCTGACCTCTTTTAAAACTTCCGTATCCTCTCCTAAATTAACATCTCTTACGATTGAATCACCAACCAGAAGGTGACTTCTCTTTTTACATACCTTGAGCCTGATGAGATTTGAACTGGCAAATTGCAGAAGTAGCCTGCAGTACTGCATTCTAACCACTGCCCCGCCACAGCTTTCACCATACACACAAGCTATGAAATAGATCCCCTCTTTCTATGACTTCTTTCTATCATTCCACAATAGAAAGTCTCCTCACATACTACATTACAGTGTGGTACTCTGGTTTAATTGCTGCAGACAGGAAGGCACTGCAGAGAGTGATCAATTCGGCACAAGAAACCATTGGTTGCCCCCTAACACCACTAGGTGACATCTAGGTCTTGCTGCTTTAGCAGAGTAAGGAAGATACTCAGAGATGATTCACACCCTGGTCAGTGTCTCTTTGCAGTCCTACCATCAGACAGAAGGCATCAAAGCATAGCCAGCTGAACAAATAGGTTTAAAAATGGTTTCTATCCTTGGGCTGCCAGATTCTTAAACACAACCACAATCACTCCACTCACACGTGGAAATGTACGTTTTTCTTTCTTTTTCTGTCTTTTTTTCCTAATTACTTGCATAGGGATTATTCTTTATACTATTTATGTTGTTTATATCATGGATTGCACCAGTGAGGCTGGAACCAATTTTGTTGCATACATGATGTACAATGACAATAAAGGCTATAGTATACTACTGAATGCCAGTCATCTATGTGAGATCTGTTATGTCAGCCTGCATACAGGTAGTCCTTGACTTACAGAAGTTCTTTAAGTGGCCATTCGGAATTATAGAAAAAAGTATGAAGTACAAAGTACAAAATACAAACCTCTGAAAAAAGTGGTTGATGACGGTTTTTCACACTTACAATTGCAACATCCCCATGGCCATGTGATCAAAGTTTAGACATTTGGCCATCGACTCATATTTATGACGGTTGGTTGCAGTGTCCTGGTGTCATGTGATCAACTTTAGCAAACCTCTGATCAGCAAAGTCAATAGGGAAGCCAGGTTCACTTAACAAGCATGTTCCTAATTTAACAACAGCAATGATTCACTTTTCTTAGCTATGGCAAGAAAAGTCATAAAAGGGGGTAAAAGTCACTTAACAACTGTCCTGCTTAACAACGGAAAATTTGGGCTCAATTGTGGTCATAAGTCGACGACTGCCTGTACTTCCTGCTCCAAAGAATCACAAAACAAGACAGTTTCATTTTTCATTTCACCATTGTCGTGCCAGCAGTAGCTGTTTCGTGATTCCTTCTTCATCTAATTCATTACTTTTCCTCGTAGCATCACAAAAGCCAACATTTTATGATTCAATAACTTTCAGTTGATTAATATTCTCAATTGTGCCCAATAACTGACTTTGTAGATTTCTACCAGTTCTCATCTAGGTTTGATGAAAGAAGAGGAACTTTTAAAGTGTCTTCTTTGCACTACTCTTCTTATAAATCCTAACGGAACAATTTAAAAACCTTTAAGTCAGTGAGAACAATTAATCAGTGGGGCAACTTGCTTGCCAAAGTTGTGGGTACTCCAACATTGGAGGTGTTTTTATTTTTAAATATATTTTTATTATTTTTACAATTAAAACAATGCAGTACCACGGAGTCGAAGCGACCATACATTCACATTATATACAGCTAGTTTCAGCCCTTAACCATTATTCTATTTAATACATTGTCTGTCCTTCTGTCCAATCACAATATATACATTTGTTCCAGTCTTGTCATCTTGTCTTATACCAATCATAAAATCTATTCCATACCTCAAAATATTCTGATTCCCCTTTATTTTTAAGTTCAAGAGTGAGCCTATCTGCTTCTGCACAGGCCAACACTTTTCTGATTGTATCTAGCTCTGATGGTGTATTTTCTTTTTTCCAATACTGTGCATAGATTATGCGCGCTGCAGGTTGATCGTGTTTTTCTAAAATTTAGTTCATGAGTTAGTAGAAATCCCAAAGGAGTTGAAAGAGTCTGTGGAGTTTCTCAGTCATCTAGGTCACGGTTGTCCCAAAGGTGCTCTTTCAAAAGGCAACTGGACACTTTTTTTGTTTTGCTAGGAGACATTTCACTCCTTGTCCAAGAAGTTGAAACTGAACTGAATTAGCTTCATGGATGAGAAGCGAAACGTCTTCAAGCCAAACACAGAAAGTCCAGTTGCCTTTTGAAAAAAGCATCTTTGGGACAAAGGAGCTGAAAGGATTCATGATGGTTTTTTCTTTCATGTTTTATTTATTTTATGTATATAAACATTCAATTTCCATCAAGCAGTGTGTGATCTGGGTACAGTTACTTTTAAACAATCATAATCCACATATTTGTTGTAGTATTCATCACAATAATATTGATAATATAATAACAATAATACTTAACATCTTCTTTAACAACTCTCCACATTAATATTTCCTCATTTTATATCTCCTCCTTTCTGACTTCTGTTTCTGTTGTCTAGCCATTGATAAAATATATCCCATATCAGATAATATTCAGTTTCTTCTTTAATACAATACAATACAATAGCAGAGTTGGAAGGGACCTTGGAGGTCTTCTAGTCCAACCCCCTGCCTAGGCAGGAAACCCTGTACCATTTCAGACAAATAGCTATCCAACATCTTCTTAAAGAATTCCAGTGTTGGGGCATTCACAATTTCTGGAGGCAAGCTGTTCCACTGATTAATTGTTCTAACTGTCAGGAAATTTCTCCTCAGTTCTAAGCTGCTTTTCTCCTTGATTAGTTTCCACCCATTGCTTCTTGTTCTACCCTCACGTGCCTTGGAGGATAGTTTGACTCCCTCTTCTTTGTGGCAACCCCTGAGATATTGGAACACTGCTATCATGTCTCCCCTAGTCCTTCTTTCTCTTAAGCTAAACATACCCAGTTCCTGCAACCGTTCTTCATATGTTTTAGTCTCCAGTCCCTTTATCCTTAATAGTGAGAATTAATCTATCAATTTCTGCGCATTGTAATATTTACTTAATTACATTCTCATGTGATGGAATCTCATCATTTTTCCATTGCTGTGCAAATACAATTCTGGTTGTGACTAATATATGTAAAACCAGATACATAGTCTTTTTATCATATTTTTCCACTATAACTCCCAACAAAAATATCTCTTCTTTCAAGTCTATGTGTTGCTTTATCATTTTTTCCAACCAAGTATGTGCTTTCGTCCAGTGGTTGTTGTTTTTTTAGCTTTTGGGCCTGTCCACCACATATGGTAGTATGATCAGATGATTGATTACACTTCCAGCATCGTGATGTTTTGAATGGATTAAAAATAAACATCCATGGAAATGTACTGTAGTAAATTGGGATTAGGAAACCCACCCATCTCTTTGGTCATATTCAGTTGATCTTGATTTTGTTGCATTCTTTCTAAAAGGGCAGCTACAATGTTTGGAAGTGCTCCTATATTTGATTGGTCATTAGAGACATTGAAATTATTACAACTAGAGGAGCTTTTAATCTGTGTTGGTTGGTTTGCTCAATGCTATCATAAGTAGAATAGAATAGAATAGAATAAATAGAATAGGAATAGAATAGGAATAGAATAGGAACAGAACAGAACAGAATAGAATAGAATTCTTTATTGGCCAAGCGTGTTTGGACACACAAGGAATTTGTCTTTGGTGCATATGCCTTCAGTGTACATAAATAAAAATAAAATACATTCATCAAGAAGATACAACTCTTAATGATAGTCATAGGTTGCTAATAAGCAAACAAATCATATTAGGAAACAAATCAAACAATATAAATTGTAAATATACAGGCAACATGGTTATAGTCATAAGTGGGAAGAGATAGGTACTAGGAAGGATGACAAGAATAATAGTAATACAGTTTTAGCAATATTTTGACAGTTGTGGAAATCAGTTGTTTAGCAGAGTGATGGCATTCGGGAAAAAATGTTCTTGTGTCTAGTTGTTCTGGTGTGCTGTGCCCTATAGCGTCATTTTGAGGGTAGGAGTTGAAACAATTTATGTCCAGGATGTGAGGGGTCTGTAGTTATTTTCACAGCCCTCTTTTTGACTCTGCAGTATACAGGTCCTCAATGGAAGGCAGGTTGGTAGCAATTGTTTTTTTCTGCAGTTCTAATTATCCGTTGAAGTCTGTGTCTGCCTTGTTTGGCTGCAGAGCCAAACCAGACAGTTATAGAGGTGCGGATGAGATCACAGATCTCATCTCAGGATCACACACTTTGCTTGGAGCTACAACCGCTTCAAATTTGTGGCATCGGGTTCTGCGGAGGCTTCAGAGAACTTCCTGCACACCATGGATTTGTCATAGTTGAGGCAACTTTGCCAGAAAATAGCTGTCCGAAGCTTTTAAACAATCCTATCATTTTCAAAAAAACACCCCATAGTTTCAACCCGTTTATCTGGAGATGCTGAGAAGATAAATCTTCTACCCATAAAGCAGATGTTGCATCATTGAGCTACAGACCATCTCCAACCTGAGATGTTCCCAACTACTGTCAAATGACTCCTCCACATACATGTAGTCACTGCATCAAGCTAGACATGGAATGATTAGAGAGTCATCAGATTTAATCACTTTAAGAACTAAACAGAGACGTATCCAATCTGATTTTCCATACCTTTAGATGGAGATATCAAATTGGCATGCTTCATTCTGACTCTGTTGAACTCCTTGATAAGAAAGAGACATCGGCTGCTGTATTCTGGTCTGGTCTGAATTCCTGTGGCTCAGTCATATTAACATCTACACAGCCCACTTTGTGCGCAACGTTGGCAATCTAATTGATATCCAGAATGCAAGCTGTGACCACATTTGAAAATCTGCAGGGATCAAAAGACGGCGATGCCAGGGAACGCCAGATAGATTGGCGGGAACTTTAAAAAAAAGTCTCTGTTCTCCAAACAAAATCATTCACTCAGCAGAGACTAATCCAAAATGTTTCTTCGAAGGAGGGAACTGCTGGGAGAGAATAACTATAAGAGGGATATTTGCAGTGGCAGATGGGAAGATGGCAGAGTTTAGGAAGACAGATGGATAATACCACGAATGATTCAGTCGCTCTGAGAAGGCCAGGCTCTGACCTGGGACCATTTGTGGTTAAGCCAATTATTGAACACCAATTTGCTGCTAGAACAATAAATGAAGGAATTACATGATAGCCTGCAGGAGCTAGTAAAGCTTTCCCTTCACAGCTAATGGTGTGCCAAAGTCAGCTTGCAATTTCTTTTACCCTACGGGGGGCCAATACAAGGAAACGTAGAATTGCTAGACAGGCAAACAGTTTGACCTAGGAAAACAGCTTCCTCTAAAGCCCAGCCTCCTAACCTTGCTCTTTCCAAGTGTATTGGATTTCAGCACTGATAGCGTAACCAGCAACATTCCCATAATAATCCTGCACAAAAGAGGTTCTGGCACTGCACGCCAACCCTATGAAGACACAAAACACATGGCAGACAACGGCATAAACCATGCTTCCAATTTTGCTTACCCATCCCATCCCTAGCTATGGAAAACCTAGACCAGTGTCTAGACCATTTCAGCACCTAATGCCAAAACGGGAGGGTGCGCATGTGCCAGAAACTGGAAGAGCAGTCGTCCAGTGCGCATGCGCACACCAGGAAGATGATCTTCCGATTTCCAGCGTGCCAGCTGGTCTTCGCATGCGAATGTGTGCCAGAAATCAAAAGACCAGGTGACCAGTGCGCATGCCAGAAACCAGAAGATCATCTTCCCGGCATGCGCACCAGTTGGCTGCTCTTCTGTTTTCTGCTGCTCCTGTGTATGCGAAAACCAGCTGGTGGGTGCGCTGGAACCCAGAAGAGCAACGCCTAGTCCCGTGATGGGGAACCTATGGCATATGTGCCACAGGTGGCATGCAGAGCCCTCTCTGTGGCCACGCCAGTGGTCAACACAGCCCAGCTCCACCATGCATGCACATGTGCCTCCTGTTGTCCAGCTGGTCTTCAGGGCTCTGCTGTGCATGTAGGGGGCAGAGGGCATGCGAAGGACACACGTGCACATGCGGTGCTCGCATTTGGGGTTTTTCGTACACACACACTTTGGGCACTCAGCACCAAAAAGGTTAGCCATCATTGGTCTAGTCCAACCCCTTGTTCAAGCAGGAGACCCTATGACCATGATGGCTTGCCTGCCTGGAGACATGGCTCTGCATGCCACTTCCGGCACATGTGCCATTGGTTCACCATCGTGGACCTAGAATGACTGTTGAAAAGCAGAGACATCACATTACCAACAAAGGTCTGTATAGTCAAAGCTATGGTTTTCCCAGCAGTAATGTACAGCTCTGGGGGTTGGGCCATAAGGAAGGTTGTGTGCCGAAGAATTGATGGTTTCAAATTGTGGTATTAGAGAAGATCCTTGAAAGTTCCTTGGACTGCCAGGAGATCCAATCAGTCAATCCTAAAGGAAATCAACCCTGACTGCTCTTTGGAAGGCCAGATACTGAAGCTGAAATAAGGAGGAATGTTCTGACAGTGAGAACAATCAACCAATGGGACAGAAATTGCCTTCAGAAATTGTTGGAGCTTCATCACCATAGGCTTTCAAGAAGAGACTGGAAAGCCACTTCTCTGGAATGATACAGGGTCCCTTCCTTGAGCAGGAGGTTGGACTAGAAGATTCCAAGGTCCCTTGCAACTCTGTTATTCTGTTAATATTTTTATATACATTGCAGCATTCAGCTTTGGAATGTGCTACCATGAGATATGATGCCTGCTGCCATCTGTCAGAAATGGTGTAGGGTCCTGCTTGGGTGGGAGGTTGGACTAGATGCCCTACAAGATGCCTCCCAACGTGGTTGATCTGATGCCCATCAGTTTCCTAAATGAATCCAACACTTATCTTCTTGGATGTCTCCACCTTTTGATGTTCAGAATTATTTTTCTTCTGCACGTGGCTAACCGGTGAGGACTAATCGATCCTTAAGCCATGAAACTAACTTCAGTGGCTGTCTTTGAGCAAAGGAAGGACACCCACCAACCATTGCGAAAACAGCTGATGGGGAGGTCATGAAGACCTTTAGGTCTCCACCCCATGGATTAAACAAAGACAAAACATTCCAACCATACTTCTTTGACAGCCACCATTTACAAAACAATTGTGAAGTTTCAACACAGACCTCGCAGAACGGATGAATGGTTTGCCCTGGGTAGTGACCGCTCTTGCCTATAATCTCTGCATTCCATTTATCTTTGATAGCTTATGGTTCATCACCTCCTTGCAAACATGAGCATGTACAGGTCATTCTCGGCTGGTGACCACAAGGGAGCGCAACATTTCTATCGCTAAGTGAGACAATTGTTAAGTGAGTTTTGCTTGCCCACAGCTGTTAAGGAAATTTCCGCAGTTGCTAAGTGAATGATGTGATTGTTAAGTGAATTTGGTTTCCCCCTTGATTTTTCTTGTCAGAAGGTCAAAAAAAAAAGGTGACCATATCACTTAGACTAACTTTATTGTCATTGTGAATGGACACTGATCAGTATACATTAAAATGAAATTTTGTGGCCTGCAGCTCTCAAAGGGTCTCCACCTCCAATATACACAACACAAGCATGACAAAATGAATAGATGGATGGATGGATGGATGGATGGATGGATGGATGGATGGATGGATATGGATTCTCAACAGGTCACGATCTCCAATATACACTATATAAACATGACAAAATGAATGAATGAATAAATGACAGATATATATATATATATATATATATATAGATAGATAGATAGATAGATAGATAGATAGATAGATAGATAGATAGATAGATAGATATAGATATAGATAGATAGATAGATAGATAGATAGATAGATAGATAGATAGATAGATAGACAGACAGACAGACAGACAGACAGACAGACTTAGACTTAGACTTAGACTTAGACTAACTTTATTGTCACTTTGAATGTACACTAATTGGCATACATTAAAATGAAATTTCATTGCAAAAGCTCTCAAAGGGCCACCACCTCTAATATACACAACATGAACATGACAAAATAGATAGATAGATAGACAGACAGACAGACAGAAAGAAAGAAAGAAGTTAAATAGGCAGACAGACAGCCTTAGAATAACTGTATTGTCACTTTGGATGCACACTAAATACATTAAAATCACATTTTGTTGCATACAGCTCTCAAAGGTTTCCACCTCCAATAAACACTATATAAACACGACAAGATAGCTAAATAGATAAATAAATAAATACAAAATTATGCATATACCCACATATATTATATGACACAGAGAAACAACACAGTCTACTTCGGATGTATACCTGTACATGGCCCAAAGACAGTGCAACTGTCATGAATAAGAACCAGTTGCTAAGCATCTGAATCCTGATCACATGACAATGGGGATACTGCAATGCTTGTAAAGAGTGGTGGGATTCAGCCAGTTTGCACCCATTCAGAAGAACCGGTTGTTAACTTTCTAAGCAGTTCGGAGAATCGGTTGTTGTAGAAAATCTTATTTTGTTTTTTCCCACTTTACAGGGCTAATCCTGTAAGGAAGGCAGGGAGGAAACATTCTGGTGTTTTTTCTAGCCTAATCTTTATTGCCCTGCTTACAGAAACTGCCTCTCTAGTTAACCCTTATTACATTGTAACAGCCAATGCGAAGCGCCCATCAACATGAGTGATGTTGAGTTGGCCACGCCCACCCAGTCACATGACCACCGAGCCATGCCCATCCAGCTGGTCATTAGGACAGAGAACTGGCTGTTAAATTATTTGAATCCAACCACTGGTCGTAAGCATGAAAACCAGTTATAAGTCCATTTTTTCAATGATGTTGTCACTTCAAACGGTCATTAAACAAATGGTTCTAAGTCAAGGACTAGCTGTATACCTTCTTCTCTGAAAAAAACCACTTTACACATCTTCTATAGAAAGCGGTCTGCAAAAGCTTTTGCCCTAATGCAGTGCTTCTCAAATAGTGGGGCGGGCCCCCCAGGGGGGGCGCGAGACTCCGTAAAGGGGGGCTCAGCTCAAATTATTTTATATATTTTTGTTTTGCAGGTTAAAGTTTTTTTTTAATATTGTGTTCCTTTAAATCCTGTGCTCCTTTAAATCTTTTCTGCTACAGTTAATAAAGCTATTCTTTGTTGTAAATTGATCCACATTTCTTTCTTTTTTTATTCTCTTATACTCTTATACGTTAATAAGGATACAGTGTTATGCAGAGGTGTACTTATAACAATTTTATAGACAAATGATACTATTTACAGTCGCCAGGATTGCTGGTGTCCATTAAATGGAGTGCTTGCACGATCTCCTTGATGTACAAAGCAAAAGAAAGAGATAGTTCACTTCAACTTCAACAAATCAGGAGAGGAGAGGAAAGAGAGGAGAGGATGGCATGACAGAAGAGGAGGGAAGAGGGGGAGGGAAAGGGAGAGGAAAGGAGGGGAGGAAAGAGGAGAGGAGAGAGAGGAGAGGATAGCATGGCATAAGGGGAGGGAAGAGGGGAAGGGAGAGGGAGAGGGAGAGGAAAGGAAGGGGGAAAGAGGAGAGGAGAGAGGAGAGGATGGCATGGCATAAGGGGAGGGAAGAGGGGAAGGGAGAGGGAGAGGGAGAGGAAAGGAAGGGGGAAAGAGGAGAGGAGAGAGGAGAGGATGGCATGGCATAAGGGAGGGAAGAGGGGAAGGGAGGGGAAGGGAGTGGAGAGGAGAGGATGGCATGGCATAAGGGGAGGGAAAAGGGGAAGGGAGAGGGAGAGGAAAGGAAGGGGGAAAGAGGAGAGAGGAGAGGATGGCATGGCATAAGGGGAGGGAAGAGGGGAAGGGAGGGGAAGGGAGGGGAGAGGAGAGGATGGCATGGCATAAGGGGAGGGAAAAGGGGAAGGGAGAGGGAGAGGAAAGGAAGGGGGAAAGAGGAGAGAGGAGAGGATGGCATGGCATAAGGGGAGGGAAGAGGGGAAGGGAGGGGAAGGGAGGGGAGAGGAGAGGATGGCATGGCATAAGGGGAGGGAAAAGGGGAAGGGAGAGGGAGAGGAAAGGAAGGGGGAAAGAGGAGAGAGGAGAGGATGGCATGGCATAAGGGGAGGGAAGAGGGGAAGAGAGGAGAAGGGAGGGGAGGGGAGAGGAGAGGATGGCATGGCATAAAGGGAGGAAAGAGGGGAAGGGAGAGGAACAATAATAGACAACATCAATTTAAACATCAGGATAGTCAAATTAGAGGGGAAAGAAACATGCTACAGAAGGCATAGCATCCAATTAAAATACTTGTAGCAGTAGGAATGATAAAATACTTCTCCATCTTGCGGGCTGTGATGGGGAGTACTAGGTACTCCCACGTAACACCTCTCCCGCGCGAGCTGCACTGGCTACCTGTGGTTTTTCGGGTGCGTTTCAAGGTCCTGATTACCATCTTTAAAGCGCTCCATGGCACAGGACCTAGTTACTTGCGGGATCGCATCCTCCCGCATACATCCCTGCGGCCAATTCGCTCACACAGGGAGGGGCTTCTCCTGGTGCCGTCCACTAGGCAATGCCAACGGGCGACACCAAGGAGTAGGGCCTTCTCTGTGATGGGCCCAACCCTCTGGAATGACCTCCCCCCCGACATCAGAACCACCACTGACCTCCGCTCCTTCCGGCAAAAATTGAAGACTCACCTGTTCCGATTAGCGGGCCTGGCATAATTACAACTGTTCCTCCTGGTAAACGTACTATTAACTGGTTATTTTAAGGGGATTGTTTTTAATTTAATTTGTGTGTGTCTTAGGGGTTTTAAAATTATATTTATATATACTGGCTAACTGTACAGTTCTTTTTAATTCTATTTTTAACCTCCTCCATAGTTAACTGTACATATTTAATTCTTCTATTTATTGTATTTTGATATATTCTTTGCATGGACTGTACACCGCCCCGAGTCCCTTTTGGGAGAGGGGGCGGTCTAGAAGCACAGTAAAATAAATAAATAAATAAATAAATTGTGCCTCCTAGTGGAGTGACCTTTATTTCCCAGAATCCTCCCTTCTACAAAGCCTTTGGTAATGCTAGTTGGAAGACCATGAAAGCTGAAGACCAAGACAACTGGAAGGGACAGGACTGGAGAAGATTACAGTAGACAAGAATAAACAAGCATTGATTAGATGGAAAACCAGAATGAAGAATAGTTTTAATATTAGGACATCAGAGAAGGGTAAGAGAATATGGATTGAAACCTATTTTATTTTTTTACCCAAACAAAAGTAAGTTTGAGAATTTTAAAAGGTGACACCTTCTATCATTATCTCTTCCTCCTCCTCCTCCCCTTCTCCTCCTCCTCCTCACTAAAATATTTCCTGAGATAATGGTGTATTGAGTACTGAAGCATTTTTTTTTTAAAAAAAAATCAAATTGGGTGATTGAGATTCAAAAAAGACCAATCTCCTCCATCCTAATGACTTTTAGCTCCCCGGAAGAGATGGGTCTGAGCCTTGTCCAAATTCAAACTTCATCTCATCAGCCTTGAAAGAGTCTCTTTAAAATCGAAGAAGTTTTGCTTATGAGAAACTCAGCTGATGAGTATTCTAAAAGGTATGTTCCCCACAGCGCTTGGACAGGTAGCATGGAAGCCAATCTGGTTAGTGTCCTGAAGTTTTTGCTATTATTAACTTCCTGCCTTTTGCTAACAAATGGAGAAACCAACGTGCTGGAATGTGAAAGTCTATAGAATATCCATCAAAGCTTTCCATTGTTCTGCAACTACTGAATGAGGAAGCTTTCAAAGCTAAACCAAACAAAAAACCCTGTGATTCTTTTTCAGAAGAACAAATGCAGATCAATCAATTACTTAGGTATTAACCAGCATAAACAAAAACAACAAAAATGTGTTGCCTGGAGGCCCAAAACTGAAAAGTTGGCATAAGGAAAACAGCCTGGGGTGAGAGTATTTGGGGAACACATCTTTGTGATGGAAAGGACTTTTTCAAATGTTAAATTTTGTTAATCTGATGAATGGGTTCTAATGGAGACTTTAGTTGTCTTGATGATCTTGGGTACAAATGAAAGACTTGAGAAGTGCGACCCCATGGACAATGTTCCTCCAGGCCTTCCTGTCCTCTACCATCCTCTGGAGTCTATTTAAGCTCATGCCTACTGCTTCGGTGACTCCATCCAGCCACCACATTCTCTATCATCCCCTTCTTCTTTTGTCCTCAATCTTTCTCCCGGTGCCCACCTTCTGGAATATCATCCCCCTTGAGGTCAGATGGGGCCCAAATTTGTTGGTCCTCCAGAAGAGGCTGAGGATACAGCTTTGTCATCTGACCTGGGGAAACGATGACATTGGTAGAGAGCCTGCTAAATGTTTGTACTGTTAGGGAAATGAATTGTGCTCTCCTGCAGATTATGGTTGTTATGGTTTTAATAGTTTTTATTATTTTAATCGTCTTTTGTTGTTATGATTTTGATTATTTTTAAATATGACTTTGTGTGTGTGTGTTTTTAAACTCTGTAAGCTATTCAGAATCATATACATGAGATGGATGGCTATGTAAAACTAAGTAATTAACTAACTAAGTAAGTAACTAACTAAGTAATTAACTAACTAACCAACTCCCTATATACTTGCAGATAAGCTGAGAATTTTAGGGGCCAAAACACACCCCAAATATTGGGCTTGAATCATCTTCAAATGGGCTCCTCCACAAGTATATATGGTAATACTTTTTTTCAAAGTACTCCTATTTCCAGTATATATTTACATCTAAGCCCATCTGCCGATAAGCAAACCCTTGAATTTTTAGCAAAATACCATGAAAAATGTGGGTTGGCTTATCCACAGGTGGTGCATTTTTCATGGCCTCTTAGTCCAGCACTCAAAGGGTTGGCTTATCTGTGGATGGGCTTATACCCAAGTATATAAGGTACATAAAATTTCAAATCACAGGTCTGCCGCAGAGATGCACAAGAAGATTTGTCCTCTCTGGTTGCCAAGCTGGAACCAGCCAATTCTAATCCAATCAAAAGGATTTGGCTTAGCCTTAAGGGGGCAGTTTCCCCCCCAAAATACAATTTGTTGGATGGTAGAATCATCTTCCTTGGCGATAGGCGAAGTTTGCTTTCTCCTATGGAAGCCAATAACATATATCTTCACTGAAATTCTTTGGGCCAGTGGATGGGCAGCCATCTGGATTGGATGCTGTGGCAAAAAAAAAAATATCTGCAGAGGGTTGAACTGGATCTACACAATCTGCAGGTCTAAAGCTCTAAGTGGGTTCAGACACCCCCTTTTTGGAACTTTTGCAAGACTCCATGACTTTGCTGCCAAAATCTAGTTGTGAAGTTTCCAAAAACAAGCAGCAACATCGCCTTAACCATTACAGCACCACCCTTATATCTAACGCAGCAGCTCCCAGACACAGCAAAACATTGCAAGCTCACAAAAAAGGGAATTTCCAGTGTCTATAAGATATCTAAGGAATCCTCCTGTAGTCACAGTTTTAATTTAGCTATCTTCCCAAAAAAAAAAAAAAAAAAAACCCACCAAACAACCTCCAGGGTATTCAGAAAGAGAGAGAGAATTTGGTGGAGTGGTTAAAACACTTTAGTCCTAGAGTCCAGGAGACTGGGAGTCCTAGTCCCACTTTAGGCATGAAAGCCTGTTGGTTGACTTTGGTCCAATCACCAAGGGACAGTGAGTTCTAGTCCCACCTTAGGCATGAAAGCTGACTGGGTAACCTTGGGGTATTTACTCTTTCTCAGCTCAAACCACCTCACAAACTTATTGTTGTGGGGAGAAAAGAGGAGATAGGCATATGAAGTATGTTGAGTTACTTACTGTTCCCAGTGTGTGCATGTGCAGAGTTGCCAGACGAAGGGAACAACTAAGGAGCAAGGGCCAACTTGGGAGAAAGGCCACAGGTGGACAATGAATGGCCCCTCCCATAGGGAATAAAAGAGGAGCGAAAGGGGAGTGGAGTTTGCAGGAGACGATTAGTTCACTTAATTGGTTTGTGATTCTCTGAGGCTTCTTGCCAAGTTTTGAAGATATCGGCCTGGCAGCTCTCCAAGCTAGATAAGGTCTGTGACTGTAAATCCTCCCTTGAAAGACTTTCCTGGATGTGAATGAAAGGAATTCACAGTAACTTAATAAAAAGGTTTTTTTTTGTCAGGACAAGGAGTCTGTTTCGCAGTTTGGAAAAGCCTAGGTCAGAACAATTATGCAGTTGTGGTGTCAGGGTTCCAAATAGCATCCAAAAGTAAATCAGAGTCCAAGGCAAAATATTGCTCAAAGTTCCAATTCATTAAGAGAGACATGTTGGCACATCTGGAAAAACCCGAATCTGAAAGCTTCCCGGTTTTCCCCACCCAGTTGAAAGTTCAGGATCTTGCCCCCACACCCACCAGTCCATCACATGGTCCAATCTTCCACTGCCATGCTGGCAATTCCACCCATCCAGTTCCGGTCAGGTGCAGAGGTGCAAAGACAAAGGATGACCTTGGCTTTCTAGAAAGAATGTTGTTATGGCTACATAGCATCTAGCTCCGTACAATCCCCCCTCCCATTTTCCCACAATAGAAAATGCATAGTAGAATAACAGAAAGTGTGGCAGGCCAAAGACCCCCCCCCCAAAAAAGGGGGGGGGCTGCAGGCCTGACATGTGGCCTGTGCTGTCTCTTATCTGACTGTTCCCTAGGATGATGGGGTTCAACTTCATCTCCCAAGTTCTTTCCATTACAGATCTCATGGAGTTCTTAGAATGTAGAATAATAGGGCTGGAGGTCTTCTTAGAGGCCTTCTAGTCCAACCTCCTGCTCCAGCAAGAGGAGGCTCTATACCATTTTGGACATACCTGGCTGTCCAGTCTCTTCTTAAAAAGCCCCGGTGATGGAGCACCCACAACTTCCGGAGGGAAGTCATTCCACTGATTAATTGTTCTCGCTGTCAGGAAATTACTCTTGAATCCTAGGTTGGGTCCCTCTTTAACATTCTTGCACTTTTGTTCTTCTTGTTAGAACTTAGCATTCCATAAAATTCCTGCTCTAAGCAGGAGTTTGAACTCTATGACCCCTGTGAGGTTTTCCAACGGTATAATTTTTATACGGCATCAACGCATCCTGAATAAAACTTCTATTCTTCTACCACCTTCTACCACCGCATCTGCTCTGCTGGGGTTTCCTAGCCAGATAGTGGCTTAAAACACACTCTTCTAAAAATAGGCTAACATTTTATTGGAATCCGGTATGTGTGTGTGTGTGTGTGTGTGTGTGTGTGTGTGAGAGAGAGAGAGAGAGAGAGAGAGAGAGAGAGAGAGAGAGAGAGAGAGAGAGAGAGAGAGAGAGAGAGAGAGAGAGAGAGAGAGAGAGAGAGAGAGAGAGAGCAGTGCAAAGAAGCAAGGAAATGACCTAAATATATAAATGTCAGGAATCGAAAGGAAACAATCCCCAATCACCAGCAACCCCCTCCTGCCCCTTCCCCCCGCCTCAGGACAATAAATAAGAGGCCAAAACATCCAGTTCTTGCCAGAGACACGAATGATAGACAACTTTGCCCACCATAAATCCACCCTGTTTTATCATGCTATAAATCCCGCCAGTGTCCACGCAGCGTGTGGATATCCGCATTTTTGTCCCTATCAGGAAAGCAAAGCCAGATGACAGGATGACAGGAAGTTAGAAAATAGCTGGGTTGATAATGGAGAAAGGGGGCTATTAAGAGGAAGAATGGGCTTTGGCAAGGAAATGGGCCTTGATCCCCCCAAGTAGGCCCAACTGCCTTTGAAAATCCAGGGAGGAAGAAGTAAACAAGGTTGAAATGCAGGATATGGGAATCAAATGCTTTTCTTTCTTTCTTTCTTTCTTTCTTTCTTTCTTTCTTTCTTTCTTTCTTTCTTTCTTTCTTTCCTTCCTTCCTTCCTTTCTTCATTTGTTCATTTTCCTTCTTTCCTTCCTTTTCCTTCTTTCCTTTCCTTCTTTCTTTCTTTCCTTTTTTCTTGTCTTTCTTTCTTTCCTTCCTTCCTTTTCCTTCTTTCCTTTCCTTTCTTTCTTTCCTTTTTACTGTCTTTCTTTCTTTCCTTCCTTCATTCCTTCCTTTTCCTTCTTTCTTTCTTTCCTTTCCTTTTTTCTTTATTTCTTTATTTTTTCTTTTTCTTTCTTTCTCTTTCTTTCCTTCTTTCTTTCTTTCTTTCCCTCCTTTCTTCTTTATTATTCTATTCTATTTTATTTTATTTTATTTTTTACAGGTAGTTCTTGACTTACAACAGTTCATTTAGAAACCATTCAAATGGCATTTCAACAGCTCTGAGAAAAAAAAGTGACTTATGACCATTTTTCACACTTACGACCTTTGCAGCATCTCCATGGTCACATGATTTACATCTGGTTGCTTGACAACTGGTTCACATTTATGACGGTTGCAAGGTCCTGGGCTCGTGTGCTCATCTTTTGCGACCTTCTGACAAGTCCATGGGGAAGCCAGATTCAGTTAACAACTGTATGACTAATTTAACAGCTTCAGGGATTCACTTAACAATGGTGGCAAGAAAAGTTGTCAAATGGGGCAAAACTGACAACAAATGTCTCACTTAGCAACATAAACTCTGGGCTCAATTGTGGTCGCATGTTGAGGACTACCTTTATTTCTTTAAGATCAATGCTTTACTTCTGAATCATTCAATTTAATTAGGTAAAGGTTCCCCTCACACATAAGTGCTAGTCATTCTCAACTCTAGGGGGCGATGCTTATCTCCGTTTCAAACCCGAAGAGCCAGCACTGTCTGAAAACGTCTTTGTGGTCATGTGGCCGGCATGACTAAACGCCGAAGGTGCACGGAACGCTGTTACCTTCCCACCAAAGGTGGTTCCTATTTTTCTACTTGCATTTTTACATTGCTTTCGAACTGCTAGGTTGGCAGAAGATGGGACAAGTAACGGGAGCTCACTCTGTTACGCAGCGCTAGGGATTCGAACTGCCGAATTGTGGACCTTTTTTCATCGACATGCTCAGCGTCTTAGCCACTGAGCCACAGCCTCCCATTTTTAATTAGGTAGAATGCTTATATTATCTCTTCCCCTCCCCCTTCTTTCCTTTGAATTGCAGTGTATCCTCTGATCTTATACCATATTTCCCCAAAAATATGACATGTCCTGAAAATAAGGCCATGCCATATTTTTTGGGTGGGCAAAAATATAAGCCCTCCCCCCCAAAATAAGCCCCCTGGACAACCCCCTTCCGGCCAGGCATATCACAGCTCACCGACCTAGCAGTATCCTGAAGGCGCCAAGCCGCGGGAACTGGGGGGGCAAAGGCACTCGCGTTGCTTCGAGCCTTTGAGATACCGCTAGTTTGGTCAGTGGCACTGTGCCCAGCTGGAGAGTGGGGTTGCCCGGCGACTGCTCTCTTGTGAGCAGGCTCCCAAAGAGCTGGGCACAGCCTCAGGGGCAAATGGCTGTGTTGCACTGTCACACACTCACGAGCAGCCACCCAGCAAACCCCCTTTCCAGCCTGGTACAGTGCCATTCACTGACCTAGGGGTATCACCAAGCCGCGTGAGCGCCTGTTCGCCACCATCTTCGGAATGCCAGTGAATGGCGCTCTGCACAGCTGGAGAGGGAGGTTGCACGAGCGACTGTTCCACTCCCCACTCGCGTGCCTCCTAGCCTCACGATGCCCTGGCCCAGTTCTCCTTGTGGAGCCAGGGCACCACCTTTGTCGCCGTCCCCCACCGCCATTGCCGCCATCCCAGCATGGCTTTTTCTGCAGCTTCCAAACCATGGAAGTAGGCTGCTGAGTCTTCCGACAGTGGCTGCCCTGGGAATACGCTCTATGGTTGTGGGCCGGCTGCTGGCAGAGCATACTTCCAGAGCGGACAACCATAGAGTGTACTTCCAGAGCGGCAACTCCTAGAGCGCAACCCCCCTCTCCAGCCATGCAGAGCGCCATTCACTGGCATTCCAAAGGCCCCAAGCCACGGGAGCCGGGCGGTGGTGAACAGGCGCTCACACAGCTTGGCAATACCCCTAGCTCAGTGAATGGAGCTGTGCCTGGCTGGAAAGGGAGTTCGCCAGGTGGCTGCTCGTAAGCGTGGTCACTTCATGGCTGCGCTGCTGCGAAAGCGCAATACAGCCATTTGCCCCTGAGGCTGTGCCCGGCTCTTTGGGAGCCTGCTCGCAAGACAAAACAATAAGCCCTCCCCTGATAATAAGGCCCAAGCCATATTTTGTGGGTCAAAAGAAAACAAGACCCTGTCTTATTTTCGGGGAAACACGGTATTTCTCTAACCAAGTTAACTATATTCTCCCAACGTGGATACAGCCTTAGGGACAAGAAGCAATAGGGGTCCTTGCTGCTCTCTGAGCTTGGTTGTTTTCTGGCAGATGTTTCATTACCCAAATTAGGTGACATCATCAGTGACCAGCATTTCAACCCCGAGCTACAAATATTCTCATTTATTGATAAGGAGCAACAGACATTTTCCCAGCCATGGAGAAGCCCCATTTGGAAGGTTGAGAGGTGAAATGAAGCTGTGAGTAGAGGTCAGAGGTAGGTTCCTACCGGTTCGGACCGGTTCAGCTACGTACGTAGTAACTCGGCCGGACACGCGCCTGAACCGGTTCTATCCTTGGCGGCGCCATCTTGATTTTCTGTTCTGTGCATGCTCAGAACGATTTTCATTGCATAAATGTCATTTTCTTCCCTTTTCTAACATTGTGCACATCAGGGGTGAGTTCCGGCTGGTACGGCCAGATACAGCAGTACCGGTAGTAGTTGGGAGCAGCGGTTACTGTACCGGTACGGTGGGACTTTTGGCCCGCCCACCTGCTTGCATTCCATACCTGTTTTTGAAGCAACTGGGCCAATTGCGCACAGGCACACAGCCTGCAGTGCCTGCACGACTTCTGATGAGCAGCTGGGTGATGCAGAGGTGGTGGAGTGTGCATGCGTTCGTACTGCGTGTTAGGCGCAGGCAGAGCGCACATCTGGCACAGCGCATGTCCAGTGCATGCACGAACAGACCATGAGCAGCACTTCTGGTTTGCTCGTAGAGTCCTTTTTAGTCCTCCGGAGGCTTCAGGGAAGCCTACTGAAGCTACCTGAAGCCTCCGGAGGGCATCCGGGGAGGCTGTTTTCACCCTCCCCCTGCTCCTATAAAGCCTCTGGAGCCTGGGGAGGGCGAAAAAAACATGGGAAAATGGGGGGAAGTGCCTCTCATGCACGCATGCGCACTGGGGGGGATCGCATGTTGCATTATGGATGCGGCACACCCACGCACAGCCCCCCCCTGCAGTCCCCCCTTATGGCACGCGAGCCAAAAAAAAGAGTCCAAGTTTGGTTGAGCACTACTTCTTCCCAGGTGCCCTGTGGTGAGATGGGTAAAGGGCTAATACTATTATGCTTTAATCCCATCACCCTGGAGCTGAAGGGGGAGACCTTTGTTATGTAGAATAGACTGGCTCAGGCATTTTAATGGCCCATTGACAAATGTGGGGGCTATTAAGAGTGAGTCCGTTTCTTTTTCTAAAAACACGTTTCTCCATTTCTTATCCAGGGAAATACAATATTCTGCCTTTTCCATATTTCCCAGGATATTTCATTCTTCTAGGAGAGGGGTGGGTTTTAACTTCCTACGCATCAACACTGACTTGAAGGCACACAGAAACATACAGTTTAAAAAGTGATTGTTCAGTTGGCTAATTCTTGGGAAAGCATTAGGTGCAAACAATACAATACAATACAATAGTAGAGTTGGAAGGGACCTTGGAGGTCTTCTAGTCCAAACCCCTGCCTAGGCAGGAAACCCTATACCGTTCCAGACAAATGGCTATCCAACATCTTCTTAAAGACTTTGGATAGCCATTTGTCTGGAACGGTATAGGAGGTTTCCTGCCTAGGCAGGGGTTTGGACTAGAAGACCTCCAAGGTCCCTTCCAACTCTACTATTGTATTGTATACAGGAGCATTTGCTGAGTTCAGAGCACAGAAGTGTTTAGTATTGCTACTTATACACAAGAATCTTGTCAACTATCGGCCGAAGCTAAATTGGCACTAGACAAGGGTTAGCGGAATTCATGGGGCTGGATTTGAGTCTCTTGTGGCGATGCAGTCACTCTAAACCAGTGGTAATCAACCTGGTCCCTACCGCCCACTGGTGGGCATTCCAGCTTTCATGGTGGGCGGTAGGGGTTTGCTGTAACTCTGCTTTATAAATTTGATAAAGTGACTTCCCTACTTTATAAATCACCATTACTGTGGAACCGGTGGGCGGTTAGAAATTTTTACTACTAACAGAGATACAAAAGTGGGGGGTAGGTATAAAAAGGTTGAATGCCCCTACTCTAAACTGATGACATGCTTAACCCCGCCTTCCAGCTCAGCTTCTTTATCTCCTAGAGAAAGGGAAGTCAGTACTTTCAACCAGACATGGTACCATATTTCTACCAGTTGGAGGAACTGACATTGAACCCTTGAGTATCTTGCAGGAGGTCTGAAAAGATCTCTGAAGTACTGAGACGTCATAAAGCAATATTTACCCAAATACAAGTGACTCTAAATCTAAAAAATCTCTTCTATCAAAATAAATATTAGTCAGGGGGGGAAATCCTCTTATTTGCTTGTATTACCATATTCTCAGTCTTATTCAAACCACTCTGTTGCTACGGCTGTCTGTCTCCAAGCACTCAGAAACCATTTCAAGGTCATCTGGGATGATCTTCACTTCTGTTGACTTAAAAATGTGGATAATGAGATGAAAACAAAAATCCTCCCATCTATTTCAAACACACACACATACCTTCCCCAAAAAGAGCCAGTAGCAAGGCTATTCGCATCTCCAATTTTAAAACATTGGGGAGAAAAACTTCCCAATATGGCTGTACAATGCTTCAGACTTGATTCAGAAGTAATCTAAAGCCACGGTCACCAACAGATGGTCCGTGCAACACTGGGGAATGGCGAGAAAAATTTGGTGGTCCGCAGAAAAGTTATTTGCCTTTTTTATATTGCACTAAATCAGGAGTCCTCAAACTACGGCCCCTAGGATGGACACGTGCAATGAACACTTGTATTGCTGCAGAGAGTCTCCCCCTTTGGGGTTTTTTGTGTGGGTCAGAGGGAGGCAGAAATTCCGACTTGGGGTCTGCTTCAGTTTCCTGGTGAGGGGCTTTGGGCGAAGGCTGGAGGGAAGTGCCACTGGTGGTGAAGAGCGGGAGGACCTTGTTCTAATGGGACTGCCTCATGTTCTGGAACTGGCTGGCCATCTCAACTCACTGAGCTTCCAGGCGCCAGTACCTGGCCTTGTACTCCCGCAGATCTTTCCTCTGCTCGCAAAGCCTATGCTTGTAGTCCTCAGTGAGGTGCTTCTACTGAGCCTCCTTCTCGGTCAGATCCAATTTGAACTGAGCTGTTTTGCCAACTCTTTCTCATGGTGGCTGCTTAGATCCAACAACTGCTTCCTTTTGGGGCCCTAAGGAACCTGGGTGGGGAGGCGAGAAATGGCTGGGAGGGAAGGGGCGAGTAGAGGCTGGTGAGACGCCTCTGGACATGAGTGACATAGAGTTGGGCACACCCACCAAGTCACATGACCAACAAGCCACGCCCAACCAGCCAGTCATTGGGCAGATCATATTGGTCCGCTGGATTTAAAATTATGAATTTAGTGGTCCCGAGGTCCGAAAGTTTGGTGACCCCCTAATCTAAAGACACAGTGGCATTAATGAGTCGCAACAGATGATTTGTTCATGCACCTGTGTATTTGAAAGCATCTCTTCCAAATCAAATCAAAAACATCGTAAGAGTTCTAAAATAGACAATAGGCCCGGGAGAACAGTACTTAAATATTGCCCTTAAGCATTCAGGAAGACCATTTGATTGATTATAATACGTTTCATTGCTTCCGTTCAAGACCACAATCTCTCCAAGCCAGCTCACTATATAAAACATGCAGTCCACATCAATATGATGACTACATAAATCATAAACTAACGTTAAGCAAATTTAAGCCTAATCAGAAAATTAAGCCATCAATGCAGCACAGGATGTAAAACTAACAAGCTTACAGTTAAAAGCCAAAGGAATGGAATACGTTGAAAGGAATCATGTATCTTAACGAAAGCAAAGGGGGCCAGCTGCATTTTTTTAAAGAGAGGAAACTCCATGTGGCAGAGTCTACCACCAGGGCCACATAGTCCTACACACTGAGGCAAAGATGAAATATGACTTTAGAAGGTCTTAGCCGAGGCTTTCTCCACTGGAGATCCATGAGAGGTCATTGGGATTCTACAAAAGATTTTGATTGATTAAGCAGGTTTTGAATCTTGCCCACTGCACCAAGCAAGAGCTTATAATGATGAGAATTTTCACATACACACTGCATCTCAGCTCCTGGCCTGCCATTCTGTTGTTGTTGTTGCAAATGTTGCAAAACATAGATTGTGTAGGTTGTGTAGAAGTGAATTGCAACATTTTGTACTGTTTTGTCATTTGTACGCCATGAGAACTAAAAATTATTTCAAGGGTTCCTCTAGAGTGTAAAGGGTGAGAAAGGCTGGTTTAGGTGTCCTTCAATAATATAAGATTTTAAGGTAGAATAGAGTGGAGTGGAGTAGAGTGGAGTGGAATGGAACAGGAATGGGAATAGGAATAGGAATAGGAATAGGAATAGGAATAGATTAGGAATAAGACTAGACTAGACTAGGCTAGACTAGACTAAACTAGACTGGACTGGACTGGACTGGACTAGACTAGACTAGACTAGACTAGACTAGACTAGAATAGAATAGAATAGAATAGAATAGAATAGAATAGAATAGTACAGAACAGAATAGAGTAGAATAGAGTAGAATAGAGTACAATAGAATAGAATTGGAAGAGTCCTTGTAGGTCATATAGTCCAACCCACCCACCGCCCAAGCAGGAGACCCTAACCATTTATGATAGATGGCAGTCCAGCCTCTTCTTGAAAGCTTCCAGTGATGAAGTTTCTGCAACTTCTGAATGCAAGCTGTCCCATTGGTTGATTGTTCTCACGGTCGGAAAATTTCTCCTTCTTTCTAGGTTGAATCTCTCCTTCATCAGTTTCCATCCATTGTTCCTTGTCTGGACTTTGGGTGCTTTGGAAAATAGGTTGATCCCCTCTTCTCTGTGCCAACGCCTCAGATATTGGAATAAAAATTCAGATATAAAAACAATACTAACATAGGAATATACTAGTGTCTAGTGTAGCTCATGTAGAATGTACATTGTTTATTTCTTTTCCTGAAAGGGCTTTGTTTGTTTTTCTTGACAACTAATTAGAACCTATGGTTGAACTTCAATTGCTTCACGCCAAGCAATGCATTCTTTAAGCTCTGAATTTCTGCTTTCTGCTGCCCTTACCCATACTTTATTTCCTCAGTGTAGCATGTTGCATAGCATTTTATGTGGGAATTGCCTAAGGGACATTCGTACCGCTCATTGGAATGGTGGAACTATACCATTATTGATTTAATAAGTAATTTTAGGATTAACAGACAGTACGTTGATACTCAGCTATGAATTCCTACTTAATGAATTAAATATCTGGGAAATATAAACCGTCCTTTATTGGCAAACGTATCAAACATATCATTTTACAAGCAGTTGCTATCTCCATTTAATGAAGTTGTGTCTGTTAAATCAGGTGTTGTCTATTAAATATAAGACTTGTCCATTACATTAAGGCTCTACGCTTAATAAATTTCTCACTTAGCAACGTAACTTTTGGGCTCAATTGTGGTCATAAGTCGAGGACTACATATGTTGGTTCTTCCCACTTTGTATACAATGGTGCATTGAACTATGGATGGAAACTGATCAAGGAGGGATTCAACCTGGAAATAAGGAGAATTTTTCTGACCCTGAGAACAATCAACCAGTGGAACAGAAGTTGACTTCGGACGTTGTGGGAACTTCATCCCTGGAGGCTATCAAGAAGAGATTGGACTGCCATTTGCTAGAAATTGTGTAGGGTCTCCTGCTTGGGCAAGGGGTTGGACTAGATGACCTACAAGATCCCTTCCAACTCTTATTCTATAAATTCTTTTCTCGACTATTAAATGCATTTGGTTTACCAAATTAGGTTGATGGGAGAGAAGATACAGAACAATAATCAACCCTTGTTTATTGCAGGCTTGATATATTGTAAGTCCTGTAAAAGATGGGATGTTAACAGCAAGTCGCTTAGTTGGGCCAACAGTGTAGTCTTAGAGAGCTGTAGAGCATGTAAATTAACTCTTCATCAATCTTGGTCTGAATTATGAAAATATATAAGCTTCTTGGACCAAAGAGAGGTTTCACTATTCCTACGAGAATTATGAAACTACTAGATTTGATGTATGAGCTGATTAATTCTGAATTTTGGCAGCAACGCTATTCCTGATCGTATCTCTGGTTTGACCAGGACTGCTTTTTTTTGCCTTAAAAACATATTTTCTAATGCAACTGCTTAATTGAATAATAACTGTAATAAAGTTTGTTATGATCCAAAAGCAGACAAATGCTAAGGTATGAGTACCTTGGGAGCCTTATTTTTAAAAATACAAAGAAAGGAAGGAAGGAACAAGACACTGTGAATGCTCTAGCAATCTGCCCTAGTAAAAAATTGTGATCAGTATATAAAACAAATACCTAATTAGGTGAGATTTATTTGCCTGTGTCTAGAATAGTTATAGGGACAATCTTATTTATATGTCTATCATCATCTTGATGATGGTATATACCCTCTTACTGGAAATTAGACTTTTTGGGGCTAGAAATTATGGGCTAGATCAGGGATGGCTAAGACTTGGGGGAAGTGATTGAAGGTAGGGAATTTAAATTAGTCTTGACTAAGCTGTCCCATATATTTAAATGGGTTTCTTCACAGCATCCATAAATCTGGGACTAATCCACTGTGCAGCAATGAGCAGTTTTTTTTCATTCCAAAGAGAGGTATTCAGACTTTTTCTGCGATCCAGGGACTTTATTCACTGCAGAAGATGATTACAAAAGTGTGCAAACTCCATTAAACACTCAAAGTAATATAAAATTAATCAGGCTTGCGAAAGACATCCAGTCCACGTATGTTAAACCGCAATGTTTCCAAAATATTTATGTTTTTTGTAAAGCCCCCCTTGGGGGGTTTGCAATGGGTCAGTGGTTAAAGATGCTGAGCTGGCAGCTGGACAGCCTGGGTTTGAGACCCAAGTGCTGCATGATGGGGTGAGCCTTGCCCCAGTTTCTGCCCCGCTAGCAGTTTGAAAGCATGTAAATGTGAGTAGATTAATAGGTACCACTTTGGTGGGAAGGGAACAACAAGGGCATGGCACAGAAGCAAAACAATCAGCTGATAGTTCAAACTGCCCCTTTGTTCTCCAACTTTCCCCCAAATGCTCCCATGTTTCTGGCACATCCCAGAGCAAAGTGATCACACACACACACACACACACAAACCTCCAGCAGCCTATGGCTGCAAGTAGTCCAGCACAACACCATGAGCACAACGGTTGCAAAGCAACAAATCCAGCAGAGTGAAGGGAGTAAGTCAATTAGTCCAGGAAGCAAAGGAACAAGGCAATTAATCCAGGAAGCAAGAAATAAAATAAGAAGTCCAAGAAACATCCAACGTTAGCAACGGCACACAACCCTCCATGAATTCAGCATTTGTTCCCAACAAATGCCTCTCCCCACAGCATATCCTTAAATCTCAGTCCCCAGGTGTGCCTTGTGAAGAGGGACGGGGTGCTCTCCTCCCAAATAGTCGAGTCAGCCTATGCTGTTTCTTCCTCCTCTCCACTCTCCGTGCTCGAGGATCGGGAGTGGGTGGTCCTTGCTCATCACCTGAGCTCTGCCTCTCATGTTCATTGCTTAGCCTCTCTTGGTTATCCTGCCCCCGTTCCTCCCTGCCTACAAGCCGTCCCAATCCTGAAAGGCCCTGACCTGACTCAGCCTGTGTCAGCCTCTGCTTTGCTGCTTGCTTTCGGCTGCCATTGAAACGGGGAGGGGGGAGATAACATGGTATTTGGGAAGGGAAGCTTAAGCACAGGAGTGAATGAAGAAGGGAGTGGTTTTCTCACCATCTACTGCGCATGCTGCAGATAGTGGAATTGCCGCCAAGGCCAACCGTCCGGCATACCAACCTGATGATGGGTTTTGAAGCTGCAGCCCACATGACACCTGTGGGGTGTGGGGATTGGACTGGGGGTTGGGATCATTAGGGGGAGGGAGTTGGGTCACATATTGATATCTATAATTGCACGCGCTTTTGCCTCAGATCTTGCTTTGCTTAGCTGCTTTCTACTCATAACCAGTAAAAGTACTCTTAATTCTGAAATAAGGAGTTAAGTGGTTTCTTTCTTGGTTACTGATGGAGGCTGCCCTGACAGCCTGCTTCTCCCCCTATTCCTCCAAAGCCGATAAAGTTGCCCCCTTGATCTCCATTGTCTCCAGTTTTGGCTCGTCTTCCTCCATAGATTCAGTCTCTGACAGGGATATGACAATTCTGTACATCACTGTATATAGTCACGCTGGCCACATGACCATGGAAAATGTCTCTGGACCATGCTGGCTTCCTTGTCCAAGAAACAGAGATACAATACAATACAATAGTAGAGTTGGAAGGGACCTTGGAGGCCTTCTAGTCCAACCCCCCTGCCTAGGCAGGAAACCCTATACCATTTCAGACAAATGGCTATCCAACATCTTCTTAAAGACTTCCAGTGTTGGGGCATTCACAACTTCTGGAGGCAATTTCTGTTCCACTGATTCATTGTTTTAACCGTTAGGAAATTTCTCCTTAATTCCAGGTTGCTTCTCTCCTTGATTAGTTTCCACCCATTGCTTCTTGTTCTACCCTCAGGTGCCTTGGAGAATAGTTTGACTCCCTCTTCTTTGTGGCAACCCCTGAGATATTGGAACACTGCTATCATGTCTCCCCTAGTCCTTCTTTCTCTTAAGCTAAACATACCCAGTTCCTGCAACCGTTCTTCATATGTTTTAGTCTCCAGTCCCCTAATCATCTTTGTTGCTCTTCTCTGCACTCTTTCTAGAGTCTCCACATCTTTTTTACATCGTGGCGACCAGAACTGAATGCAGTATTCCAAGTGTGGCCTTACCAAGGCATTATAAAGTGGTGGACTGTGGTGGATGAGGACTGTGCCCTGGAGTCAGACAAGACTGGCCAGGGAAACCTTTACTTTTTCCTAAAGCAGGGGTGTCCAAACTTGGGAACTTTAAGACTTGTGGACTTCAACTCCCAGGAATTCTTAAAGTTCCCAAGTTTGGACACCCCTGTCCTAAAGACTCCCTTCAAATGCAGCATGTGATCGCATGGTACTATTTCATTAAAACAATGTATTATACATTTTTTTTGCAGTTCATTGGGAAGGGCCACTTTGCCATGTAGGTTGAGGCGGTGAGTTGCCATTGTAATTTAAGACCTTGGATTTCTGTAATATGGAGGGTTATTATCTTTTAAAAAGAAGAAGAAAAAGCAGGGGCAGGGGGGTGACAATGTTTGTAATTAGATAGCCCCCAAGAACAGCAAAAATGGCCATCCACAACTTAGAAGATAAAGAAAGAGAATAGTATGATTTGAGTGTCAAATATAATTTTGGGGAGTTAGTGGTCAGGAATCATTTAATCCCTGAAGTACATCTTATTGGAAGAAATAAAAATGTGAAGAATACTAAATTATCTGCATAGTAAAGGAAGAAGAAGAAGGAGATGTCATGTATTATTTACTAGCATAGTATGAGCTGTCAGGTCAGTTAAATCAATTATTCACCATTTGTTCAAGTTAGCTTTGTATAAATCTTCATTTTCTCACTCAGCAAATTCCAGATTTACTACAACGCTCTATGCCATGACCTTAATGGCAACAGGAAGGAAGAAGGGAAGAGAAGGGGAGGGGAGAAAGACAGGAAGGCAGGAAGGCAAGAAGGCAGGAAGGAAGGAAGGAAGGAAGGAAGGAAGGAAGGAAGGAAGGAAGGAAGGAAGGAAGGAAGGAAGGAAGGACATTTATTTAGCAAACTTATAAGCAACATCTGAACAATTATCAGTAACAAAGCACTGTTTTATTTAGTGTGTCATTTTTTTTCTACATAAAATTTGGAGGAAACGCTTATTATACTTTTGTCCTGAAGTAAATAACTCTATTTCAATTTTGTTTCCAATGTTTGACATCCAAGAACAATCCCATAAGGTGATGTAAATCTGTTTTGATTGCAGCAATGTTAAAGCCTATCTTGCTATGAACAGATTTTCACTGAGTAGCTTAAGCTGTTCCTATAGATATTCATAGAACATAGAATAATAAGAGTTGGAAGGGACCTTGGAGGACTTCTAGCCCAACCCCCTGCTCAAGCAGAAGACCCTATGCCATTTCAGGTAAACGGTTGTATGGTCTCTTTTTGAAAGCCTCCAGTAATGGAGCACCCACAGCCTCTGGAAGCAAGCTATTCGTGATTGCTCCAACTGTCGGACATGTTCTCCTTAGTTCTAGGTAGCTTCTTTCTTTGGTTGGTTTCCATCCATTGTTTCTTGACTTGCCTTCTGGGGTGTTGGAGAATAATTTGAACCAGTGGTGAAATCTAAAAAAATTTCATACCGGTTCTGTGGGCATGGCTTGTTTGGGGGGGGTGATCATGTGACTGAGTGAGCGTGGCTATGTAGTCATATGACTGGGGAGGTCAAAAGACAGAAACTCACTTTAACAATGTCCTGCTGGAGCAGGGGGATGGACTAGATGACCTCGAGGTCCCTTCCAGCCTTGGACTGCTGTGTTCTTTCAAGGTATCCTCTGAAGCTGCATCAAGTACCCGGTTTGTGGTCCTTCCCCCTCTCTTTTTTCCTACCCTCCCTCCCTCCCTCCCTCTCTCTCTCTCTCTCTTTTTCTTTTGAAGGACCTTTCACCGCTTTTTAAAACATTTTTTTCTCTGCCTATTTGCCCAAACCGGTAGGGAAAATGCAGTGGTGGGATTCAGCCAGTTCGCACCTATTCGGGAAAACCGGTTGTTAACTTTTTAAGCAGTTCGGAGAACTGGTTGTTGGAAGGAATCTAATTTTGTTTTTTTCTCACTTTACAGGGCTATTCCTGTAAGGAAGGAAGGCGGGAAGGAAACATTCTGACGTTGTTTCTAGCCTAATCTTTATTGCCCTGCTTACAGAAACTGCCTCTCCAATTAACCCTTATTACATTGTAACAGCTAAGGCGAAGTGCCCATCAACGTAAGTGATGTTGAGTTGGCCACTCCCACCCAGTCATATGACTGCCAAGCCACACCTACCCAGCTGGTCATTAGGGCAGAGAACTGGTTGTCCAATTATTTGAATCCCACCACTGGGAAAATGCTTTAAAAAGCGGGGTGGGGGTAGGGGGGAAGCTTCCGACAGTTCCGCAGATCACAACTCTCGGAAGCTTTTTTTTTTACTACCAGTTTGCAGAACCAAGGACAATCATCCTTACTAGTTCAGCCGAACCGGGAGGATTTCACCCCTGATTTGAACTCCTCATCTTTCTAAGAGCGTTTCAAATATGGAACACTGCTATCCTGTCTCCCCTGGTCCTTCTGTGCATTAGACTAGGTATATCCAATTCCTGTAACTCCAGAAGTTGTGAATGCCCCAACACTGGAAGTCTTTAAGAAGATGCTGGATAGCCATTTGTCTGAAACGGTATAGGGTTTCCTGCCTAGGCAGGGGGTTGGACTAGAAGACCTCCAAGGTCCCTTCCAACTCTACTATTGTATTGTATTGTATTGTATTGTATTGTATTGTATTGTATTGTATTGTATTGTAACCGTTCTTTGTATGTTTTAGCCTCCTAATGAAAAACCTGAAGGTGCACACAGGTCATTGATGAACCCAGAAAACCAATGCCACTTATATGGTTCTCACTGTTTATGCAGATGAGTATAAAAAGAGCCATCCTTCATATTTCTCCCCATCATAAGCACGAGATCCGTTTCATGATCATAATACTACCTATCAGCTCAGGAACATGAATTGTATCTCCACTAGCACCTAACTACAGCGTAATTTTGCTTTATTTTTCCTTTTTATTTTTGTTATTTCCCTATGGTATTGCCTTCATTCCATTCCTAGATGATGAGTGAGACAGATTTAAGTCCTCTTTAACTCTACAGTATTAAAGTAGCATTTCCTCAGTGGTGAAATTCAATTTTTTTTACTACCGTTTCTGTGGGCGTGGCTTGGTGGGCGTGGCAGGGGAAGGATACTGCAAAATCCCCATTCCCTCCCCATTCTGAGGCCAGCCAGAGGTAGTATTTGCCGGTTCTCCAAACTACTCAACATTTCCACTACCGGTTCTCCAGAACCTGCTGAATTTCATCCCCGCATTTCCTCCCTTATTCTCAATCAACCAGGTCATGGTTGTCTAAAAGTCCAGCTGTCTTTTGAAAAAAAGCACCTTTGGGTTCCCCCTCCCTTATTCTGACACCATCAAAGCGTACTCTCAAGTTGTACCAAATTTGTTGGACCTTGTCCTCATCCCCATCGACTGCCTGCTATCACTGGCAGAGAGATAATAGAGCCAGCCACGGGGAGCAGTGGTTGATATCACGCCACTGCAGTCTTCTGCCAACTCAAGAAAAAAGGAAAGAACAGCAGGAAAAGGTCTTGAGTATGAAATAAATAAGAGAGTGGGGGATTTTATGGATCTCAAGATCCATAATTTGACATAGCTGACAGTACTTTGGTGCCTTCGAATTGGACCTTACATTCCGACCACTTCAAGCGAAAAGAGGAGAGTTAGAAATTCAACAAAGAATGTATCCCAGCTTTCTGCCACGCCCAGATTAAAAGGGAAAGGTAAATGTTTCCCCTGTCTAGTCATGTCCAACTCTAAAGGTATATAACAGATTAACAGAGTTGGAAGGGATCTTGTAGGTCATCTAGTCCAACCCCCCGCCCAGGCAGGAGACCTACACCATTTCTGATAGATCTAACCATTGTTTTTCCCATCAATTTGAAGTGCTTGTTCAATTGGAACATAGATTAACAGAGTTGGAAGGTACCCTGTAGGTCATCTAGTCCAACCCCCTGCTCAAGCAGGAGATCCTACCTACGCCATTTCTGACAGATTGCCGTCCAATCTCTTCTTGAAAACCTCCAGTGATGCAGCTCTCACAACTTCTAAAGGCAACTTCTGTTCCATTACTCATCTCTGTTTCTTAGCCGAGGGAGCCAGTGTTGTCCTAAGATGCTTCTGAAGTCATGTGGCCAGCATATCTATATGCTGATGAATTTGCAATGCTGTTACCATCCCACTGAAGTGATACCTATTTATCTACTCATTGTTTGTTTGTTTGTTTGTTTGGATTTATATGCCGCCCTTCTCCAAAAGGACTCAGGGCGGCGTACAACATTAAAAAACACACATCCCAAAAGTTAAAAAAAATTAAATCCATATCCAAAAAAAAAAAAAACGAATTTAAAAGACAATACATTTAAAATAACTTAAAATTAACAGGCCAGGCCGGCTTGCTGGAAAAGCCAACTTTTTAGGGCGCGTCGGAAGGACCGGAGGTCAGGGATTATGCGAAGCTCCAGGGGCAGCTCATTCCAGAGGGAAGGTGCTCCCACAGAGAAGGCTCTCATGTTGGCATGCTTTCGAATTGCTAGGTGGGAGGAGCTGGAGCAAAGGAAGGAGCTCACCCACATCAGATTAAACAATTCTTAACGGATCAAAAAAAGCTGCAGCTATTTTCACAAGAATAACACCCAGCAGTATCCTAGCTCAAAGACAGGCCAATCAGGGACCAGCTACTATGGAATTGTCCACATTAGACCAATCGGAAGTCCACCGACACCAAGAACCAATCAGAAACCTTTGGTCTGAAGAACGTCTTCAGAATGAATCTACTTAGACAAGGAGCCCATCAGGAACCAGCTTTCTTTGACTCCCATAACCTGGATCAATCGGAATTTAGCTGACTAGGTTCAAATGCAAGAGCCCAGTCAGTCTTTGTTGGTTGTGAATTGCCAAAAGGTATACACCACAATGCATCTCACGTCTACCTTTGAAAATGCCAGTCATCACTGATGGTGAAAGCTCAGGATAACAGAAAATTAGATAAAGGTAAAGGTTCCCCTTGCAAATATGTGCTAGTCATTCCTGACTCTAGGGGACGGGGCTCATCTCTGTTTCAAAGCCGAAAAGCCAGTGCTGTCTGAAGACGTCTCCGTGGTCATGTGGCCGGCATGACTAAATGCCGAAGGCTCACGGAACACTGTTACCTTCCCACCAAAGGTGGTTCCTATTTTTCTACTTGCATTTTTACATGCTTTCGAACTGCTAGGTTGGCAGAAGCTGAGACAAATAACGGGAACTCACTCCGTTATGTGGCGCTAGGGATTTGAACCGCCGAACTGCCGACCTTTCTGATCGACAAGCTCAGCGTCTTAGCCCCTGAGCCACCATGTCCCTATTAACAGAATATTAGACCATGACTATTGGTCCAACTGCTCATTTGACATGCTGCTCCTACATTTTATTTAAAGTATTATTTATATATATTATAAAAGAAGCAAGCAACCAAATAAGCAAGCCCTCCCGTGTCCACAACTAATGAAATCCTGTGTGGAAGATTCCAAGGAGCAGACTCATGTTAAACTGAAAAGCTGCATTTGGGATTTCTACAAGCTCTTCAGCATGATGTAGTCGGTACTCAGTAAATTAGATTTCACTGGGCTGCATAAGGTTGTGCTAAATAAATAATATGAATTGTAACAGCTGGGGCTACTTGTTTTCCTGGAAGATGACAACTACTATCAAATCCAACAGGGACTCCATACTGCTATAATTAACTAAATGGTAAATAGCAAGAGTCAACATATGGTGTAGCAATCATATTTGGGATTTCGTTGGCCCTCTAATCTTCCAAAAGCGGGCTTATTTAAAAAGAGAAGGAACATTCCTTATCTTCCTCCTTCACCCAACATTTGCAAATTCAAGATTTGGCATAAACTCAGCAGCAAAGCTTTCTTTTTAAAAAAGAAAAGAAAAAGAAATGTAATTCTTTTCATTAAGAGATGTTAGAAATTAAAGGAAAGCAGAAAAAAAAGCAGTGTCTCCACATTTATTTATTTCATTTCTATGCTTTCTCATTCACAGAATGCCACAGAATGAATGAATGAATGAATGAATGAATGAATGAATGTATGTATGTATGTATGTATGTATGTATGTATGTATGTATGTATGTATGTATGTTACAACCCCTGGTATGACCAAATATCAGCTCAGCTGATAAGGAGAAGAGCCTGTGGCTTAGTGGCTAATACATCTGCCTAATATGTAATACAGCCTAGGTTCGAATCCCAGTAAGGGTATGGCTAGCTGATGAGAGCTAAATAGCTTGAAATAGATCTATACTAGTCTCCCTTTATTTATTTATCAGCACAAATACAATATATAACAAAATAACAAAATAACAAAATAACAAAATAACAAAATAACTAACTAACTAACTAACTAACTAACTAACTAACTAACTAAATAAATAAATAAATAAATAAATAAATAAATAAATAAATAAATAAATAAGTATGTATACCCAACATTAGAAGCACAATAATGGGGAAAAAATGTAAAATTTGCGTGCACTAACATGTTCAACCTTTAAAAGACTTGGTTGAAGAGAAGTGTTTCCAAATATATATAAAAGAGAAATGAAAATAATTCAATTGGGACCAACATAAAAAGGTAAATGTTTCTCTCTCTGTTGTGTCTCACTCTAGGGCAGGGGTGTCAAACTCAATTTCATTGAGGGCTGCATCCGGATTATGTTTTATTTCAGGGAGGGTGGGGGGGGCATGGCCAGGGGGCATGGACACTATGACATCACTCATGTTGGAGGCACCTGTAGGGGCCCGAGCACTCTGCCAGTAAAAACGGGCTCCTGGACCTCAGTTTCAGCCGCAACAGCCTCCTGCAGCCCTCTGCCAGTGAAAACAGAACTCAGGGGGTGCTGCACGCGGCAGCCGACATAGTCCAAAGACAATTTTCATGTCATTTGGCCAGCAGAGATATACGCCAAAGACTCAAGGAAATGCTGTCACCTTCCTGAAGTGGTACCTCTTTATCTACTCGCATTTGCATGCTTTCGAACTGTTAGATTGGCAGGAGCTGGAGCCAGGAACGGGAGCTCACTCCATTGCACAACCCTCAAGTCTTGAACCTGGACTGTCAGCTTTCTAGATGATCCTTTAATTGCTGAGCCATTGCTCTCCGGGGTGGATTGCTGCTGGCATTACTGCCAGTTTGGTGTGCAAAATATTTTGGGCATGAGTTCACTTCACTCGCGCACAAGCCAAACACCGCTACACGCACATGCATATTTGCACCTAAAAAGTTCTGTGCATGCACCCAACATTAGAAAAGGAAAAAAAAAACAGTTTTGCAATGAAGTTTGTTTTGCGCATGCACGGAACTGAAAATCAAGATGGCGCCGCTGCCGATAGAACCAGTTCACGGGTATGGCAAGCCGAGTTACTACCTAGTTGGCTGAACCGGTCCGAATCGGTAGGAACCCACCTCTGATTGCTCTTACAGGAGGAGCTAATCAACAGGCTTCCGAAGGCAAATTTTAACCACCAAGCGTTTCAATAGGAAAGTATGACATGTCCTGACAAATAGATTATATCCTGTATGAAATTCATATGTCAGGCAAAACAAAGCAAAAGGATTCCTTCAAAAAAAACAAAACATTCTGAGGAATAAAATTAGGTGGGGTAAAGAGAGACACTAAAACAATGTTTATTATTCAACGAGTGAAAGCAATCAAACTGTTATGCTAAGTTCAAGTCTTCCGTTTTGTTCTTCAAAGCCTAACGTTTCTAAAAGAAGGACTGTTTGTCACCTTAGCAAGGTGGAGACAGTGGGGTGTTAAATAGCTACCTCGCTACTATAGATAGTTATTGGCGCCTTGAATCGTTGGGTTGGTTACAAATTGTGTGCCTTGTATACTTTTCACTTGGCTGTTCATTTCCTACTTGTGACAAATGATGAGTAAGCCTACATTCCTCATATTATTTACACTGTGTGTAACAAACGTGTCAAAGCATGCAGGAGCAGCAAAGTTGCCTCCTTCAGATGATTGACATCCTTTTTTTTTTTAATCCAAAACTTGCACGCAACATACTCTATATTGTTACATATCCACTTAGGTGGGAACCATTTCAAGTTTTCTTTTCAAACCATAATTGTTGGTTTTGCTTTGTTTTTGAGAAAGGTGCAGCAGGTTTCAAAATTTATGATCCCTGAGGGACCATTTCCTGCACGGTTAAAAAAAATGTAGGGGAAAAAATGAAATAGTGGGGGCTTTCACATTAAATTCATAAGAGCCAGCTCTCCGTTTACTCCTGGGTGACTCTTGCTGCTTCTATTAATAGCAGTTGATGCCAACAGTATTTCTTCGATGACATATAAGTATAAAAGCACGGTGATCTCCAGAGGGCTTACAATTAGATGAAAAATCAAAATTGTGTACTCTGTCAAGGCTTCAGAACAAATTATCCCAGAAGGTTTCTTTGATCTGCCTAGAGAAAGTTGGACTGTATATGGAGGTCAAAGAGTAATGCACATCTGCAGAGTAGGGACATCTGGATTCAGATTGAATTCAAAAGCAAATCTGTGTATGAAAAAGAGAAAGAGCAATAGATAATATATGCTAAACATTTAGGATTTAAGCTTTTGCATGTCAACAGACAGTTCACTAAGTCCATCGGGTTGAGAGAAAGACTGATCTGATGTTTCTGAAATGCAAGTTTAACCTTCTATATATATAAAAATGGCTGTGGGTGTGTTTGTGTGTGGGTTCCAGCATAACCCTGGAACGCCTCGAGCAATTTCAATCAAACTTGGTACATAGATGACTTACTCTCTGGAAAAAAATACTGTGGGGGTAAGACACCCCTAACACCCCTCGAGGTGTGAGTTCTGTTAAGATACAGCCTGTTGTGCCTTCAAATGGCTTCTACTGTACTGCCGTAAAATGGATTCTACTGCACAGCACAGTGGAGTTGCCCTGGTAACGGCTTCACAGGACTCCACAAGGGAGCTCCCTATGGTAAGGGTGAAAATCTAACATTAGAAATTACATTTGGTCCAGACATTTCCCCCCTATAAATAAATACCCAGACAACACCAGGGTATCAACTAGTTTAATATAATAATAATAATAATAATAATAATAATAATAATAATAATAATAATAACAACAACAACAACAACAACAACAACAACAACAACAACTCCGCCGTTGCCGGTCCCAAGCCCGGATGAGAAAGGAGGAGGGTTGGGGTCAGGTTGGCAACCTGGCCCCATAAAAAAACTCGCCAACCCATACAACATGGTGAAAGAAACGAATAAAAATTCTATACCGCATCGGTCGTCGCGTGGGTTAACAAGGGCTGCGGCGGATGTTGAGGTCCCTGGGCATCCGTCGACAAGTGGGCTACAAGTAGACCAGCCAACAAAACGACAGAAATATAGTGCAGATGAAAATCGTGCCATAATGGCCTGTTACTACAACTCAGAGCCAAAAAAAAGAGGCTATTTAAAGCGAATGTATGATTTATGGAAACAACAATATCCAGATTCAAATGTTAGTGAACAACGACTAGCAGATCAAAGGCGATTTATTATAAGGAATAAAGTGTTTAGCGAAGTTGAACTTGAGGAAATTCAGGCAAATTGCAAAACAACAACAACAACATCATCACAAGAGGAAATAACTGATACTCATGACACAACTAAATAAATCATAGGAGAACTCCCAGAGGAAGCTGCCGGAGAGGAAATAACAACACTACCACCAGAACTAGTTACCATTGAACCAACTGATGAACCAACTCAAAAACAAAATGAACTGAAGGACAAGATCATGGAGCATTTTCTGGCTAGGGAGGAAAGGCAACGTTTACTATCATTAAAAACTGTCCCTAAGAAAATTTTGGGTCCTATCATGAAAATGGTTAATGCAGTGCTTTCAACAATTGAACCGGGATCCATCTTGGAAACGAATCAGTTAATGTACAGTGCAGCTGTAATAGTCACTAATGAACTAGGCATTAAAATCAAAGTACCTAATCACACAATGGAAAAAGCATCAAAGCCAAAGTGGAAAATCCGATTAGAACAAAAAGTCAAAAAATTAAGGGCAGATGCTAGCAACTTGAAGAACATGCGTGAGCAACGGCTTAAAAACAACAAAATTATAGATCAGCTAATCAGAAGGTATAGATTGGATACAAGAAACATCAATGAAACTGTAGAGATTGTAAAACAGCAGATAACAGCAACAGCTAGGAAAATTGAAAGATATGAGGCACGAATCATCCAGTATAAACAAAATCAGCAATTTCGATCAGACCAACGGCGTTTTTATCAAAGTCTTAATGTGAATGGTGACACCAAAAGTGAAAAACCAGAAAAGCAGGCCACAGCTGAATTCTGGAAAGAATTGTGGGAAAATGCAAAGGACTACAATAAGGAAGCAAAGTGGATACATGACTTTGAGGAAAGCATTGGTAATAAACAAATGCAAGTATTAGAAATAACAACTGAGATGGTCAAAAATCGAGTAAAAAAAGTAAAGAATTGGACATCACCTGGAAATGACCAATTACATGGTTTCTGGCTCAAATATCTGACCAGTTTACATGCAATGTTGGCCAGGCAACTGAATGAAATTTTACAAAATGGTCAAATTGATGAATGGTTGACAACTGGAAAAACATACTTGATTCAGAAAGATGCAACTAAAGGAACAATACCTGAAAACTACAGACCAATAACATGCTTGCCAACAACCTTTAAATTACTCACAGGCATTATTGCAGATAACATTATGGATTATTTGGAAACAAACAACATCTTGCCAGTAGAGCAAAAAGGCAACAAAAGAAGGAGTAGGGGCACAAAAGATCAGCTTCTAATTGATAAAATGATATTAGAAAATTGTAAGAAAAGAAAAACGAACTTGAATATGGTCTGGATTGATTATAAAAAAGCATTTGACTCATTGCCACATAGTTGATCATAAAATGCTTAGAAGCAACTGGCATTAGTAAAAATATTACATCCTTCACTGAAAAGGCGATGAAACAATGGAGAACTGAGTTGGCAGTAGGGAATGAGAACTACGGAATGGTTAATATCAAGCGAGGAATTTTCCAGGGTGATTCACTTTCACCTCTTCTCTTCATCATCACGATGATCCCACTATCAGTAATCTTAAAAAAAATGAAATTAGGCTACCAAACAGCCAAAAAAGCTGAAAAAAATTCACATTTATTATATATGGATGATTTGAAACTCTATGGAAAGTCAGAAATAGAAATCCAATCACTGACAAACACAGTCCGAATATTCAGCACCGATATTTCAATGCAGTTTGGCATGGAAAAATGCGCCACTGTATCCATAAAAAGGGGCAAAATCACTACATGTGAGGGAATTGAAATGCCCAATGGCCAACTAATTAAATGCAACGAAAATGAAGCCTACAAATACTTAGGCATTTTGCAGTTGGATAACATCAAACATGGAGAAGTAAAAACTATTGTCAGGAGAGAGTACACCAACAGAGTTAGGAAAATTTTGAAATCTAAATTAAATGGTGGAAATACAATCAAGGCCATAAATACCTGGGCAATACCAGTTATAAGATACACAGCTGGTATAGTTAACTGGACACAAGCTGATTTGGACATTTTGGACCGAAAAACCAGGAAACTAATGACAATGCACTACAGTTTACATCCACGCGGTGACACTGATAGATTATACCTGCCCTGAAAATCAGGTGGCAGAGGATTATTACAAGTGAAGCAAATAGTTGAAGAAGAAAAACATGCACTGGCAGATTATTTAAAAGAAAGTCAAGAACATCTATTAATCGAAGTAAAGAACAAAAATCTATTGAAGGCCCAATAGACAAAACAAGAATACAGAAAAGATGTGATAAAATCAAGAATGGAGAGTTGGCAGAACAAAGCATTACATGGTCAATTTCTGGAAAAAATAAAAGATAAAGTGGACAGTAAAAAAACTTGGTTATGGTTAACAACAGGTACATTAAAGAAAGAAACAGAGTCACTAATCCTGGCTGCGCAAGAACAAGCAATCCGCACAAACGCCATTAAGGTCAAAATTGAAAAATCCTCTGATGATGCCAAATGCAGACTCTGCAAAGAAGTTGATGAAACTGTTGACCACATACTCAGCTGCTGTAAAAAAATCGCGCAGACTGACTATAAAATGCGGCACAATTCAGTGGCACAAATGATCCACTGGAATTTGTGCAAAAATTATAATATTAAAACAGCAACAAACTGGTGGGAACATAAGCCTGAAAAAGTCGTCGAGGGTGAGATGGTCAAGATCTTGTGGGATTTTCGCATACAAATGGATAAAATACTGGCGCATAATACACCAGACATCACACTGGTTGAGAAAAATAAGGTTACAATCATAGACATCGCAATACCAGGTGATAGCAGGGTCGCCGAGAAGGAATATGAAAAAATCACGAAATACCAGGACTTAAAAATCGAAATCCAACGATTATGGCACAAACCAGCAATGGTAATTCCAGTGGTAATCGGCACACTGGGTGCTATTCCAAAAGCACTGGAATTACATTTAAAACAGTTAAAAATTGACAAAATCACCATCAGTCAAATGCAAAAGGCCGCACTGCTTGGATCCGCACACATATTACGAAAATATGTTATGACGTCCTAGGCCCCTGGGTGGGGCCCGACTAGTAATTAATGCCAAATCCGGCGAAACAACTGGCTGCTGTGATACAATTCTGTTGATGCAATAATAATAATAATAATAATAATAATAATAATAATAATAATAATAATAATAATAATAATAATAATAATAATAATAATAATAATAATAATAATAATAATTTAATTATTGCTTAATAGAATAACAGAGTTGGAAAGGACTTCAAAGGTAACAGAATAACAGAGTTGGAAGGGACTTTGGAGATCTTCTAGTCCAATCCCTTGCTTAGGCAGTAAACCCTATGCCATTTCAGAGAAATGGTTATCCAACATCTTCTTAAAGACTTCCAGTGTTGGGGCATTCACAACTTCTGGAGGCAAGCTGTTCCACTGATTAATTGTTCTAACTGTCAGGAAATTTCTCCTCAGTTCTAAGTTGCTTCTCTCCTTGATTAGTTTCCACCCAATGCTTCTTGTCCTGCACTTAGGGGCTTTGAAGAATAGATTGACTCCCTCTTCTTTGTGGCAACCCCTGAGATACTGGAACACTGCTATCATGTCTCCCCTAGTCCTTCTTTCTATTAAACTAGACTTACCCAGTTCCTGCAACCGTTCTTCATATGTTTTAGTCTCCAGTCCCGTAATCATCTTTGTTGCTCCTCTCTGCACTCTTTCCAGAGTCTGAAAAACGCTACAGATTAGCACGTAGTACAGCAGTCCCAAGAACCTTGGAAAAGACATTCAAATGTTGCAATGTGTCTATACCTACAAAGATCAGAATCATACAAGCCATGGTATCCTCTGTGACCCTCTATGGAAGTGAAACTTAGGCTTTACAAAAGCAGCACAGGAAGAGTATTGGTGCCTTTGAACTTTAGTGTTGGGGAAGGCTCCTGAGGATACCATGGACAACCAAGAAAACAAACTGATGGATCATTAAAGAAATCAGTTCAGAGACCTCACTCAATGAAGTCACAAATGATTGGACTCCAATGACAGCAATAGCACTTAGACTTATATATAGCTTCACGTGGCTTTTACAGCCCTCTAAGCTTTTTACAGAGTCAGCATATTGCTCCCAACAACAATCTGGGTCCTCATTTTACCAACCTCGGAAGGATGGAAGGCTGAGTCAACTTTGAGCCAGTGAGAATTGAACTGCTGGCAGTTGGCACAATTAGCCTGCAATACTGCATTCTAACCACTCCACCACCACAGCTCTTGCCTTCTTTGGACACATTATATGAAGACCCCATTCTTTGGAGAAAGGTCTAATGCTGGGGGAAAAATCGAAGGAAAGAGAAGTTGACCAGCGGCGAAGTTATGGACTCAGGTACGATGGCAATGAATGCAGAACAAAAGAGAATAACAGAGTTGGAAGGGACCTTGGAGGTCATCTAGTCCACTATTGGGAGACTTGAAACAGAAGGTTAGGGTTATATCATGCTGGAGAAAATTTGTGTGATTGCTAAGAGTTGAAAATGATCTAATCAGTCAACCGAATCAATGAGAAGAAATATGTGATAGGAATTATTCAGATCCTTCTCGAAGATAGAACTTCCACAGAGAAGGACTCTCGGATTAACGTCCTATGCTTCATTACAATGATTTGTTTTTCTAAGGGCAGGCTTCGTGTTGTTGTGGCCCGTCGGTGGCCAGCAGAGCTGTCAGCAGAGTCAGACAGTGAGGAGGTTGGGGAGGAACTTGGGCCAGTCCTGAGAGGTTGAGGAAAGCTCAGATGAGGGCTCTCTGTTGGAGGCAGAGAGGGAGCTAGACAGCAGTGAGGCAGAAGAACAGCTGGAGCCTGTTCCCAGTGTGCGCACTGCCAGAAGACAAGAACAACTAAGAAAGCAGGGTCAACCTGGGAGTAAAGCCATACCTTGGAGGTGATTGGCCCCTTCCATAGGAAACAAAAGAGAAGCGAACGGGGAAGGGGCTTTTACAGGAAGCATTCATTCAGTCAGTCATTTCAAGAGTAGAAAGTTCTGTGTGTGATTTTAAGAGACTCTGTGCCAGGTTTGCCCTGTGTTTGCCCTTTATTTGGAAACTAGTTATCTGGCAGCGTTCCAGGCGAGATAAGGTGCATGTGGATAAACATTTCCCTGAAAGACTGTTTGCTAAGCCTTGCTGACTGTGAATGAAAGGAATTCACAGTCGTGTAAATAAAAGAGGTTTTCCAGCGACCCAAACTCTTTTTTCTTGCTTTCTAAGGAAGCCAGGGTCAAAACACATGTTCTGCCCTTGTGTTAACACACAAATGTATTCAATATAAAAAAAAATGAGTGAAGCAGCGAACGTGTACAGCTCTATGCTTGCTTTGGATTTTGAACTGAGGCCTTTGAAATGTGTGCAGCTGCATTCCGTATGCATGATATTTATTTTAACCCTGTTCTTTGTAGCATCAGGAAAACATAAATGCCTGCTTCTTTAGGTCTTTCCTGCAAAATATTTTTCTCCCCCTCCCCTGCTTTATGGGGAGGGGGAATATACGGGACAATATGAAATCTGTCAAGACAACTTCTTTTCAGCGAATTTAAAGCAACATCCTTGGGGCAATACAAGGAAAGATAGAAGTGCATTCGAGTGGGGGGGGGAAATAGCAGAAGAAATATTATCATAATTGCTGGGTGGATCTCATACTTGCAACAGCTATTCTGTACATATGAAATGTGATCTGCGAGTATATTTTATAACATTTTACATTCATGATTCTTAAAGAAAAGGGAGAGAGAGAAAAATTTAAGAGCAATTATCTTTTCATTTCATGATGATATTCAAGCTGCAGTGTGACAAATCACTTTTCCCTCCTTGGGGCATGTCGGTACAAAGCTGATGAATGTATTCTACATATTTTTCACCAGCTGATGACTCTTAAGAATGGACCCATTAGCAAAACAAAAGGGGGCTTGTGGAGGCTTTCACTGTTCTAAGTTTAGGGACTCAGTTTCACAACCATCATCCGGGAGGTTCTGCAGCTGGATTCCTGTCCGTTGCAGAATATTCTGTGCTTCTTCTGACCGAGGCTTCCTAAGAGCATGAAGCAAACTCCTTGCCCCGACAAAAAAACCCTTTTATTAATTGACTGTGAATTCTGCTCATTCACATCCAGGAAAGTCTTTCAAGGGAGGATTTACAGTCCCAGACCTTATCTGGCTTGGAGAGCTGACAGGCCGATATCTGCAAAACTTGGCAAGGAGTCTTATAGAGTCACGAACCAACTAGCGAACTAATTGTCTCCTGCAAACTCCACTCCCCTTTCGCTCCTCTTTTATTTCCTCTAGAAAGGGCCCATTCATTGTCAACATGTGGCCTTACTCCCAAGTTGACCCCTGTTCTTTAGCTCTTCCCTCCATCTGGCAACTCTGTGCATGCGCACACTGGGAACAGGCTCCAGCTGTTTGTCTGACTCACTGATGTCTGACTCTGAAGGCAGCTGATAACTGGCATATGGCTCTGCCCCCCCCTTGCCTCCAACACAAGAGTCCTCATCAGAGCCTTCCCCAGACTCCAGGACTGTCCCATGTTCCTCCCCATCCTCCTCACTGTCCGAATCTGCTGGCAGCTCCACTTGCTGCTGGTGGACCACAACAGTGCTTTGGAGACAATTATGAAGTCTGTTCCTTTGACACACAGTGGTAGCACAAAGTTTCTTGTGCTTTTCATCTGCACATTGTAAACTCTGAATTGTGAGAGCCAGTTCGGTCCAATTGGATGTGGCACCAAATTAGAAACCAGCATGTGAGAAGTCTAACTCCACTGGTATGGATGTGTCCTGAGAGCAGCACCTTCCACCGTGGCCAAGACTGCCTACCCACTGGAAGTCAATGGCCAGCAACCTCACGGACAGAGATGGCAAGATACAATTAATTAAGATATGCAAGCTGCAGGCCTGCGCCCTGGAGACACAGCTGACCATTCAAAGTGGCATTCAAGGGTCCAAAAAGTAGACCCTGCACTTGTGGGAATACACTAGGAAGATGATGTGGGTTCTAGTTCTGTATTAGGCATGAGCTGACTAGGTGTCTTTGGACCAAACAGCAGATGACTGTGAGTTCTAGATCTGTCTTAGGCATGAAAGCCAGCTGGGTGACTTTGGGCCAACCATCAAGAGATCATGAATTCTAGTCCCACCTTAGGCATGAAAGCTAAGCGGATTTGGGCCCCTCCCTCTTTTTCAGCAAAAGTCATCTCCCAGGGTAGACGGTGTGGGGGAAAATAGGAGGAGGGAGGAGTGTTAGTTATGTTCACCTCCCTGAGTTATTTATAACAATAGTAAAGGTGAACTATAAAAATGAATAAATCTGTCAACACAGGCAATCTGGATTTAGGAAAATATATAACAGCAGAACAAAGTGGGAAAAGACCTTGGAGTCTTCTACTCCAACCCCCTGCTCAAGCTGGAGACCTTATACCATTTCAGATAAATGGTTGCCCAATCCCCTTAAACACCTCCAGTGTTGAAGCACTCAACTTTTGAAGGCAAGCCATTACGCTGATGAATTGTTCTCACTGTTAGGGAATTTCTTCTTAATTCTAGGTTGGATCACTCCTTGATCAGTTTCCATCTATTGCTTTCCGTCCTGCCCTCAGATGCTTTGGAGAATAGGCTGACCCCCTCTTCCTTGTGGCAACCACTCAAATATTGGAACCCTGCTAGCATGTCACCCTAGTCATTTCCTCCCCCCCCCGTTAAATTAGACATACCTAATTCCTGCAACCTATCTTTGCATGTTTTAGCCTCCTGTCCCCTAATCATTCTTGTTGCTTTTCTCTGCACTCTTTCTAGAATCTCAACACCTTTTTTTACATCGTGACGACCAAAACTGGATGCAGTATTCCATGTGTGGCCTTACCAAGGCATTATAAAGTGGTATTAACACTTCACATGATCTTGATTCTATCCTTCTGTTTATGCAGCCTAGGACTGTGTTGGCTTTTTTGGCAGTTGCAGCACACCACTGGCTCATATTTAAATGATGGTCCACCAGGACTCCAAGATCCCTTGCACAGTTATTCTTGTTGTGCCGTGTGCCCCCTATTCTATATCTGTGCATTTGGTTTTTCTTGCCTAAAAATAGACTTCTTACTTTTCTCATCATTGGTTTCAAGTCTGTCAAGATCCTTCTCTTTCTTGAGCCTATCTTCTGAAGTGTTGGCTATTCCTGCCAATTATTTAACATTATTAACTTATTCTTGAGCAGGGGAGTCAAACTCGAGATGACACATTGTCATCAACTTTCCCCCCCCCCTTCGCTAAAATGGGGGTGGGAGTGGCCAGCACGTTACACAACTGACCCACGGGCCACAAGTTTGACATCGCTGTTCTTGAGGAAGCCTTGTCCTTCCAAAGAACACCAGAATTCAATTCGATTGACTTGAATTTTCCCAGAATTCTGCATGACCATTGTAGAATTAGATCATTTGCCTTTAGATTTAGTAAACATGAACTGTTGGGAAAGGAGCAACTTGCATTCTATGAAAGCAGCAACCTATAGATTGAAGGGATATGAGTATATAGATTTTCTCCTGGGTCCTATAGAGATTCTAAGTTACACAATACAATCATCCTTCTCTTAACCTTCTTTTCCATTTCCCCCTGTGCCAGTTGGCATTGGCAAACTTAATTATGGGTTGGATCTAGGCTAGACTACACCCACTGAAATTAATGGAAGAGAAGTCTGATTCATTTGAGTAAATCAGTTATGAGCATGACTAATCCTGAATTCAACTCTTAAATTGGCTTCTCACCACCTGCTATGTTAGGATTATGTAGATGGGGGTATGCATGTTGTGAGAAAGGCAGACATTGTCTTAGTCTATTGTGTGAACCAAGCCATCCCAGTAAGGCTTTATTTGTTTTTTTTTGGCTTAACCGATCCTTCGAACCCCAGAACGCTGCTTTCTAAACTTAAGTTTAAATGTGTTGTGTGAACTCAGATTTTTTGCAGTAGAGGATTATGCTTTTTCAGTTGCAGCTGATTAGATATGTTTCTTATTTTGGAGTGATGATGGGTAAACAACAACAACAACAACAATGACTCAAGTGCAGCAATAGTAAAAGTGTGTGTATTTCTTAAAGCTTTCCTGGAGACTTTGCTGCAATTGTCCAAAGTAGCAACATGCTTATTTGGGGGAGTATAAATCAAAATAACTCAATCATTATTCAAGATGTATATTGTTCTTGGTCACTGCTGGAATAAATCAACCTTGGAAATCAAGAAATTAGAATATTTCATTAAATCTACCGAGTTTGGCATTAGATCCAGGTTCAGTGGTCACACAAATGTTTGTATTGTTGTGAGACAAAGATAGCTCTCGAATCACAGGCAACATGCTGTTGAATGAAATGTCCATCTGGCTTCAGTTCCAAGTGGGGAGAAAGACACTGGAAACATGGAGGCTGTTTGGAAAGATGGTTTAATGGTGGACAGGACCACGTGGTTTGACATCCTGGGCAAAAATAGCACATGGGTGAGAGAGGGAGATAGATTTATACCCTCTCTTGGGCCCCGCCTTGGAGCTTCCTGTCCCTGTGTAAGAAATGTACTCTAATTGGTTGTCAGGCTCCCATAGGCCAGGTTGCTGGCTGATGAGGTAATGAAGGGGCTTTGGGCAATTCCTATGATGGCTTAATAGCTTTGTCCTGGCTTGGATCTTGAGTGAGGGCTAATCCTATCATGTCTTGAGGGTGAAGGTCTTTTGTGTTGTAGATAAGCTGGCCCAGTCTTTTGTCTTGTAGAAAGGTTGGCACCAAAATATCTGCTGGGGGATGGGAGGCAGGCAGCTCTGAGTTTGTCTTTAGAAACATATTTCTCCTTTAGGGAAAATATAGTATTCTGCCTATTTAATATTTCCTGGAATATTTCATTTTCCTAGGAGAGAGGTGGGTGCTAACATCCTGCAGCAGTGATGGCTAACCTTTTCTGGACCGAGTGCCCAAAGTGTGCGAATGTGTGCGCATGCACCCAAACCCCCAAAATGCAATGTGTTTCCCCCCCATGCATGCATCCCCGTGTATGCACATGCGCATACACGGGGGCGGGCGAATGCAGGGGAGGGGTGCATGTGGGGGAATGCATGCATGCATGCATCCCCATGCATGCATGCATTCCCCCACATGCACCCCTCCCCTGCATTCGCCCGCCCCCGTGTATGTGCATGTGCATACACCCTACATGTACCTCACCCCCTGCATGAGAGCACATCTCCCCCACACGTGCCATGTCCCCCAATGTATGTGCAGCAGAGACCTGCTGACCAGCTGGCTAGTAGGAGGTATGTGCGCATGTGCGGCAGACTTTAATTGGGGCGATGGCTCGCGTGCCCACAGAGAGGGCGCTGTGTGCCACCTGTGGCATGAGTGCCACAGGTTCGCCATCACAGTTCTACAGTGTCTTAAATATTAGCTGCCGCAGTGCAATGATGGAAGAGAGATTTAAATTTGAGAGTTCTTAATCCCCTGGATTAGTCACGAGGGGGACAGAATACTGGACTAGATGAGCTCTTTGCCCGATTCAGCTCTTCCAATGTTCTTACATCAGAAGGTTGCATCAGAAACTTAATTAGAGTTCTGTTGGCTGAGGTGATCACCAGGGCATGGAAAAGTAGCTTCAGCAGCAGACAATTGTCCAAAATCTCTCCCAGATTTGGGAATCCCCCTCTTGGCAATCTCTACATAATTTTTTTGCTTCTCGTCCTGCAGACAATGATCTTCCTTGTCAACCAGCTTCTTTCCTGTCTTACATTTCCACCACCCAAAAAATAATAATCCTCTCAACCTAGAAAATGGCTTTGAGAAGTAAATTGGTCTTTTGCATAACTGAGAGGAAAGCTGCAGAGGAGTATTTCAAGGAAGTGCTGGAAAGCGTCCACCCATATATACATACATATATATAAATAAATATATATTTTCCCAGGGCCTGATGGGAATGCCAATACTGCCATCGCCTGGCTCCAAAACGCAAAGACACCATGGAAGAAGGGAGAACTTTTCAGTAGGTGAAAGTTCAACCCTGAATAGCTTAGGGGCAAATGAATCCAAGCTGATGGAAAAAAATCACAGGAGGGGAAAGTTACTCTAAAACCAGCAGGTTAATTGAAGTGTATCTGACTGTTCTTGAGATCAAGTGATTTGGGAGTTGCGTGGGAAAGGCCAGAGAAGGTGGACAAACGTGAGAGAACCCAACAGACCAACCAAACTGAAGCCAGCTATTAGGAAACGCCAAATCTACCAGTCTCACCTCTCAATCAAGGTGAATGTTGTGTACATTTAGTGCCAACAGTTATTCCAGGGCAAGGGATGGAGGGAAAAAAATAGAAAGAATTGTGTTTGTAAATATTTGGTGTTTGGCTAGTTTACTATAGGTCTGTTTTTTTCCAGTATTAATCCCGTGTGATATGATTGGAGCGTGATTGCATTCTTTGCAGACTCGAAGAATTGCCAGCCGCGGAGGATGTGGGTGCTTAATGTTTGCCAGTTTCAATTTTCGAAGCATAAATGAGAATGTAACTTGCCCAAGTTTCCCCTCCATTTTTGATATCAGGACACACAAGTGATCGCCTTTGGGGTTGTTTCTTGGTTCTTTTTAAAGTGACTTCCTGAGGGATCTTATCTATGTCAGAATTTGGTGGAATTTCCAAGATGTAGAGAGGATGGTACTATGGACACCGCTCACTGCTCTCTTTACTACTGTAGAAACCCACCCATCTCATAGAACCGTGATGGTGAACCTATGGCACACATGCCACAGGTGGCACGCGGAGCCATATTTGCTGGCATGCAAGCTGTCAGTTCCGGTGTGCATATGCGTGCCAGCCAGCTGATTTTCAGCCTTCCAGAGGGCCAAGGGAGACTGTATTCACCCTCCCAGGGCTTCAGGAAAGCCTCCGGAACCTGGGGAGGGCGAAAAACAGGCCCAACGGGCCAATAGGAAGTTCATTCCCGAACTTCCTCTGAAGCCTGTGGAGACCGAAAACGGTCCCCCGGAGGCTCTCCAGAAGCCGGAAACGGATCGTTTCCAAACTTCCGGTTTGCCCGTTGGGCCTGTTTTTCTTACTGATTCTTGCAGCCGGTGGGAAATCAAGTAGTAATGATGTGACAGTCCTGCATAACACTGGCACAACTTGATAATATTGTGAGTACTAATAAATCCCTTTTATTAGTTTGTAAAATTTATTAGCTGATCACCCAGTAATTCTGGGAGGCTTACAATACTAAAAATAACATTGTATAATTTATACAATATAAATGTAATACTATAAATAGTATGATGAATTTTGGCTCTTGAATGCTACTCTATGTCCTTCTGCACACCGTCAATCATAACACAGCATCATGCAGGACTTTCCTAAAAATCAATGTCCTTGTGATGCGCTTTGAGAAGTACCAGGTTTCCTTTGGAGACCCAACAACATTTAGTAGTAGATGACAGAAATACTTTAGTATAATGTTTTTCAACCTCAGAGCTTTAAGCTGGGTGGACTTCAACTCCCAGAATCCCTAGAGTTTCTCAACCTGAGAAGCTTTAAGGTGCGTGGATTTCTTTTTTTTTTTTTTTGAATAATTTTTTTTTATTAGTTTTACAAAATTTTGAGGAAAAGGGTAATGGGTATGGTTACAAATTTTGACTGCTACATTATGCAGGAAATGGTATTTCCCCCGGTTCTCATAACTTTCACATGTTAATAAACAAGATAATTATTACTTAGCTATATTTTGACAGCTCGTTTTTACCTTATATCTTCCAATAATTTCGATCTATTTTATATCAAACAGAAAAAAATTCCCTGTATCAGCAATTGCATTATTTTTCTAACTCACTTCTGTGATCTAAGTTTTCTCAATGTTGCCTCTTCCCCCCACCCCTCCGCCAGCAAAGCCTCGGAAACTCCCGTGTCTTGTGTGTCTCGTGTGGTATCATCAGCTTTATCTAGGAGAGCTTTGTTTTTTTTTATGAAGGCCTCCGCCTCCGTAGTTGTATTATTTCTAACTCTACTGCCCTCCCAGAATATCAGCATACCTTCTGGCAAAAGCCACCGGAACCAAACCCCTTTTTCGAATAGTTTTTTCGCTAAGAGTGCATATTTTTTTCTTTTATCTCTAACTTTCTTTGGGATTTGTTTCAGGATGACTATCTCTCTATCCTTGTATTTTAACATTTGCCCCCTTTGTGCACTCAGAATCTCATCTCTTGTAGTCTTTCTAAGAAATTTAATGTGAACCTCTCTTGGAACATTGTGTGTTCTAGCATAAGCTGAATGAACTCTATAGACCAGGTCAATATCCCCACCCAACTGCTGTCTGTCTTTTTTTATATATTCAGCCAATAATTTTGTCATGATCTCCCTCAAATCTTCATCGTCAGTCTCAATTACATTTTGAAATCTAAGGAAAAAAGACATCCTTTCAAATTCCATTTTTACCAGATGGTTCTCAAGTTCCAGGTTTCCTCTCTGGACCCCCGTCACCTCCCCCCTCATCTTAGCTGTCCCCTCCTCCAAAACTTCCAATCTCTGTTTATTTTGAGCCGTTTGGTTTTGATTCTCTCTGAGCTGTTCATTCATTTCTTTCAGTTGATTTTTCAAGTCCTCCTGCCCCTTTAAGAGCTTTTGAAGCAACTGGTGGGTTAGGCCCTCCTCAGGGGCTTTGGGTTGTAATAGCGATGTTAATGTCTGTTGTTCACTGGGGCTGGATGTTGAAGATGTTGGAGCAGAACCAGCAAAACCTGGTTTCCCAGGTGGTGGTCTCTTTGGTGCCATTTTAATAAAAGAAACTCAGAGGTGTCTGTGTCCATACAATGAGATGGCAGCTATAAAAGGGGATAGCTAAGAGAGATCACGAGGCAGGCAGTCCAGACAGTAATAGGGACCTTTTCTATAATTCAAATCCAGACAATAAAATCAATTATTCCAAGTCCAGGATACAGTGTATCAAGAGATATTTCTGAGTGTCACGGAGGCAAAGACAAAATGCCAGCAATTTCTATAGGTGGAGTCAAATTTAGAGACAACGGAAGTGTGCCATCTTGCTTCGCCAGCACCGGGATTAAAAGGCAACAAACCAAAAGTTTTCAAAGTTTTTTTTAAAGGAATCAGATCATCACTTCTCTTTCACAATTGCAGCAGGGTATTCATCTGCTTGCTTGCAATGAGTGTGATTTCTTTTTAAAGCTCTCTCTCTCCTCCGAGAGTGAAGAGCAGTCCAAAGCTGCTTTTCCGAGGGGGGGGGAGAAATCCCCCTCCCTCCAATCACACTTCCCAGGAACCAATTGAAAACCTTTAAAGAGCTGGCAGTCCTTCATTTAAAAGTCAAAAAGGGAATCGGGGAGCGTTCCCATCTCACCACATTGCAGCTGTAGCCTTCAGATTGTCAGGTTCATCCATCTGTCTCGATGCGAAAGCGTGCAGGAGCATGGAAGCTCCTTGTGCATCCCCTTTCGCCTCCTGGCTCCTAGGGCAATGCAGGGAGCCCCCCGCGGCCGCCGCCGATGCAGGGGACCCCCAGCTAGCCACCCCTTCGGCAGGGTGCCCCTTCAAGGCACCCTGTGGCCCCCTGATCGAGGGGAGCCCACCAAGAGCGCGCAAGGCAAGCGAAACACGCCCGTCGCTCTCAACAACCAGAACCGGAAGTGAGTTGTGTGGATTTCAACTCTCAGAATCCCCAGGGTTCCTCAACTATAGAAACTTTAAGGTGTGTAGACTTCAACTCCCAGAATCCCCAGGGTTTCTCAACCTGAGAAGCTTTAAGCTGTGTGGATTTCAACTCCCAGAATTCCCAGGATTCCTCGATCTGAGAAGCTTTAAGCTGTGTAGACTTCAACTCCCAGAATCCCTAGAGTTTCTCAACCTGAGAAGCTTTAAGCTGTGTGGACTTCAACTCCCAGAATTCCCATTGTTGCTCAACTATAGAAACTTTAAGCTGTGTGGACTTCAACTCCCAGAATCCCTAGAGTTTCTCAACCTGAGAAGCTTTAAGCTGTGTGGACTTCAACTCCCAGAATTCCCATTGTTGCTCAACTATAGAAACTTTAAGCTGTGTGGACTTCAACTCCCAGAATCCCTAGAGTTTCTCAACCTGAGAAGCTTTAAGCTGTGTGGATTTCAACTCCCAGAATCCCCAGGATTCCTCGATCTGAGAAGCTTTAAGCTGTGTAGACTTCAACTCCCAGAATCCCCAGTGTTCTTCAACTATGGAAACTTTAAGCTGTGTAGACTTCAACTCCCAGAATCCCTAGAGTTTCTCAACCTGAGAAGCTTTAAGCTGTGTGGACTTCAACTCCCAGAATCCCCAGTGTTCTTCAACTATAGAAACTTTAAACTGTGTGGACTTCCAACATTTCTGAATTGTAAGCCGTCCAGAGTCATTGACTGAGATGGGCTCCTATGGTAAGTGAGTGAGTGAGTGAGTGGATGGATAGATGGATGGATGTCCAGCATTGCTGGGTGGGAAATTCTGGGTGGGAAATTCTGGGAGTTGATGTCCATACAACTTAAAGTTGCTAAGGCTGAGAAACAATGCTCTAGCACAGTGTTTCTCAATCTTGGTGACTTTAAGTCCTGTGGACTTCAACTCCCAGAATCCCCCAGCCAGCACAGCTAGCTGGGGGATTCTGGGAGTTGAAGTCCACAGGACTTAAAGTCACCAAGATTGAGAAACACTGTTCTAGCAAGTGACTTCATTTTGGACAGTCTCTTGGGTTAACATCTCTATTGTTTCCCAGTGCCTGAAAAATCAGCCTTTGGGAATTCCAGCACAGTATTCTCTGAGAACAATTCTCCACAACATCCACAGAAAGCAGCAAATATAGTTTGAAGGGACTTCCTAAAACCAACAACAATGACAAAACTCAAAAAATATTACTTGACAAACGGGAATGAAACTGGATAAACAAGACTGACTTACCTTTGCTTATTTTGGCACATTTTGCTGGCCATTAGAACTGTTGTGTCCCTCCCTTCCCCCGTCCCCTGCAGGAGAAAGATAGTGGTAAACTCCAACCCATATCCTCCTTTTTACCTAGTTCTGGCTCCCAACCAGAGAAAAACATAAACAGTTCCCTTCAAAGTTCTCCCAGGATTTTTGACTTGTGTTTCCACAAGCAACATAATCTTAATGGAGGCTCTTCCGAAGATATCTTGATAGTAGATACCTTGGAGGTCTTCTAGTCCAACCCCTTGCTTAGGCAGGAAATCCTACACCACTTCAGACAAATGCCACGCCCATCAAGCCACAACCACAGAACTGGTAGTAAAGATTTTTGAATTCCACCACTGTTTTGGGCAGTGATCAGGTGTCCAAACTAATCCACCCTCTGCCAATTAACATTCAGGTAATAAAGTAAGGATATAAATCCTGAAGCAAGCAAACAATTTCCAAGATAGGCATAGATACGATGTGCAAATCCCCCAGTTACATTTTGATTTGGTTTCTCATTCGCTCAACTTTACATTCATTTTGAATCTCTTCCTGAATGTTTGTAAATTCCACTAAAACCAAATGAAAGGAAAAGTCAAATGTATGCTTATATTTCTCTCACACACAGATTTCTTAAGATTTTATCACCTGCTCACTTCTTGAGTAGTGATGTTTTCTCCTGATGTGGCCTGCCAGCAGAGCTGGTGGTAGGCTCAGACAATGAGGAGGTTGGGAAGGAACATGGGCCAGTCCTGGAGTCTGCGGAAGGCTCTGATGAGGGCTCTGCATCAGAGGCAGAGATGGGGCCAGGGCCATCGGACAGTTATCAGCTGCCTTCAGAGTTGGAGATCAGTGGGGCAGAAGAACAGCTGGAGCCTGTTCCTGATATGTGCATCTGCAGAGCTGCCAGGAGAAGGAAACAGTTAAGGAACAAGGGCCGACTCGGGAGTAAAGGCACAGGTGGACGGTGAATGGCCCCTCCCATAGGGAATAAAGAGGAGCAAAAGGGGAGTGGAGTTTGCAGGAGACAATTAGTTCGCTTAATTAGTGTGAAGATTTGTTCATGACTCTCAGATACTCCTTGCCCAAGTATTTTCTTGCACAGCATTGCATTTGGAAGATATCGGCCTGGCAGCTCTCCAAGCCTGATAAGGTCTGTGGTTGTAAATTTGCCCTTGAAAGACTGTTTGCCGGGACTTTGCTGGATGTGAATGAGGGGAATTCACATGAGCTTAATAAAAAGCGGTTTTGTTGGGGAAAGGAGTCTGCTTCGTGATTTTGTGAAGCATAAGTCAGAACACTTCCATAAAACGTAGTTTGGTTCCTACATTTCCTTCAGTTTTGATGTTCATTTTAAACGATGCCTTTCTGTGTCCATTTGACTGTGTCTGACTACACATCTGAGCACATTAAAAAAATAAATAAGCCAAATTTTGATTCACAATGCTGTTACGTTCTGCATGTAAAGTCAGGAGGCGTGAACTGGTCAGGTGGGCAACCCTCCTGCCATGGTCCTCCTGCCATCCATCCCCCCTCCCAAAAAAGCCTCTTCAATTTTCACATGGATACGTATCACGATGGTGAAGGAACTTTGAAAAACACAAAGCCACCAAATATGCTCTGAACTTTTGAAGACCTTCTCTCTTGCCCTAGTGTGACTCATTCATGATCGGTTTGAATGAAGGTGAGGACAGGTGTTAAATATTTGACTTCCTTTCTTTTTGTCTTCCTGTTTCTCTGCCCCGAGGGAGGCCAAGTTTATTCATTTGTTCCTTGCCCCTGACAGGTTCTCAAGAGGCCTTAAATGTTTAAGTAATAGCAGAGCCCAAGAATGCCCACATGCTTATTGATCAGCAAGGCAACAAAAAAGGCTAGGAGGCAAACTTTTGGCAGTTAAACATGATGGGAATTTTTCCCCTGTCAGAGACATTGACGTATGTCCCCAGTAATGACTCGCAAGGTCAATACGCCAACGGATCGCAGGCTACCGATCAGATCCAGAGAGGCCGTGCATAAATTACAGCCAAAATATATGGAAGTGGGGCATTTAGAGGAACCGGCGCATTTAAAAAAAAAAAGACAGTGTTATTAAGTGATTGATTATAAGTCAAGTGAAATATGCCATTTAGCCTTGTGGGTGTCCTACGAGGGTGACAGGAGGGCGAGTTCACGGTTTGGAGTGCGGGTGGAAAAGTGTGTGTTGAACTTTTAAAGATCCCTTCTGGGCTGGACTCAGCTGAAACGAAGGAATTTAAAGTAAGTTGTGTTTCGGAGCCTTAAAGGCAAATCCTACCCCCCCCCCCTCCAATTCATTTTACAGCGATAGGTTTGATGCCCTTTGTCTGAATGCTTTCAACAAGCCCCGTTTTTATTTGTTTGTGGATAGTTGACCTTTATTATTTTTACAAATCACTCCAGGCGGTGAATATATCCTACTCACCTTCTTCCTATTTTCCCCACAACAAGAACCCTGTTTGTGTGTGTGTGTGTGTGTGTGTGTGTGAGAGAGAGAGAGAGAGAGAGAGAGAGACAGACAGAGAGACAGAGAGACAGAGAGAGACAGACAGACAGACAGATGTAAATCCCATTCAATTTATTCCAATGGACTTCTATAGGATTGCAAGGTTCCGGTGAGATATGCATAACATTTCCATTTTGTATTTTGCTCTGATGAAAGAAATGTCCTTCTGGGTTTGGCTCCAAGTGGGGAAAAAGACACTGGAAACATGGAGGCTGCTTGGAAAGATGGTTCAATGGTGGACAGGATCACATGGCTTAAGCTCCTGAACAGAAAAGGGATCACATGCTTCAATGTTGGGGAGAAGAAGAGAAGGAAGGGCTGAGATGCTGAGTCCCTGGTTTTATGCCCTCTGTGGCTTTGATCTTGAGCTTGTCTTCTGATTGGTTGTCAGACTCCCATGGGGCCATGCAGGGGCAACTCCCTAGGCTGCGTTTTGAATCCAGGTTTGGTTGAGCTTGCAGATGCCATGTGGTGAGTGGGTGAAGGCTAATCATGCCTTAATCCCATCCCCCTGGAGCTGAAAAGGAGAACTCTTTATTATGTAAAGGGACTGGCTTGGCCTTCTTAATGGCCCATTGACAAAGTGGGTGGGGGCAGGAAGCTGCAGGGAGCTACTTTGTCTTTTTAAAACATGTTTCTCCCTTTTCACATCCAGGGAAATATAATATTCTGCCATTTCAATATTTCCTAGGATATTTCATTTTTCTGGGAGAGGGCTGGGTGATAACTTCCTACAGATCCAAGCAGATTTAGGAGGCAGGTGAGTCACTGTCAATTAGGTTTCGTTTCTTATTGAAATGCTGTTATTTTCTGTGGTTTTTTAAAAATGTGTTAGCTTTCCATTTCCTTATCCTATCTAGCTGCCTGGAATGAATGAAGGGGGCAGGCAGGAAGTACAGAAATAATAGGCGGCCCAAATCACAATGTGAAGCATAACCAGGGGTGCCACTTTCTTGAATGCCATTGAAACCAGAGGTGGAATTCAGCAGGTTCTGACCAGTTCTGGAGAACTGGTAGCGGGAATTTTGAGTAGTCAGAGAACCAGTAAATACCACCTTTGTTCTGGTCGCCACGATGTAGAAAAGATGTGGAGACTCTAGAAAGAGTGCAGAGAAGAGCAACAAAGGTGATTAGGGGACTGGAGACTAAAACATATGAAGAACGGTTGCAGGAACTGGGTATGTTTAGCTTAAGAGAAAGAAGGACTAGGGGAGACATGATAGCAGTGTTCCAATATCTCAGGGGTTGCCACAAAGAAGAGGGAGTCAAACTATTCTCCAAGGCACCTGAGGGTAGAACAAGAAGCAATGGGTGGAAACTAATCAAGGAGAGAAGCAACTTAGAACTGAGGAGAAATTTCCTGACAGTTAGAACAATTAATCAGTGGAACCGCTTGCCTCCAGACGTTGTGAATGCTCTAACATTGAAGTTTTTAAGAAGATGTTGGATAGCCATTTGTATGCAACGGTATAGGGCCATGATGGCCAACCTATGGCATGCCTACCACAGGTGGCACACAGAACCCTCTCTGCGGGTACGCAAGTTTTTGCCCCAGCTCAGCCCCACTGCGCATGCATGCACACCTCCTCCCTGGCCAACTGATTTTCGGGTCACTGCTGTGCATGCGCAGGGGAGGGACGCATGTGGGAGATGGCATGCACATCTGGGGGTCGCGCACGCACATGCGGGGTTCACACATGCATGTGCAGGGGTCGCACACACATGTACAGGGGGGAGGGGGTGACGCTCCTTCCCCTGCGGCCCATTTTTGCTCCCAGGAGGGTGAGGAAGGCCTACTAGGGCCCTAGGGGTGTGGGGTGGTTTTCACACATGCATGCATGGGGGGCAGGGGAGCACAACTGGGTCATGTGCATATGCGTGGGGGGAGCGCAGGGGGGGCGCATGTGCATGCACACGGGGGCAGGGGGCAGGGAGGGATTGCACGCGCATTGCATTATGTGTTTTATCACTGGTATAGGAGGGGGTTGGACTAGAAGACCTCCAAGGTCCCTTCCAACTCTGTTATTCTATATTCTGTATTCTATATTCTGTATTCTATATTCTATATTCTATATTCTATATTCTATATTCTATATTCTATATTCTATATTCTATATTCTATATTCTATATTCTATACTCTATACTCTATATTCTATATTCTATACTCTATATTCTATATTCTATATTCTATACTCTATACTCTATATTCTATTCTATTCTATTCCACTCTACTCTACTCTACCCTACTCTACTATTCTTATATATCAAGATGATGCCCAAATCTCTTAACAAACTGCCAGGAGTGCCTTAATAATGATAGCAGAGCAGGGGTGGGTTGCAACTGCTATTACTGCCGGTTTGGCACATAAATCTTTTTACTACCTACTCAGCTGAACCGGTCCAAACCGGTAGGAACCCACCTCTGTAGCAGAGATACACCAAGGACAGGCAGTTCTACAGTAGCTCATGCTAGGCTCTGTGTAGAAAGTCCCCACAAACAACAGCAACTTCAAGATTTTATCCAAATCAGATACTAGAACTTCGTGGTCCTACTATGGTCAGGAGACTGCAAGGCCCACCTTGACTGGCTTGCATGTGATTCTGGGATGGGAATTGTCACTGAAAGAGAATAATAGAATAACAGAGTTGAAAGTCACCTTGGAGGTCCCTGGAGGTCCTCTAGTCCAACTCCCCTTTGACGCTACCTGAAGATACCTCCCTTTCTCCTTTGTTCATCAAGCAAGAGTGGAAAATAAGCAAGGAAGCTTAAAATCAGCTCTAAACTTCTAGAATTTTCTTAATACGAAGGAGAAATCACTAACTCCTATTGCTGCTGCATTGTTTTGTTTGTTCTCTCTGTCCCTCAAGGTCATAAGTTACAAAGTTCACATAAGCATTCCCTACTGTCAGAACAAGTCAAACTATTTGCCTTTCCCAGTCTCACCTAAATGTCAAACACAATTTGCTTATATTTGCATCGAATTTTCCTACTTGGCGTTTGAATGACTTCAAGCAACGATCCACCGTTCTCTATAACCTTAAAGAACAGGCATAGTTTTGGGCAAGATGTACTGAAAGATTATGGCCAGCCTATTTGTTTTAGTTATCTGCCTTTAAAAAATGGAAAGGAATCCATCACAGCCTTGCTTTGCTAAGAGACAAGTATCTGAAGTGGATGTATGAATCACAGCAGACGTGTGTGAAGGATGTTTTTTTCAAATTTGCAAAACTGAAGCTGTAAACCAGATGCCTCAGGAAAGCAGGAAGAAGTCTTATCCTGTCCAATCTGGTCACTCTTCTATTGCAGTCCCTCCAGGTGATTTCTCACCCCACCTGAGCCTTGGAGGTACCTATATAAAGGTAAAGTCAGCCTGGAGGGAAGGAAAGCAATGGAGGAATTGGGAAAGAAAAGGGAAGGGAAGGAAAGGGAGGAAGGGGAGAAGGGAAGAAGGAAGGAGAAGGGAGGAGTGCGGAGAGGAGGGAGAGAGGGAGGAAGGAAAGAAAGAAAAAGAAGGGAGGAAAGAGAAGGAAGGAAGGAAGGAAGGAGAAAGGGGAGGGGGAGAGAGAAGTATGGATAGAAAGAGAAAGAAGGGAGAGGGGATAGAGAGATAGAAGGAAGGAATGAAGGAAAGAAAGAAAGAAGGGGAGGGAGAGAAGGAAGTAAGAAAGAAAGGAAGGAAGGAAGAAAAAAGAAAAGGGAAGGAAGGAAGGAAAGAAAGGAAAGGGAAGGAAGGAAAGAAAAAGAAGGAGAGGGGAGGGAGAGGGGAAGGAAGGAAGGAAGGAAATAAATAAATAAATAAATAAATAAATAAATAAATAAATGTGGACTTTAATTCCCAGAATTCCCCCAAGGAGCATGTGGACTTAAAACCCACATTTATTGGGACTTCTGGTTCCGGCTGCTGATCGTGACGGGCAGGTTCTGCTCGCCCCGCGCTCTTCTGGTGGGCTCCCCATTACCTGGGGGGCACAGGACGCCCCGTAGAGGCGCCCTGCCGAAGGGGCAGCATGGCGGGGGATCTCCCGAGTCGGCGGCGGCCGGGGGGGGCTCCCTGCATCGCCCTAGGCACCAGGAGGCATGATGGGGAGGCGCTGCGGCGTCTTCGTGAGGAGGCTGCTGGAAGAATGCACTATCTGAAGGACGCGGTTGCTGTGTGGTGAGGTGGAAAATTCCCCCCGTTCCCTTGCTTGTGTGAAAAGGAAAAAAAAACTGCCAGCGGCTTTTAGAGTTGTTCTCAACTTGGTTTGGAGAAGCGTGACTGGAGGGAGGGGGATTCCCCCCCCCTTGGACAGGCGGCTATAAACGGTTTTGCTCTCTGCCCTAGAGGAGGAGGAAGGGAGAGAGCCATGCAATGATTTCACGCTCATAATGAAGGCAGATTTCGGATTCTAATTTTACAAATGAGGTGATGATCTGAAAACTTTGGAAATTTTGAAAACTTTTCGTTATGCCCTTTAACTCCGAAGCTGGCAGGGCAAGATGGCATACTTCCGTCGTCTTTATAAACATTGAAACTTGACTCCACCCATAGAACTTCAGGCTCCTTGTCTTTGTCTCCGTGACACTCAGATAAATCTCTTGTTGTTTTGTATTGGACTCCCTTGGAACAAAGGACCTTACTACCCTACTGCCAAAAGCTGTAATTAGAAAAAGTTCCCTTCTGCTTGGACTCCTTGCCTCCTAATCTCTCTTAGCGGTTTTCCTCCTTAATTGCTTCCTTTCTGTATTGACTTTGAACTCTTTCTGCTCATTACAATGCCACCTAAAAGACCACCCCCGGGGAAGCCAGGCTTTGCTGTCTCCGCTCCGACATCTACAGTATCCAGTCCTAGTGGACAACAGACCTTAACCTCCCTGATGCAGCCCAAGCTTTCTGAGACAGACTTCCAACAGATGTTTCAACAAATTTTAAAGGGACAGGAGGACATTAAAAGTCAACTAAAGGAGATGAAAGAGCAGCTTAAAGAGAACCAGGATCAGACAAGTAAAAATTCACAGAGACTGGATCTTTTGGAGGGGGGACGGCTGAGATGAGGGGGGAGGTGAAAGGGGTGCAGAAGGGGAACCAAGAGCTTGAGACCCACCAGATGAAAACGGAATTTGAAAGAATGTCCTTTTTCCTTAGGTTTCAAAATGTGGTTGAGGCAGATGACGAAGATCTAAGGGACATCATGACAAACCTTTTGGCTGAATATATTCAAAAAGAAAAAAACAACAGTTGGGGTGGGAATTGGACCTGGTTTATAGAGTAAACTCAGCATATGCTAGAACACACAATGTCCCTAGGGAGGTACATATTAAATTTCTCAGAAAGACTACAAGAGATGAGATTCTGAGTGCACAAAGGGGGCAAGCTTTGAAATATCAAGATAGAGAAATAACCATTCTGAAACAAATCCCCAAGAAAGTGAGAGAGAAAACAAAAAATTATTCGCAATTAGCGAAGAAGCTATACCAGAAGCTATACCAGAAATCTTTTGGTTTAGATGGTTGATACCTGAAGGTATGTTAATATTCTGGGAGGACACAAGAGTTAGAATTAACACAACCACAGAGGCCCAGGCCTTTATGGAAAAAAATAAAGTTCTCCTAGATAGACCTGATGACTCCACACCAGATATACAGGACACGGGAGGGGCCGGAGCTCTGCCAGCGGGGGGAGAAGGGGCAATACCAAGAAAACTCAGATTACAAAAATGAGTAAGAAAATCCGCTTGATATAATTGATTGAAATTATTGCCTGAATTTACATGCTGACAAAATATTGCTACTTAGTATTGAACTGATTTATGTATAAATGAATATTATGAGTACGGGGGGTGGGGACACCTTCTACATATTGTAACTGCCAAAATTTGTAATTAATTCCACCACCCCTTTCCTTTTTATTTTTTTTTAAAAACCAATAAAACTTTGTTTAAAAAAACCCCCACATTTATTAAGGATGCCAAAGTTGAGAGAGATTCTCTAAGCCTTTTGAGTAATCATCAGAACCTCCCACAACACTGTTGAAATTTTGTGACCAGCTGCCCAATTATGAAAGCACAACTTGTTGCTTTTCAAAAAATAATAATCACAAAAATACATACACCGAGCCGCTGACAGTCAACAGGCACCGTTTACTATACACAAAAATAAAATCCAATCCCCTGTCTGGGAAGAGAATGTCAAAGTTCCAGTAATGTATCTACTTACAACTCTAGTAATGCCATCACCTCCAAAGCCCAGGCCTCTTCGGGACCTTGGTCTTTTCATTTGCAGCTTAGAGCTATATCATTTTCTTCAGCCTTCTCTTGAAACGCCTCTATGTGGGGTGGGTGGGTGGGTGTTTTTTCCCCCCTCAGAAAATATTATTATCAGAGCTTCAACATTCCCTTTTGTGCCTATTGTTAGCCCTTGACATTTTGACCACATTTGGGATGAGAATTGCCATTGTTAAACACAAGAGGATATGAAGAGAATTGTGCTTAATTTTAGGATCTGAAGAATTTTAGAGCCGAAGAAGCTTCTTGGAGGAGAAGCGAAATATCTTCAAAGAAAAACCAGAAAATCCAGTTGCCTCTTCAAAAAAAAAGTACCTTGGGGACTAATGTTAGGAGCTTTTTCTGCCATAGATGGTAAGTGAATCATTGCAGTTGTTAAGTGAATCTTGACATCACTAAACAAACCCAGCTTCTCCTACTGACTTTGCTTGTCATAAGCCAGTTGGGAAGGTCGCAAATGTGTGATCACATGACACCCCCCCCAACTGCCCAAATTTGGATCATGTGACCCCGGGGAGGCTATGAAGGTGGTAAATGCGACGACTGTAAGTCACTTTTTCCAGTGTGGTTGTAACATTAAGCAGTCACTAAACAAATGGTTGAGGACAACTTGTATTATGTACTTAAGCATTTATTGGGAATTTTCCACGCATACATCTAACCATTCATTCTCTCTCTTTTTTTAAAAAAAAATAATTTTTATTAAGCTTTTTTTAAAAAAACATTAAAAAAACAAAACACAACTTTCCATTCATTACAGCGAGTGTATGTTGGTATCATTGATATCATTTGTATTTACATAAGCTCTATTTCTATATTCTCTAATATATTCTATATTGTATAATATATCGTATAATCACTTAAACTGTATTAATATTTACAGATTTATACAGTGTTATCGTATTCGTCGTAAATAATACTTGGTTCTTATACAGTATCTCACAACTGTCGTTCCACACTTGATAGTATACTGATTCTTCTCTATTCTTCACTTCCATGGTCAACCTATCCATCTCTGCACACTCAAGTACCTTTCTTATCACCATTTCATCTGGAGGGATATTGTTCTGCTTCTAATTTTGAGCAAATGCAATTCTTGTTGCCGTTAATATATGTCGTGTTAAATAGTGAGATTTTTTTAAAATGCATTTTATCACCTAGTATGCCCAATAGAAATAGTTCTGGTTTCCATTCAATCTTTTGTTCTATCATCTCTTCTAGCCGTTTCTTCCTTTTAAGCTCTGGCTTTGACACAGGTCCACCACATGTGGTAGAAGGGTCCTTGTTTATATCCACATCTCCAATATTCAGGGGAGCGATTGGGAAACACCCCCCAAACTAGCCATACATTCTCCATCTGCTCTCAGTTTGATAGGCATATGAGTGTCAGAGGTGGTATTCTACCAGTTCGGACCAGTTCGCCTGAACCGGTAGCAAAAAATCACGGGTGGCCCTGCCCACCCGCCCAGCTCTATGGCATTATCTCTTATTATCCACGGCTCTATGGCATTATATCCCATTTAGGCCCTTTTTTTTGAGAAAAGCGCCTGCGCAAAAGGCTTAGCGCATGTGCGGAGGTGGGCCATCCAAGTGAAGCTCTCACACACCCACATTTGTGAACTGGTAGGGAAGGTAAGTAAATACCACCCCTGTGTAGCATCATTAGGAATTAAACATACCGTATTTTTCGGAGTATAAGACGCACCTTTTTTCCTCAAAAAAGAGGCTGAAAATCTGGGTGATGGAATAGAGCATTTTTTTTGCCTCCTGAAGCCCTGCCCCTTCACCAAAATGGCCGTGCGTACCCTTATGGAGGCTTTCAGAGAGCTCCTGGGAGCTGGGGAGGGCAGAAATGAGCAAATAATGGGCCTTTTTGACACCCCCCCCCCCGCCCCCAGCAACACTCTATAAGCCTCCATAAGACTATGCATGCATTTTTTTGACAAAAACAGGCCCGTTTTCACAAAAAAACGGGTCATTTTTTGCTCGTTTTTGCCCCCCCCCCAGGAGCACTCTGCAAGCCCCCCCCCCAGGTATTCATGCCATTTATTTGAAAAAAAATTTCAGAGGTTTGCAGAGTGCAAAAACTTTTTTTTCTTTTGGAAAGCTTTTTAACTGATGAGAATTACATTGATCAAGTGCTGTGCCAGCAGAAACCAAGTCTTAAGGTTTGTCAGCGATTTCCTTCTCCAGCACATGGATAAATACACCTGGAAACACCTAACTACTGTATTTCTCTCTCTCTATCCCTCTTATCTACCTACCTATCTACTCTCTCTTTCCCTACTTATCTACTGTATTTCTCTCTCTCACTTTCTATTTCTCTCTCTATCCCTCTACCTACCTACCTACCTACCTACCTACTCTCTCTCTTCCTACCCATCTACTGTATGTATGTATGTATGTATGTATGTATGTATGTATGTATGTATGTATGTATATGTATTTGTATGTATGTATATATATATATATATATTGTATTTGTGCTGATAAATAAATAAAGTATATACAAATATATGGGAGGGAGCTCACTACTAAATAGCTTGAAATAGATCTATACTAGTCTCCCTTAATTTATTTATCAGCACAAATACAACACAAATATAAAAAGGCAACATTAAAAATAAAAATATGGTTTTCTGCCTGGATGGTCTTCTGTAATGAGCTGAACGACAGAAAGAGGGAGTAGTGAGCTCCCTTCCATATTTGGGCATACCAGGGGTTGTAACACAAATACATACCTATTTCCCTGGCTCAGCTGATAAGGAGGAGAGCCTGTGGCTTAGTGGCTAATACAACTGCCTAATATGTAATACAGCCCAGTTTCGAATCCCAGTAAAGGTATGGCTAGCTGATGAGAGCTAAATACCTTGAAATAGATCTATACTAGTCTCCCTTTATTTATTTATCAGCACAAATACAAATATATATATCCCTCTATCTACCTACCTACCTACTCTCCCTCCCTCCCTCCCTATCTACTGTATTTCTCTATATCACTTTCTATTTCTTTCTCTCTATCCCTCTACCTATCTACCTACACGCTCTCCCTATCTACCTACTGTATTTCTCTATCTATCTCTATTTCTCTCTCTATCCCTTTATCTACCTACCTACCTACCTACCTACCTACCTACTGTATTTCTCTTTCTTTCTCTCCCTCTCTATCCCTCTATCTACCTACCTACTTTTTTTTTTGCCTCTTCAAAACCTTGGTGCATCTTATACTCTGGTGCATTTTATACTCCGAAAAATACAGTACCTAATTCTACAGCATGTGTAATATCTGGACACCTTTCTTTCCAATTCATCAAGGTAACCTTGATTTCAATCATTTTGGAATCACCAAAGCGCTTCCCAGTTGAAAGAATTAGCCAATGACATCACTGATGCCTGGAGGACATCTAGTTTGGGGTTCCTTTCAGGTCCCCACTAAGCTGCTACCCATCTATCTACTCATGGTCACCCACTTTCGAACTGCTGGGTCAGCAGGAGCTGAAATGAGTGACAGGAACTCACCCTATCCTGCAGCAGCAACTGGGTCTCAAACACCAGCCTACCAATCATCATTCCACATGAGCCAATGCACTCCTTCTCTTTAATGTTATTTACTGGTGTTGGCTTTATATATATATATATATATACATACACATACATACATACATACATACATACATACATACATACATACATACATACATACATATATATATATATATATATATATATATATATATATATATTGCTGAAAGTGGATAAAAATGAATTGGTGATTTTGGGATTTATTAATTTAAAAAGTTTCTTTAGGAGAAGAAGGGTACCGTTTCCTGCAATTTGAGAGTGGATGGATGAAGATGAGATGGTTAGATAGTATCACTAATGCAATGAACATGAATTTGGCCAAACTCCAGGAGACAGTGGAAGATAGGAGAGGTGGCATGCTAAGGTCTACGGGTCGCATATTTGGACATGACTAGCAACTGGACAACAATAATTATATTTGTAACTGATGCAAAAGTCAGAGGTCATTTCTTAGCTATCTTACTTTTTTCTTTCTCTTTTACAATACAATACAATAGCAGAGTTGGAAGGGACCTTGGAGGTCTTCTAGTCCAACCCCCTGCCTATGCAGGAAACCCATTTCAAATGGCTATCCAACATCTTCTTAAAGACTTCCAGTGTTGGGGCATTCACAACTTCTGGAGGCAAGCTGTTCCACTGATTAATTGTTCTAACTGTCAGGAAGTTTCTCCTCACTTCTAAGTTGCTTCTCTCCTTGATTAGTTTCCACCCATTGCTTCTTGTTCTACCTTCAGGTGCCTTGGAGAACAGTTTGACTCCCTCTTCTTTGTGGCAACCCCTGAGATATTGGAAGACTGCTATCATGTCTCCCCTAATCCTTCTTTCTATTAAACTAGACATACCCAGTTCCTGCAACTGTTCTTCATATGTTTTAGTCTCCAGTCCCCTAATCATCTTTGTTGCTTTTCTCTGCACTCTTTCTAGAGTCTCTTTTGTTATCTTTCATTCATTCTTTTGTATTTCCCTTTTCTATAGTTTTTTTAAGCTTATGTGCAAAAAAATTCCCACCAGACTGCCTAAAATGTACCCAAACTTATCACTGGACTGTTGGAAATGTAGGGAAAACCAAGGAACGTATTACCACACGTGGTGGTTATGCCCAAAGGCTAAACAATATTGGAATAGAATAAGAAAATGGCTCGAAGAAATTACTAAACAGCAAATAGATACAAAACCAGAATTATTTCTATTGGGAATATCTACAAGGAAATATGAAAAAAAAAACCACAATATTTAATTATACATATCATAACGGCAGCGAAAATAACATATGCATAAAATTGGAAGAATAATAATATACCAACAGAGGGGAATGTTATAATGAAAGTGTTAGAGTGTGCAGAGATGGATAAACTTACAAAAGAAATAAAAGAAAAGGAGGAAACAGAATACAGTATTATATGGTATGGAATGAGTAGTAGAAATGGCTAGAGGACAAATGTAAAGCTTAAGGAAAGGGTAAATGAAGAAGACAGGAGTTAGAAATTAACTATGTATAGGGAGAGATGAACAAACATATATAAATGGAAAGAAGGATTGCAAATTAAGGACTGTATATAATAGCATCATATGTATATAGACAAAGAAGAACTGAAATAAGGGGGAGAAGTACATTTATAATGGATGTATACCGAGGTGGAAATGTTGTACAGAAGGAAATTTTTATATTTATATATATATTTATATATATATATATATATATATATATATATATATATATATATATATATATATATATATTTATTTATTTATATTTATATTTATATATTTATATATATATGTGTGTGTGTGTGTGTGTGTGTGTTTGTGTGTGTGTGTGTGTGTGTTGTAATTGTACTGATAAATAATATTTAGTCATACCAGGGGTTGTAACACAAATATATAGATAGATAGATAGATAGATAGATAGATAGATAGATAGATAGATAGATAGATAGATAGATAGATAGATAGATAGATGATAGATGATAGATGATAGATGATAGATGATAGATGATAGATAGATAGATAGATAGATAGATAGAGATAGAGATAGAGATAGATAGATAGATAGATAGATAGATAGATAGATAGATAGATAGATAGAGATAGAGATAGAGATAGAGATGATAGAGATAGAGATAGATATAGATATATAGATATATAGATATATAGATATATAGATATATAGATATATAGATATATAGATATATAGATATATAGATATATAGATATATAGATATATAGATATATAGATATATAGATATATAGATATATAGATATATAGATATATAGAAACTGTTCAATAAAAATATTTTTTTAAACAAATCTTTTAAAAAAAGAACATAACTTGGCTGCTTCATTCCTTGTTGAATAAAATCGTTTTGAAGTACTTAAAAGGAAGTGGTGTTTAACCAGTTGTAATGGTTCCTGGAATCCTTATTCAGTTAAGAGCTGACTGTGGCTTCACCTGTGCCCTTGGTTTCCCCAGCATCTATTCCCTATCTAACCCTCATCTTATTAGAGCATTTGTGGGGTGTAAGTAACCTTTGCAAACCTACAAACCTCTTTTTCGTTTTGAAACCAAAAGGACAGGATTGAATATACCAAAAGCTAGAATTCAAGAAAGTATAACCGATGCTTCTTAGAAATCGGCCAGGGGAGCAGAGCTGCTTGCGATTCCAACCATCTTGTTCTCATAACAGACGTTCGAGCAAATCATATGAGGGCAAAAAACCCCAGACCAATACCAAACACACACACACACACACACACACACACACACACACACACACACACACAAAAGCAGAGTGCATTGCAACAATTTTGTGTTGCGTGCTCTTTAAAGGTAAAGGGTTATGATCTAGGAAATGATCTGTGCCTCTTCGGTGTTTAGTCATGCTGGCCACATGACTACGGAGATGTCTTCGGACAGCACCCGCTCTTTGGCTTTGAAACGGAGAGGAGCACCATCCCTTAGAGACAGGAACAACTAGCACATATGTGCGAGGGGAACCTTTACCTTTACCTAATTTTTACTCGCATTGACCACCAGAGGGCAGTATCTGACTGGTTTACTTCCTGTTAGGACTTACTAGAAGTGCTTAGCAAGGTGTAGACTAGCAATTGTGCTGGGTAGTTATCCCTGAAGAGTAAAACATAACACATTTTCAGTGCCACTATCCACCAGATGTGAGAATGAGGATAGAAGGGTGGCCTGCAATTAATTTGCTTAAGAAGGTTGTTTCCCATGCAATTGAACAGTGGAAAAATAACTGCAATACAATAGCAGAGTTGGAAGGGACCTTCGAGGTCTTCTAGTCCAACCCCCTGCCTAGGCAGGAAACCCTATACCATTTCAGACAAATGGCTATCCAACATCTTCTTAAAGACTTCCAGTGTTGGGGCATTCACAACTTCTGGAGGCAAGCTGTTCCACTGATTAATTGTTCTAACTGTCAGGAAGTTTCTCCTCAGTTCTAAGTTGCTTCTCTCCTTGATTAGTTTCCACCCATTGCTTCTTGTTCTACCCTCAGGTGTCTTGGAAAATAGTTTGACACCCTCTTCTCTGTGGCAACCCATGATATATTGGAACACTGCTATCATGTCTCCCCTAGTCCTTCTTTTCATTAAACTAGACATACCCAGTTCCTGCAACCATTCTTCATATGTTTTAGTCTCCAGTCTCCTAATCATCTTTGTTGCTCTTCTCTGCACTCTTTCTCCAGTCTCCAGTCTACTGAATGCAGTATTCCAAGTGTGGCCTTACCAAGGCATTATAAAGTGGTATTAACCTTCACATGATCTTGATTCTATCCCTCTGTTTATGCAGCCTAAAACTGTGTTGGCTTTTGTGGCAGCTGCTGCACACTGCTGGCTCATATTTAAATGCTTGTCCATTAAGACTCCAAGATCCCTCTCACAGTTACTACTGTTGAGCAAGGTATCATCTATACTGTACCTGTGCATTTCGTTTTTGTTGCCTAAATGTAGAACCTTACTCTTTTCACCATTGAATTTCATTTTATTAGATAGTGCCCAATGTTCAAGTTTGTCAAGATCCTTCTGTATCTTAAGCCTGCCTTTTGGAGTGTTGGCTATTCCTGCCAGCTTGGTGTCATCTGCAAATTTGATGAGTTCCCCATTTATTCCCTCATCCAAATCATTGATGAAGATGTTGAAGAGTACTGGGACCAAAACAGAGCCTTGGGGTACTCCACTGCATACTTCCCTCTATGTAGATGCAGTTCCATTGAGGACTACACGTTGAGTGCGGTTGGTCAGCCAGTTACGAATCCATCTGGTGGTGATGCTGTCTAACCCACATTCTTCTACTTTATCTAGTAGTAGGTTATGGTCTACTTTATCGAATGCCTTACTGAAGTCCAAGTAAACTATATCGACGGCATTCCTCTGGTCCACTAATTTTGTCACATTATCAAAGAATGCAATAAGATTAGTCTGGCATGATCTGTTTTTGATAAACCCATGTTGGCTTTTGGCTATTACTTTGTTTGCTTCTAGGTGTTCGCTAATTCGTTGCTTGATTATCTTTTCCAGAATCTTTCCTGGTATTGAGGTCAGGCTAGAAAAGAAGCAGAGAGGATCAAGTTCCCGAAGCAATTGTGGGATTGTGTCCATCAATCCAAAAAGAAACAATTGCAGATTGCCTTCTTAGATTACTTTAGAATGCGATGAAAAAAAAATGTGGACTTACTTGTGGACCTGCGATATAAGGGGAGGAGAATGTAGGAGACGTTGTAAACCTTTTCACAAATAAAAACAAGAGAATTTGAGGGCATTGAGTGTTTACGATTCCCAGACTTATCTAAAATGGTACAGGGATTTCTGTTTTTGAGCAAGGGGCACTCAGTCTGGGAAAGGTTAGCTATCACTGATCTAGATGAACGACACTCTGTAGCCCAAGAAGCCTTCTAGAATATACTACAAGGCCTGTATGGACAACTATAGAAAGCTCCAGTTTGTGTTTAACTCCAATTCATTGATCAATATAAAGGATTTTTATGTCATGAAGCCTTATTTCTGAAATCAGAGTGACATGAGACTGTTGGGAGAAATGTCCTTCTGGGTTCAGTTCCAAGTGGGGAAAAAGACACTGAAAACATGGAGGCTGCTTGGAAAGATGGTTTTAATGGTGGACAGGACCACATAGTTTGAAGTCCTAGGGAAAAGGGGGATCACATGCCTCAAAGATATTGAAGAAGGAAAAAAAGGGCCAGCTTGCTAAGAGTCCCTGGGTTTAATGCCCTCTGTTAGGCCCCGCCCCGGGGTTCCCCCTCCTGTGCAAGAAATGTCCTCTGATTGGCTGTCAGACTCCCACAGGGCCATGCAGGGGCAACTGTGTAGGCTCTGCTTTGAGTCCAAGTTTGGTTGAGCCTTGCTGGGTGATGATGTAATGAAAGGGCTTTGGGATTACATGGCTCTGCCTGTAAAACTTTGCTTTGCTTTGAATATGTTGGCTCAGACTTTAATGGCCCTTTGACAAAGGGGGGGGGGGGCTGAGATTCTGCCTCTGTTTTAAGGGAAATATTCTGCTGTTTTAATAATTCCTAAAATATCTCCTTTTCCTAGAAGAGGGGTGGGTGCTAACTTCCTACAGTAGGTTCCGTAACATTCCTGGTGTGGATTTTCAATGCATCTGAAGTCATTTCTAGGAGGTTTGTAAAATTTAACTTCCTGGGGAAGTTGAGCCTCTTGCTGGTTCTTGTACATGACCTTGAATATATGGCCAGAGATCTCACAGAAGAATTGCTTATTTCTTTCTCCTCTCCAGGACTAGACAAAATTTCCAGACTCTCTATGATGTAATCTCTTATTGAAGGAGAAGGCCCTGCCTCTTCGGGCTAGATCTTTATTATGTAGAATAGATTGGCTCAGGCCTTAATGACCCATTGACAAAGATGGAGGCTATTAAAAGTGAGTCTATTTCCCACGTAAAATCATGTTTCTCTGGGTCAGGCCTTAATGGCCCATTGACAAAGGTGAGAGCTATTAAGAGTGAGTCTATTTCCCACCTAAAAACATGTTTTTCTGGGTCAGACCTTAATGTCCCATTGACAAATGGGGGGATGAGTTTCTGCTTCTTTGAGTTTCTACTTCCCTTTTTAGGGGAAATATTCTGCCCTTTTTAATATTTCCTAAAATATTTCATTTTTTTTTTGTAGAGGGGTGGGTTTTAACTTCCTACAGGACTAAGCCACATCACCAGGAAGTTAACACTGATTTTAAGAAATGAAGCAATCATGGGTTTTTTTGCGGGCCCGCCCATGATGGACTATCAGGAGTTTGTTCATTTTTGAATAAAATTAATTTTCTAAACTGCCCCAGGATGTTATTTTAAAAATGCTTTTGCATCATTCAAAATGTTTACCTGTCTCAGCCTCTGAATCCGCATTCTTTTCTCTTTCTGAGACGCCACTTGCCCAAAGCTAAACTTAACAAGGATGTTTCTCTCTAAGGAGTGAATGTTTCTTGGTAAATAATGATTAAAATACCTCACATTTCAGGTTAGTTAAATATCTTGGGTTCTCTAACAATCAGAAGGAAAGAGAAATTATACTGTAATACTTTACATTTCAAAGTGATCTGGTGCCCTCTAGAGGCAAGAACGTTCTTGATTTTTGGATTGCTTTGGTTTAGCTTTTGAAAATTAAAGGAAAGGCTACTTGGGTGAAAAGTTGGAACCTAAAAACTGATAAGTTAGTAAAACAATTCCAGGATAAGTTTCCCAATAAGCCAAAGGGTCTCCCTGTGTGTGTGTGTGTGTGTGTGTGTGTGTGTGTGTAGGTGGTTAGTTTTGTTATGTTAACCCCTACATTATTCTCTTTTCAGGAAAAGTTTCTCTTCTGAGGAGAGGCCGCCTGTCAGGCCTGCAGCCATGTTCCTTTTGGATCTTTGGCCTGCCACACTTCTATTCTACTATGCTGTTTCTATAGTGGGGAATTGGGAGGGGGGAATAGTATGGAGTAGAATGTCATGTAGCAAAAATAAAATTCCTTTCTAGATTGCCAAGGTCATCCTTTGTCTTGGCACCTTTGCACCTGACTGGAACTGGATGGGTGGAACTGCCAGCATGGCAGTGGAAGATCGGACCATGTGATGGGTTTGTGGGGGTGGGGGCAAGATCATGAACTTGAACGTGGGTGGGGAAAACTGAGAAGCCTCAGATTCAGGTTTTCCCAGCATGGCTCTCTTAATAAATTGGAACTTTGAGCACTTCTTTGCCTTGGACTCTGATTTAATTTTGGATGCTATCTGGAATGTTGACATCCTTGACTTACGACTTACAATTCAGCCCAAAATGTCTATTGCTAACTGAGACATTCGTTAAGTGAGTTTTGCCTCATTATACAACCTTTCCCTGCCACCGTTATTAAAGGAATCACGGAAGTTGTTAAGTTGGTAACACAGTTGTTAAGTGAGTCCTGCTTCCCCATTGACTTTGCAGGCCAAAGGTTACAAAAGGTGATCAAGCGATCCCAGGATACTGTGACCGTCATAAATATGAGTCAGTAGCCAAGTGTCTGAGTTTTGATCACTCTGTTAATCGATGGTTTATTGCTTAGAGATTCTGCTGATCTATAAATCACTTTCCCAGTAGACCTCGAGGTATTTGAACAGCTGAGTATCGTCCCTGTACTGATGATAAAATATATTTTGTTTTTTTAAAAAAACATCTCATTGCTTTGTGTTCCTTTCCTCTACATTTTGGGACTGAAACAGCTAAATAGGAATGAATGAATCAGTGAAAAATAAATGAATTAATCAATCAATGAATTGATCAATGAATCAATCAATGAATGAAATGTGATATCATTTCTATTTATGGCTATTTTAATTTCATACACGGTTCAGCTAAGGCAGTGCTTCTCAATTATTTTCTGTCATGCCCCCCCTAGGAAGAAGAAAACATTTCGCGCCCCCCCCCCCGTGCGACTGTAAATAGTATAATTTGTCTATAAAATTGTTATAAGTACACCTCTGCATAACATAGCACACTGGTCTTTCCTCGTCTCCCACCGTAGTCACATGCTTTCTTTCCTCTTTCCCTCTTACTTGTCTATCCTTCCTTCCACCCTCCCTTCCTCCTTCCCTTCCTTCCTGCCTCCCTTCCAGTTCCCTCCTTCCTCTTTCCCCCTGCCTGCCTGCCTTCTTTCCTCTTTCCCTATCCTCCTATCCTTCCTTTCTCCCTCCCTCCTTCCCTGCCTCCCTTCCAGTTCCATTCTTCCCTCCTTCCTTCTGCTTGCCTTCTTTCCTCTTTCCCTCTTGCTTGTCTATCCTTCCTTCCACCCTCCCTTCCTCCTTCCCTTCCTTCCTGCCTCCCTTCCAGTTCCCTCCTTCCTCTTTCCCCCTGCCTGCCTGCCTTCTTTCCTCTTTCCCTATCCTCCTATCCTTCCTTTCTCCCTCCCTCCTTCCCTGCCTCCCTTCCAGTTCCATTCTTCCCTCCTTCCTTCTGCCTCCTTCCTGCCTGCTTGCCTTCTTTCCTCTTTCCCTCTTGCTTGTCTATCCTTACTCCCTCCTCCCTTTCTTCCCTCCCTCCCTGCCAGCAGCTCCTCCAGCATCCCAGCTGGAAGCAGCAGCACACCAGGGGCGAAGGGGTGGCGGTGGCAAGATCGGGCGACCGCCGCCCCTTTGTCCCTTCCCCAACAGCGGCTGTTGCGCTTCCGCTTCCAGACGGAATCCTGGCGGTGGAGCTGCTGGCGGGGAGGCGAGCTACCTGCATAAAGACGCCACCGAGGGCATGGCAGAATATATCCCGGCTTGAAGTGGCAGCGCTGGGGACTGCTCAGAGACTCATCAGAGCCGCGGGCTGGAGCTGTGCAAAAAGTCTGCTTGGGCTGGGGGGGGGGGAGGGAGGGAAGCCTGGGACAGCCATGCTTCCCTCCCTCCCACCCCCGCCCGAGCAGGCTTCTTGCACAGCTCCAGCCTGCGGCTCCAATGAAAATCCACAGTCCGAAGTGCTGCCACTTCCAGGCGGGATATATTATGCCTCGCCCACGCCGCCGCCGTTGCACCCAGATGGAAAGGGAGCCTTTGCGCCCCCCTTTACGGAGCCTCGCGCCCCCCCAGGGGGGCGCGCCCCACTATTTGAGAACCGCTGAGCTAAGGTAAAATGCTAAAGATTGGAAAACATAAAGATAAATAGCCGTTGAAGATTATTATTACGGGTATAGTCCTCGAGTTACGACCACAATTGAGCCCAACATTTACGCTGCTATGTGAAACATTTGTTCAGTGAGTTTGCCCCATTTTACGACCTTCCTTGCCACAGTTCTTAAGTGAATCGTTGCCTTTGTTAAGTCAATAACACAGTTGTTAAGTGACTCTGGCTTCCCTCTTGACTTTGCTGCTCAGAAGGTCGCAAAGGGAGATCACGTGACCTTGGGGCACTCCAACCGTCATAAATATGAGTCAGTTGCCAAGTGTCCGAATGTTGATCATGTGACCATGGGGATGCTGTAATGGCCGTAGGGATGAAAAATGGTCATAAGTCCGTTATTTCAGTGCCATTGTAACTTTGAGCGGTCACTGAACTGAAATGAACTGTTTGTAAGTCCCTGTATTAAGATAACCCTTGACAGATTAATAGCTGCATTAAATGAACCAGCTCTTTGCAACTGCAATTCGACACATTATAAACTTGATTAGTATGAACCACGTGTAGTAAAATAGCACCCCTCTACTAGAAGAATAAAATATTTTGAGGAATATTTTTAAAAAGGCAGAATATTATATTTCCCTGGATGAGAAAAGGAGAAACATGTTTTTAAAGACAAAGAGCAGCTCCCTGCAGCTCTCTGCCCGCAGCAAATAGTTGGTGTCCATTGAGAAAGACTGGGCCAGCCCATCTACAAGACAAAAGGCTTCCAGCTCCAGGGTAATGGGATTAAGACATGACCCCTCAAGACATAATAGGATTATCTATCAGCAGAACTCACCACATGGCACAACCAAGCCTCTACATGACATCAGCCCAAGGTTCAACCAAACTTGACTTCAAGACAAGCATGACCCCACATGGTCCCATGGGAGTCTGACAGCAACCAATAGACTACATGCCCTTGCCACAGGAACAGGAAGCTCAAGTTCAAAACCCAAGAGAGGGTATAATTTCTATTTCCTTACAGTCCTGCGAAAAAATCAGGTGGAACAATGGCTGATGACCTCTTTCTATCGGTCCACGATAGAAAGTGTCCTCACATATTGTATCACAGTATGGTACGCTGGTTGAACAGCTGCGGACAGGAAGGCACTACAGAGAGTGATCAATTCGGCACAAGAAACCATTGGTTGCCCTCTGACACCACTGGATGACATCGCCAGGTCTCGCTGCTTTAGCAGAGTAAGGAAGATACTCAGAGATGTTTCACACCCTGGTCAGTGTCTCTTCCCACTTCTACCATTGGGCAGAAGACATTGAAGCGTAGACAGCCGAACAAATCGGTTTCAAAATAGTTTCTATCCTTGGACTGTCAGACTCTTAAACACAACCACAAACTCACACACAGAAACATATGACTAGTTTTTCTTTTTCTTTCTTCTTTTCCTAATTACTTCTTTTCCTAATTACTTGGGATTATTCTTTATACTATTTATGTTGTTTGTATTTGTTGTCATAGATTGCACCAGTGGGCTAAAACCAATTTCGTTATATTCATTTTATGCAATGACACAATAAAGACTATATACCGTATTTCTCGGAGTATAAATGCACCTTTTTCCCTTTAAAAAGAGGGTGAAAATCTGGGTGTGTCTTAAAAACTGAATACAGCATTTTTTTGCATCCCGAAATCCTGTCCCCTTTGGAAAAATGGTGTGCATAGCCTTTAGGAGGCTTCCAGAGTGATCCTGGGGGCTGGGGAGGGCAAAAACGAGTGAAATATGGGCCGTTTTTTGCTCATTTTTGGGACTCCCCAGCCTCTAGGGGTACTCTGGAAACCTCCTAAAGGCTATGCATGCCCTTTTCCTGACAAAAACTGGCCCGTTTTCACCAAAAATGGGCCATTTTTGGGAGGTCTGCAGAGTGCAAAATCTTTTTTTTAAAAAAATTGCCTCTTCAAAATCTTTGTGCATCCTATACTCCAGTGCATCTTATACTCTGAAAAATACAGTATATAAAATACCTCTCACTCTCCACTCCATGTGGTCAGCTACCCAGAATCACACGTGTTTGGTGCTTCTGCTTCACCCTTAAACCATCTTTCCAAGCAGCTTCCATGTTTCCAGTGTCTTTCTCCCCACTTGGAACTGAACCCAGAAGGGCATTTCTTCCACAATGTTGGAACAATGTTTTTCAAGGAAGCTTTTAGCTAGCCATGGAGAAAGCCAGCTAGCTGGCTGAAGGAAAGTCAGTGGTAATAACAGGAATAAAACAGACATTTCGGCTGAGTTTTGAACCAGACTCTTTGGCTTACAAGACAAAGCTTTAAGCTGTTGGTTTATTTTAATGCAGTATTGATAGTAAAAAAAAAAAAAAAAGCTCTTAGAAACACTTCAGGTGCAAAAAGGTTAGTAAGAGAGGATTTTTGTTTTCATTTGAAAGGTGCTAGTTGCCTTAATCAATATGTGCACTTTTATGCTCTGACTTTTTATATATGAATGCAACTTTGTGCCTATATAGATAACACTGACAAAAACCAATATGTAGGTAGTCTCGGATTTACGACCACAACTTAGCCCATAATTTCCAATGCTGAGCGAGAAGAGTTGTTAAGTGAGTTTTAGCACTTGGCACTTAGCACTTAGATGTATTTACCACTTTACAGTGCTTTACAGCCCTCTCTAAGCAGTTTACAGAGTCAGCATATTTTCCCCAACAATCTGGGTCCTCATTTTACCCACCTCGGAAGGAAGGAAGGCTGAGTCAATCTTGAGCCTCTGGGATTTGAACTGCCAAATTGCAGGCAGCCAATGATCAGCAGAAGCAGCCTGCAGTACTGCACTCTAACCACTGTGCCACTGTGGTTCTGCTGTATTGCTCCAGTTTATTACCTTTCTTGCCACGGTTATTAAGTGAATCACTGCAGTTGTTAAGTTACTAACCCAGTTGTTAAGTGAATCTGGTCCCCTCATTAATTTTGCCAGCTGGAAGGTCTCAAAATGTGATCACATGACCCCGGGATTCTGCGACTCATCCTAAGTATGAACCAGTTCAGTGGTGGGTTCCAGATCCCGTCACAACCGGTACGCTGCGACAGGCGGAGCGTCCACCATGTGCACATGCGCTGCACATGCATCCACACCCACTGCCCTGTGACTCTCCAGCTGCTCAGCGGAGTGTTGCGCAGGTGCCATATGCTGCGTACGCATGCGCAAATGGCCTGGTTGGCTCAAATACAGGCAAGGAACGCAGGCTGGCGGGTGGGACCTCCAAAGCACCGTTGCAGTGCGGTGGCTGCTGCTCCCAAGGATCAGCCCATAGATTTCCACTGCTCTCCTCTCCTCTGCCCGTACCGGGACGTACCGGCTGGAACCCACCACTGAACCAGTTGCCAAACATCTGAATTTGTCAGGGATGCTTCAAAGGTTGTAAGTGTCACAGGTCACTGTTTTCAGTGCCATTGTAACTTTATAACTTTGAATGGTCACTAAACAGCTCAGTTGTGGCCAGGAGTCAAGGCCTACCTGTAATTGCAATCAGATTAAAACACTGCAGATTGTAGCTGTGCCATCTTCAATCTGCCATGTTCTTTAGTCTCTAGCTAAATAATGAAGCTGTTTAGAGAAAACGCCTGTTAGTTCTTCGAATGATATGTCAGCTTATGCTTCTATTAGCCACTTGGTGGCGCTGTCTGACCACCTTGAGCTGTTTTCCGGACAACGTGAAAAACCTACATTTTTTCTTTTCCAAGCCATTCAGGGTCGCTCTGCTCTCAGGGCTGCAACAGATCCTTGCTCTGAAGAGTCTTCTCACATTCAGAATAACAGAATAACAGAGTTGGAATGGGCCTTGTAGGTCATCTAGTCCAACCCCCCAGGCCAAGCAGGAGATCCTACATCAGGGGTGTCAAACTCATGCCCCCGGGCCAGAGGTGTAAAAAAGATGTGGAGACTCTAGAAAGAGTGCAGAGAAGAGTAACAAAGATGATTAGGGGACTGGAGACTAAAACATATGAAGAACGGTTGCAGGAACTGGGTATGTTTAGCTTAAGAGAAAGAAGGACTAGGGGAGACATGATAGCAGTGTTCCAATATCTCAGGGGCTGCCACAAAGAAGAGGGAGTCTAACTATTCTCCAAAGTTTGAAGTAGGGGCGTGTGTAAGTGCACCAGTGTGCCTAATGTCCCTGTGCTAATGTCCCCATTTATTTGTGCCCACTTCTTGTGTTCTTATTCATGTTTATTCTTATTCCTGTTATCTTGTGCAGGAGTGACAAACTAAATGAATAAAATAAATAAATAAACAAAGTACCTGAGGGTAGAACAAGAAGCAATGGGTGGAAACTAATCAAGGAGAGAAGCAACTTAGAACTGAGGAGAAACTTCCTGACAGTGAGAACAATTAATCAGTGGAACAGCTTGCCTCCAGAAGTTGTGAATGCCCCAACACTGGAGTCTTTAAGAAGATGTTGGATAGCCATTTGTCTGAAACGGTATAGGGTTTCCTGCTTAGGCAGGGGGTTGGACTAGAACACCTCCAAGGTCCCTTCCAACTCTGCTATTCTGAATTCTGTAAAATGCAAACGAAGTCCAGTTGCCTTTTGAAAAGCACCGTTCCCCTCAGCTTGTATCAGAATCCCTGAAGAGCGGGGGGGGGGGGGAGATGGTTTCCAGTAGACACTACTGCCTGTTCGCTCATGTCTGCGCTGCGCACAAGCATGCACAATGCAATTAAAATTGTTCTGTGCTTGTGCAGAACTGAAAAACAAGATGGCGGCGCCTATGGTGCTGCCCAGAGAAGCAGTTCGGGGGGGGGGGGTGGCAGGCCTGGGTGACTGCCGATTCCAGCGACCCAGGTCACCAAACCACTACCGGTTCGGCCGAACTGGTCCCAACCGGTAGGAGCCCACCACTGCTGAAGAGCTAGGAAATTTAGATTCAGGCCCAGAGGCCTGCCTTTCCTCGGGAATACAAGCTCACCAGTCCTACTGCTCACTTCAAAAACTGGATTTCATTCTCTGTGGTCTAACAGTGTCACTTGGAGTCTACAAGGGATCACAGCAAAAGCAGTGTTGTAATCTTGCCCTTAATCTGAGAGTGAATGCGTGAGCTTTCTAAGCGCAGATCTGGAGGCTAGAAGTACACAAAATGCACCAAGCCTTGCCGGTCTAAGTCCAAAGGGAAAATAACTCCCCACCCCACCCTCCAAACTTCTGAAATGTGGAACGGGACATGCACAGTGGTGAAATGTAAAAAAAAATTGCCAGTGGTTCTCTGGGCATGGCTCTGGGGAGGGTCATGTGACTGGGTGGGCGTGACCAACTGTTTTTTTTTTTTTAATTTTTAAAGCAATTTTATTATCTATTCGCCCTAACCGGTAGTAAAAAAAAATGCTTTAAGAAGTGGGAGGGGGAAGGTTCAGCTGTGCCCAGGGCCGGATTTTCCTATAGGCTAACTAGGCTTCAGCCTAGGGCCTCAAGATCAAGAGGGGCCTTTTATTTGTATTTATTATCCGTGCCACATTATTTTTATAAAGCTTAGTACCAATTACAACATGTTTCATTTAATATATCGATATATATCACAGTAATGATGTATTTTATTATCTCTCGTGTAATTTACAAACTTAAAGATGGGAGGTGAAAGGGCCCCATAAGTGGAATAGCCTAGGGCCTCTTTTCATCTAAATCCGGCCCTGGCTGTGCCGTGGGATTGTGGGAACGCTTATGGTCATGGATAGGCACACACAGGCTTAACGGTAACAACAGCTCTTTATTAAGTACAACAAGTGAGAACAATCCAGCGAAGGTTGAGTCTGACAGCAGCCCGTTTATAGGGAGCTGTCAGACCCTTTGGCCAATAGGATTAAACCTCTGTTCCCGCCGGAACAGAGGACCTGGGTGGAAACCACTGTAGTTAGAGCAAGTATGTAACAGGAACCTTTTTTTTTTAAAAAAAAACTTTTTAAAGCATTTTTTTCCTGCCGGTTTGAGCGAACAGGCAGGGCAAAAATGCTTTTAAAAGCATGATAAAAAGCTTCTGACGATCACGCAGCTCACAGCCTCAGAAGCTTCTTCTTCTTTTTTTTTTACTACAGGTTCGCAGAACCAACGACAATCCTCCCTATTGGTTTAGCTGAACCAGGCCGAACTGGGAGGATTCATCCTGGGACATGCATACAAAGCTAAAGAGAAATGATGAGACGTAGAAGCAGCTCAGCACATCTTTCCTTCTGGCTGAAGTGTTTCTTCGGCCACCAACCTCTTGCTTTCCTTGCACTTGTTGAATTAACCACAGCAGGATCTGGCTGAGAGTCTACCTGAGTCCTATTTCCTTTAAGTGACTTCCCTGCCATTTAGAAAGCTCCACTCAGGAGATACGATCAAAAGGTGTCCAAGGTGTTTTCCCTTCAGCAACGGCTTCTGTTTGCATATGGAAGATCCACTTAGGGAAAGGCATTAGTATGCAGCCGAAGCGCCAAGGTGTGAGAGTTAGGGAAGAGGCTGAGAAAGGAATGGAAGGATGGGGGGAAACATCAACAACCAAGAGACAGAAAGCAAATCAACTGGCAGCTTCTCTCATGAATGGCAACTCAGCCAGGTGGCAGGGAAGCTGGGAAGAAGCAACGTTAAATCATTCAGAATGACTTCCCTGTTATTGTGGCTGGGAATTTCCTCTTGCGGTTTCCAAGATTCTGGTTTTGCCCCAGACTGGCATTACTGAACAGAACAGAATAACAGAGTTGGAAGGGACCTTGCAGGTCATCTAGTCCAACCCCCACCCCACCCCACCGAAGCAGGAGATCTTGTACCATTTCTGACATGTGGCGCACTGAAGATGTCTCCTCGACTGGGGATGGAACTGTTGGAAGAAACTTCCATCTGGGTTCAGTTCCAAGTGGGGAAAAAGACACTGGAAACATGGAGGCTGTTTGGAAAGATGGCTTTAATGGTGGACAGGATCACATGGCTTGGAGCTCCTGGGTGAAAAGGGAAGAGATGCTGAGAGTCCCTGGGTTTTATGTCCTCTCTGGGCTTTGAACTTCCTGGTGCACAGGAAGAGCATCCTGATTGGTTGCCGTCAGGGGTCATAGCTAACTTTTTAGGTTGTCTGTGTGCTAAGTTTGGTTGAAACTTGGTGGGTGGTGCACTAAAGGGCAATGAAATGGACCTGCCCCTTCAGGGAAGATCTTTGTTATGTAGAATAGACTGGTTCAGGCCTTAATGGCCCATTGACAAAGGGGGGGCACTATTGAGAGTGAGTCTGTTACCTGTCTAAAACGTGTTTCCCTATTTCTCATTCAGGGAAATATAATATACTGCCTTTTTAATATTTCCTAAAATATTTCATTTTCTAGGAGAGGGGTGGGTTTTAACTTTCTACAAAATGTTTGCAATGAACTTGCCAAACTTGGAGCGCATAGCAACAACATGGTTTATTACTGCTTGCCTATAGCAATAATAATAGTGCTTAGACTTATATACCCATTCACGGTGCTTTATAGTCCTCTCTAAGCGGTTTACAGAGTCGGCCTATTGCCCCCAACAATCGAGGTTGACACTTTACCCATGTTGGAAGGATGGAAGGCTGAGTCAACCTTGAGCTGGTAAGAATTGAACTGCCGAACTGCAGCTAGCAGTCAGCAGAAGTAGCCTGCAGTACTGCAATCTAACCACTGCGCCACCACGGCTCATATAGGCAGTAATCTTGCCAGACTAAAGCACAAATGTATTAGATATACCCTGAGAAAGGTTAGGGAGGGTAACCCACCCTGGCTCCAGTGACGTGCAGTCAGATGAGGCAGGGGAGGCACAGCCTCACCATTGTCATCATGAAAAGAAAAAAATGTAAAAGGAAAAAGGCAAGAGCTGCGGTCAGGCTGAGCTAGTTGCTGCCTCACTGTGGATGACTCTGCTTAACTGTTTAAAAAAGACTCTAAAAAGCGCCCTCTACTATGAGGCAGGAGAACTGCATGCCTCACCTAGTCTGACTTTAGGCGTTTTATGATCACTCGAGCAGAGTTAAGCAAGGGTTAAAAGGCTAAAAATTCCTGATGTAGGTGAGGCATGCAGTTCTCCTGCCTCATAGTAGAGGGCGCTTGTTTGGGCAGGGCTTCTTCAGAGGACCCGAGGCAAGAGCAGAGTTGAAATCCTCTCTGAAACAGCTGGAAAAGGTATGTGTGGGTTGGAGGGAGGGGGAGAAATTCAAACTTCTTCCTCCTGGTGCAGGGCTTTGGGCAAAGGCTGGAGGGAAGGACTCTGGCTCGCTTGTGCTCTCCCTGGGGTGTAGTTTGATTGCAGGCAGAGCCACGTTGCCTTTTCAAACCTGTAATCAGTGAAGCTGGGCTGGATCCTTATGGGGCTGGGGGAAAGTGTGTGTGCTCCAGTATGGCTCTTTTACTGGCTTCCTGCCTCCTCCTGTGGTCTCCTTGCTGGTGCCCTTCCCTCCACAATTCAACTCTGTGTGTGTATGTGTGTGTGCGTGTGTGTGTGTGTTTGTTTGAGAGAGAGTGAGTGAGAGAGAGGGAAGGGGGTAGGAGAGATAGTCCAATCCAACTTTTCTGTGTGTGTCTGTGTGTTTGAGAGAGGGGGGAGGGAGGGAGAGGGAGGATGGAGGGGAAGGGAGAAGAAAAAGAAAAAGAAAGAAGTAAACTTTTTTCGCAAAGGAGAAAAACAAATGCTGTCTCTTTAAATCGGAACTGAATGTGCCTGGCTGTGGAATTATGGGAGTTGAAGTCCACAAGTCTAAAAAAAATTGAAACCCACCACTGTGCCAGTGCCTCACCAGCCATAAACCTCACCGCACGTCACTGCCTGGCTCTATTCCTGTATACCAAAGATTCCGGCTTAACTTCTTTTTTGCTCCCTCTCTGTCTTATGGCCTCTGTTCTACATTCCACATAGCACAATATGTGCATTGGAATCTCAGCCACTACATTTAAATAGTTAGGTAAGCGTGGGGGGGGGAGAGCGATAGTTGGAATGCCAACATTCTAGGCAGCCTTCCAGATGTGCCCTTCCAATTTTATTTATTTGTTTGTTTATTTGTCAACAAGTATGAAAACACATGGAAAAAATGGCACAAATAAATGGACATAAATAAGCAAAACATAGCCATAAACACATAAAAGGAGTACCATATAAATGGGACAGTAGGACAGGGACGGTAGGCATTATGGTGCGCTTATGCATGCCCCCTTAGGGACCTCTTAAGAAATGCGTAAGGTCCACGGTAGACAGCTTAAGGTAAAAGGTATGGGGGTTAGAGGAACTAACAACAGGATCAGGTAGGGTGTTCCATACATTTACTACTCTATCGCTGAAATCGTTCTTCCTGCAATCAAGATTTCTATGCATGCGTAAGTGTAATCCACACTGGATCTACGGAGAGGAAAAGCGATGGTTTGTTATTCTAGCTAGCTAAGCAGTTATCCTGTTTCTTGGGGAAAAGGTATAGGAGTTTGTGGCCATGTGAGTGAGTTGCTTCACCTTATGGTGGGATGTTGGACTGCAAGCTGATCTCCACCAGCATCCCACTCTGCACTGAAGGAGACTGCTTTGATCCAGCTCCCCGAACACGACAAACCTTCTGTGGTTAAAACAACGACTCCTTTATTAGGAGCACCAGCAGCCCCGGCAAAAAGTTTCTCTCTCACCGCAGGCTAACAAGTCTGTCTGGCAGGGAGAGGAATAGCTGTCTGCCAAACCTATTCATCTCCACCCCCTGCCTTTTATCCCCAGAGCTAGGGTGGGGCTTTGTTAACAGCGGTGGCTCTTCCTTCCCAAGGATCGGCCCATGGATTTCCACTGCTCTCCTCTCCTCTGCCTTCTGCATATCCGGCACTGGACCCAGCTGTTCCTCTTCTTCATCAGCCACCTCCAGACCTGGGGGTTGTTGATTCTCCATCCGAGAGCTCATGGATGGCCCAGGCTCCGTCTCTGTCTGTCTGTCTGTCTGTCTGTCTGTCTGTCTGTCTGTCTGTCTCTCTTTCTCTCTCTCTCTGACAGCTCCATTCCCTCTTCCTCCTTGGAGCTCTCAGGTTGCCTTGATGTTGACCAGAGGTGGGTTGCTACCGGTTCGCACTGTTTTGGGTGAACTGGTTGTAGAAATTGGGACTATGTGGCCGAACCAGTACGATAGCAGGTTTGCCATGCCCCTGAACCAGTTCCCTGGTTGCCCATGCCATTGCCAGCAAGTTTTTTAGTCTTTTAAATAATTTTCTGAGCATGCGCAGAACAATTTACAGGCAACTGTGCATGCACAAGCAACGTGTGGCAGGCGCGCACATGAGGGAAACGGCAGTAACAACGGCAACAACCCACCCCTGACTCCCATGCCTCCTCCACAATGGATTCGGCTGCTGGAGGGACTGGTGGCCGATAGGCCACAACAGAGACTCACAGCAGGAATGACACGCTGTGGAGATCTGTATTAAGAGCAGCAGCTTCTGCTGTTGAAATGCCAGCAATCCAACAGATCTAAGCAACTGATCTGTTAAATAGCAGCCATGCATGGATTTGCCTGATGGAGACTCTTCAAAGAGAGGCTTTGGTGGACATCCAGCCCAATGAATTGCCCTTCTGAAGAGCTGCCCCGCTGTAATCCTTTGGCTCTGGAGTGTCCTGGAAGAAGAAAATAGGCCTTCTCCTTTAAGACCAACAAGGCTGCTTGTGTTTCTGAACCTTGGTTCATTAGAGCTTGCAACGACAGCAATAAAACTCATTCTTGGAACGTTCGTTTCCAAAATCTAATAATCACTTCTGTGTTAAGAGTGCAACATGCCAGCTGGATTTTCGATGGCATGTGCTAAAGCTTTGCCTTTTACAGGAGCGAGTAAAGCATAAACATGTCACGGGAACTGCACAAGAACCAGAGAAAGTTCCTTCACTGCGTAGCCTTTCAGGAGATGTGGAAGACACACACACACACACCCCAAAAAAACAGAGTGTGTTCAATTAGCAGAAACAAATATTGCCGGTAAGAAAGCAGCAGGAACATGACTGCAGAGATTATTTTGATGTGGTAGATCATTGTGAAGGTTAGGAGCACAATGGCTCGCATGGTTAGGATGCTGGTTTGACAATCGACCAGCCTGTGTTTGAATCCCGGTTGCTGCTGATGGAAGAAACGTCCTTCTGGGTTCAGTTCCAAGTGGGGAAAAAGACACTGGAAACATGGAGGCTGCTCGGAAAGATGGTTTAATGGTGGACAGGACCACATGCCTTGGAGCTCCTGAACAGAGAAGGGGGATCACATGCTTCCAGATGTTGGGTGAAGAAGAAAAATAAAGCAGACAGAGATGCTGAAAGTCCCTGGTTTTATGCCTTCTCTGGGCATTGAACCTGAACTTGTATTCTGATAGGTTGTCAGACTCCCATGCAGGGCCAACTCTGTAAGCTGTCTTTTGAGTCCAAGTTTGGTTGAGCATTGCTTCTCCCCAGGTGCCCCGTGGTGAGATCGGTAGAGGGTTAATCGTACCTTTGTTATGTAGAGTAGACTGAGTCAGGCCTTAATGGTTCGTTGACAAAGGTGGAGGGGAGCTCAGTTTATGCCCCTCTTGAGCCTCTACTTCTCTTTTTAGGGGGAATGTTCTCCCTTTTTAATATTTGCTAAAATATTTCATTTCTCTAGGTGAGGGGTGGGTTATAACTTCCAACACAGGCATGGGGAGGGATGAGCTCCCATCCTTCACTCAAGCTCCTGCTGAGAACATGAAAGGAGCCCCCAACTGGGCGTCCTCTGGGCATATCTCAGGGGTTGCCACACAGAAGAGGGAGCCAAGCTACTGTCCAAAGCACCCGAAGGCAGGACAAGAAGCAATGGATGGAAACTAATCAAGGACAGAAGCAACCTAGAACTAAGAATAAATTTCCTGGCAGTTAGAACAATTAATCAGTGGAAAAACTTGCCTCCGGAAGTTGTGAATGCTCCAACACTGGAAGTTTTAAAGAAGAAATTGGACAATCATTTGTCTGAAATGGTGTAGGGTTCCCTGCCTGAGGAAGTGGTTGGACTAGAAGTCCTCTAAGATCCCTTCCAACGCAACTCTTCTCTTCTATTCCTGACTAATCTTTCACCCTGAAAGTGCCACACTGCTTCCACAACATGTGTGATGCAACTGTAGAGTGTCATGGGTGGAATAGGGAAGAGAATTACCCTCTGGGGGAAGGATACTGCAAAATCCCCATTCCCTCCCCACTCCTGGGGGAAGGATATTGCAAAATCTCTATTCCCACCTCACTCTGGGGCCAGCCAGAGCTGGTATTTGCCAGTTCTCCGAACTATTCAAAATTCCCACTACCGGTTCTCCACCTGTCAGAATCTGCTGAATTTCACCCCTGCTTATTTCATGGATTTCTCAATAAATCTACCTATGGAGAACTCTAGCCTGCCTTTGCCTGAATCATAAAAATCCAAATTAAATCCCAGGAAGGGATCCAAATTAAATCAATCCTGACAACCTTTCCTGTGGAGATGTTCCCACCAACACTTGAAAGATAAAGATTAACAGACTTTGAGGATTCCATTGTAATAGAATCCAGGTGAGTGATGAGAACATTGCATCTCATTATGCATGTCAATGTTTCCAAGCATTTCAAGAGAGATTAGAATTAGAATCCACTCCCCATTCTGTCAGTTTTAATAGCTCATGAGTTATGCTATTGAAAGCCTGGTTTAACCCCAGTGATTTCTCTCTATTGATTCCCTCTTCCTCCTCTGAAGTGAGTCCTTGTCCGCTCCCCACAAGCGCTGCACTGAATCTGCACCTTGCACTTCCAACAAGGCCATGGATTTCCTCTTTCAGGTCTCAAAATTCACTCACAGTTGCTAAGTGAGAAAAACATTTTATCTGAGCAGATAACAGCAGACAAGGGGGAAAATGTAAACCAACAAAGACTTTTGGAAAAAAAGATGGCCTGGGTGACCATGCTTTTAACAGGAGCACACAACAGTAGTCAAAATCCAGTCCAAAGTTCAGAGAGCCAAGTCAGCTTGTTAAGAAGTTCTGAAGAGAGAATGCAAAGAAGGAATGGGAGGGAACGGGAGGGGAAGGGGAGGGAAGGGAGGAGATAATAGGAGAGGAGAGAGGGAGGGGAGGAAGGAAGGAAGGAGGTATGGAGGAGGGGAGGGAGGAAGAAGAGAGGGATGGAAGGAGAAAGAAAGGAGGAAGAGGGGAAGGAGGGAAGAAGGAAGGAAAGAAGCAAGTAAGAAGGGAGGGAGGAAGAAAAGAAAGAAGGAAGGAAGGAGAGAGGAAGGAAGAAGGGAAGGAGAGAGAAGGGAAGGAAAGAAAGAAGAAGGAAGGAAGGAAAGAAAGAAAGAAAGAAGAAAGAAAGAGAAAGAAAGAAAATTCTCTAGGCCAAAATGGCAAGGATTGTAGCAGAAATAATGTAGAAAATAGCAAAAGGGATGTCTTGAGGAATAAGCACTGTACAGTGTCAAAATAAATCACCCAGACCAGATGGCATTCATTTGATATTCCTGAAGGAACTACAGCTTTAAGTGCCTAAACTACAAAAAAGTCCAATATATAATGGATCATTAACTATTGCAACACCTGTTCTTGGGGGGACAAGTGCATTTTGTGTTCCAAAAGGAGGGGGGGGAAATAACCTCTTCAGCTATTTCCACGGAAGGAGGCATGGCAAAAGATTACTGCTTTTTCGTTAAGTGTTAGGACGTGATTTGTATTTAGAAAGGACCTGGGGCTGTAAAGGTGTTTATGGAGTGGGGAGGGGGTGTATGCGCGTGAAGGAGAAAGACTGAATGCAAGTGAATTATGCCTCTCTCACATCCTTGGACAGTAAAATTTTGAAAGCACTATTAAGAAAAGGGAGAGCGAGAGATGAAATAAAACATTTCTATTGGAAGATGTGTTCCTGCAGCAGAGAAAATATAAAACAGCAACCCCAGCCAGTGCTAGTCTCCAGAAACTGATCTTAAAAACTGATATTTAGGAGATGTTTTGCCAAGGGTCAGGGAAAATGGCTATGGAAATTCTCAATCATCTAGATCATGATTGTCCCAATGGTGGTTTATTTTTTCCCCAAAAGGCAAAACTGGACTTTCTTTATTTTTCCTTGAAGGTGTTTTGCTTCTTATCCAAGAAACTTCTTCAGTTCTGACTGAATGGTGGGGGGTGGAAGGACTTATACTCCTTGAAGACAGCTGGTCATTTGCATTCTTTTAGAAAGTCATTGAGGCCACCTGGAGGTTTATCTGTGTGGTCAGGGTCACTTGGGTGGTGCAAATAGGTGTGGAGACTTTGACACAGATAATGGGTGCAAATGGGTGTGGACTCTGACAATACAGATAAATTTCCAGGTGGTCTCACTGACTCACTAAAATAATGCAAATGACCAAGCTGTCTGCAAGGAGTATGAATTCTTCCATTCCCCATCACTAGTCAGAGCTTTCTTGGATCAGAAGCAAAACATCTTCAAAGAAAAAGAAGAAAATCCAGTTGCCGCTTGAAAAAGCACCTTTGGGACAACCAAGACGTGGATGACTGAGGATCTCCATAGACATTTAATAGGAAAGAAATCAAAATATGTCACTAAACTCCTTGAAATAACAAATAGTCTTCTGCATTGCAGGGGTGGGCTCCTGCCAGTTCTAACCTCTTCTATAGAAGAGGTTCCACAAATCTGCAGTGCCGTTTAGAACCGGTTCCAGCTCCCTCCCCCTGCCCGTCCGCACATCATCAAGATGAAGAGCGAGAGGAGGAATTCTGGGAGTTGAAGTCCACAAGTCTTAAAGCTGTCAAGTTTGAACACCCCAGAGGTTTTTTTTTGTAAAGGGTTAAGGGTGCAAGGGTCTTGTAACTTGACAGCTTTAAGACTTCCATGCTTCAAATGCCAGAGTTTCTGAGCCGACATTTTGGTTGCTAAGCAAGAGTGTTGTTAAGTGAGTTTCACCACATTTTGCAAGTTGGCCACTCCCACCCAGTCACATGGCTGACAAGCCACACCCACCAAGTCACATGGCTGACAAGCCACTCCCACCAAGTCACATGGCTGACAAGCCACTCCCACAAAGCAGGCCACACCTACAGAAGAGGTTCTAAAAAAGGTGGAAACCCACCACTGCTGCATTGCCACTGATGATGATCAGCGGTGTAATTCAGCCGGTTCAAACTGGTTTAAGCCAACTGGTAGAAGATGGGCCTGGCTCTACGCGGTCCTATTTAGCCATGTTTTTGAGGCCAGCTGCATTTGTGCCATGCATGTGCATGAAGTGCATGCATGGAAGGCCAGGCACATGCACGGAAGGTTTGCGGGGGCAAACCAGTGGTAAAAATAAATGAAATCCACCGCTGATTATGATTATGTTATCCATTCAGCCATGTCCGATGTCAGGGTTCCAAATAGCATCCAAAAGTAAATCAGAGTCCGAGGCAAAGTATTGCTCAAAGTTCCAATTTATTAAGAGAGCCAGGTTGGCACATCTGGGAAAACCCAAATCTGAAAGCTTCCCAGTTTTCCCCACGCAGTTGAAAGTTCAAGATTTTGCCTCCATACCCACAAGTCCATCACATGGTCCAATCTCCCACTGCCATGCTGGCAGCTTCCACTCATCCAGTTCCGGTCAGGTGCAGAGTTGCAGAGACAAAGGAAGACCTTGGCTTTCTAGAAGGAATTTTGTTTTGGCTACATAGCATCTAATGCCGTACAATCCCTCCTCCCATTTTCCCACAATAGAAAAGGCATAATAGAAAGTGTGGCAGGCCAAAGATCCAAGAGTAATATGGCTTCAGGCCTGACAGGCGGCCTCTCCTCAGAAGAAAAGTGTTTCCTTTGTTTATCGGGAAATTTATTTTCCGACTGAATTCCAACTGAACATGGACCAGATCTCTCCACATCTTCTGATCTTGCACTACTTCTTTGAATTGTTCTATGCTCTGGCTGGTGTCAACTCTGAAGGTGTCCAACATTGAGGGCAGCCTGATAGGCGCAATGCTTACAAAATCCTCCACCCAACCAAATAATTCAGAAACCTATCAGAAAATCCCAGGGAGAGTGATTTTGCATTTCAACCATCTCATAAATAAGTGCCAGAATCCTGCTATGGAGTTGTGACTAAGGCAAAAAGAGGATTGTGGGTGAGGAGAACAAAACACAGCGAAACCTTTGATCCCAGAGATATTTCCATCAATATTGTATTCTCTTGGAATCTGCTTGCACAAACAACGGATTAGTGTTGTCCTCCCATCTATTCTTTTTTACTTTATTTATATTTATGCCAGCCTTCCTCTTTCCCATGAAACCATTTAGTATTTAAGTAGAAGAATTGAGACAAACAAGTGATGTTTCCAAGTGACGCCAAGTCCAAAGGCATGATGCTATATTTTAATAGACGGGTTTTCTTGAACAGTTGATTTTTAATTCCCCGTAATATTGGGCTAAAATTGATTCACTGCAGATTTCTTAGGGAAAGAACAAGAAAAGCAAATCGTGAACCACAAGTCTTGCCTTTTTAAACCCTGGAAATTGGGCCGTGACAATAATTTGGAGATATTGAATTTTCAAGACTTTATTCTCACTTGTTTGTTTTTTTCTCCCCACGTTCTTTTTCCAGCTTGGCAAATTGAAGCAATTTAAAACCCTTCTCCCAGGTTTACCAGAAAAGTTTACCAACATCAGCTTTAGAAGAAAAACAAAACATTATCTTTGGGGAAAACGAAGCTCTGTTGAGATCTCCTTTTATTCCATAAATAACATCCTCACTCATCCGTTGATTCATTACCAAATGACCAATAATCACTTCATAAAACATATAAAAATAGAGCTGGAAGGGACCTTCAAGGTCTTCTAGTCCAACCCCCTACTGAAGCATGATACCCTGTACTATTCCATAGAAATCGTTGTCCAGTCTTTTTGAAAACCTCCAGTGATGGAGAACTCACAACTTCTGAAGGGAAGTTATTTCATTGGTTATTTGCTTTCACAGTTAGGAAATTTCTCCTTTGTTCTAGATTGCTTTTCTCCTTGATTCGTTTCCATCCATTGTTTCTTGTCTTGTCTTCTGGCGCTTTGGAAAATAGTTTGATCACCTCATCTTTGTGCTAGCCCTTCAAATATTGGAACACTGCTATCATGTCTCCCCCCCAGTCCTTTTCTAGAGGCAAGCTGTTCCACTGATTAATTGTTCTAACTGTCAGGAAATTTCTCCTCAGTTCTAAGTTGCTTCTCTCCTTGATTAGTTTCCACCCATTGCTTCTTGTTCTACCCTCAGGTGCCTTGGAGAATAGTTTGACTCCCTCTTCTTTGTGGCAACCCCTGAGATATTGGAACACTGCTATCATGTCTCCCCTAGTCCTTCTTTTCATTAAACTAGAGATACCCAGTTCCTGCAACCGTTCTTCGTATGTTTTAGTCTCCAGTCCCCTAATCATCTTTGTTGCTCTTCTCTGCACTCTTTCTAGAGTCTCCACATCTTTTTTACATCGTGGCGAACAGAACTGAATGCAGTATTCCAAGTGTGGCCTTACCAAGGCATTATAAATGGTATTAAGACTTCACGTGATCTTGATTCTATCCCTCTGTTTATGTAGCTTAGAACTGTGTTGGCTTTTTTGGCAGCTGCCGTACACTGTTGGCTCATATTTCATATTTAACTTGAGAACTGCCTGCATTGATTTCAGTTAATATTACTTCCATTTCTCCTCAGCCATTATTAATAGATAGAATCAAGATCACATGAAGCCACGTTCTTCTTGCCAGAACGCAAACCGGGAGAGCGATAGTGTGGGTGAGAATGGGTTGCCGAATGTAGCACCCTGATGCTTCAGCTGGAAGTTTTTAAGAAGAGATAGGGCAACTGTTTGTCCAAAATGGTATAGGGTTTCCTGCCTGAGCAGGGGGTTGGACTAGAAGACCTCCAAGATCCCTTCCAAGTTTTATTCTGTTAATATATTAATACTGCTCTATAAGGCCACATTTGGAATATTGCATTCAGTTTTGGTCTCCATGATATAAAAAAGGTCAGTCAGGCCTTCTTTTAATTAATCCCCTTTCCCTTTTTGAAATGGCATGAGAGGGAGAGAGAGGGAAGAAGAGAGGAAGACAGAGAGAGACAGAGAGGGGGAGAGAGAGAGAAGGAGAGAAATAGACAGAAAGAGAGAGTGAGATGGAGAGAGAAAATGAGAGCAGGAGACAAGAGAAAGCGAGGGAGGGGGAAAGAGAGAACAGAAAGAGGGAGAAGTATTCATACCACTTTATAATGCCTTCGTAAGAACACACTTGGAATATTGCCATCCAGGTTTGGTCGCCAAGATGCTGAGACTCTACAAAGAGTGCAGAGAAGAGCAACAAAGATGATTATGGGACTGGAGGCTAAAACACATAAAGTTGATGGAATTGGGTACAACTTGCCTCCAGAAGTTGTGAATGCTCCAACAAGGTTTAAAGAAGACATTGGACAACCATTTGTCTGAAATGGTATAGTGTTTCCTGCCTGAGCAAGGGTTGGACTAGAAGACCTCCAAGGTCCCTCCAAACTATTCTGTTCTGTTCTTTTCTATTTCTTGTTCTATTCTATTCTATTCTATTCTATTCTATTCTAGTCTAGTCTAGTCTAGTCTAGTCTAGTCTAGTCTAGTCTAGTCTAGTCTATTTATATTATATTGGAGTGTAAGAGCCAGGATAACCTTCTCCAAATGGCAGGGGATGATGGAGGTTGTCACTTGACCTATTGGGACAGCCCAGTTTGGAGAAACATTTTGGCATCTTTCCCAACATTTTGGCATCTACAGAACAAGTTACAGAATCTCTTGTGCAGAAGACCGAGGTTAGTCCAATCGCTAAGAGACTGTTGACTCCTTACACCAATAAATGCAAAGAATTCTTTTACACTGGATTTTAATATGTATGAGATGAAATGACTTTTCCACATGGCAGAATGAGAAAGAAGAAGAAAAACACCTTATTTGAATATTCTTTGGAGATTGGTGGTTGGTCGCACTCTGAAACTTTGGTACTGCTGAACATTAATTTTCTCTAGCCGGTTGTAATAAAATTGTCTATTGTCAGCAGGGAGCCACATTTAAAAAGAAAGTTTCACATGACATTGTTCGGCCACCTGTTTAGAAAAGTGGTCATAGTAAAAAGGGATGTAAATAGGGAGAAACAAGGTGGATTCAGCACCATGCTCAGAGGAACTTCAGGAATAAAGCAGTAAATCTACTCCATGGGAACAACTGCACATTGTATGTTTTTGTTGTTAGTTGCAAAATCATGTCCAACCCATTGTGACCCCATGGCAGGGACGTGCGGTCAGGGGAGGCAGGGGAGGCAGAGCCTCACTGCTCTCATCATGAAAATAAAAAAAGGGAAAAGGCGCTGAGGAGCCTCCTGCACACGTGGTCCGGGAATGGGACCACGTGCGCAGGAGGCTCCTCTAGCCTCAGCCTCCCTCCTGCACACGTGGTCCCATTCCCGCCTTCCGGAGTCAACATGAAGGGGACCGCGGAGCGTGAGTCGTGGTCCCGCGGAGTGCGCTCTGTGGTCCCCTTCATGTTGACTCAGGCGTCAGGAAGGGGGGGAATGGGACCACGTGTGCAGGAGGCTGAGGCAGCTTCAGCTGCACGTGGTCCCATTCCCCGCCTTCCTGAGTCAACATGAAGGGGACCGCGGCTCGCGCTGATGACGTCACCAGCCTCACCAGGCATAAACCTCACTGCACGTCACTGCCCCATGGACAACATTCCTCTAGGTCAGCGATGGCGAACCTTTTTTGGCTCGCGTGCCATAAGTGGGGGAGCGCAGGGGGGTCATGTGCGGGCGTGCCGCACCCATAATGCAATGTGTGACCCTCCCAGTGTCCATGCGCGCACTACAGGCGCTCCCCCCATTTTTACATTCTTTTTTCGCTCTCCCCAGGCTCCAGAGGCTTTATAGGAGCCTGGGGAGGGCAAAAACTGCCTCTCACACCCCCCCTAGACGTCCTCTGGAGGCGTCAAGGAAGCCTCTGGACGGTCCCTGAAGCCTTCGGAGCACTCAAAACGACCCTCCGAGCAAACCAGAAGTCACTTCCAGTTTGCTCGGAGGATCGATTTGAGCGCTCCGAAGGCTTCAGGGACCGTCCAGAGGCTTCCCTGATGCCTTCGGAGAGCTCAAAACGACCCTCCGGTTTTCTCGGAGGGTTTTTTTGAGTACTCTGAAGGCATCAGGGAAGCTCATGAAGCCTCCGGAGGGCCTCTGGGGGGGGGGGGGCGGGGAGGCTCTTTTCGCCCTCCCCAGGCTCCTATAAAGCCTCTGGAGCCTGGGGAGGGTGAAAAATGGCTTTTAAAAAGAGTGAACTCAGCTGGCCAGCGCACGCATGCGCGTTGGCCAACTGACTGGTCAGTGCCTCGCATGCCCTGACAAATGGCTCCACATGCCACCTGTGGCACGCATGCCATAGGTTCGCCATCGCTGCTCTAGGCCTTCCTATCCTCTACCATCCTCTGGAGTCAATTTAAGCTCACATTGACTGCTTCAGTGACTCCATCCAGCCACCTAATTTTCTGTCATCTCGTTCTTCTTTTGCCCTCAATCTTTCCCAACATTAGGCTCTTCTCCAGTGAATCCTTCCTTCTCATTAGGTGGCCAAAATATTTGAGTTTCATCTTCAGGATCTGGCCTTCTAAAGAGCAGTCAGGGTTGATCTCCTTTAGGAATGACCGGTTTGATCACCTTGTAGTCCAAGGGACTCGCAGGAGTCTTCTCCAGCACCATAGTTCAAAGGTCTCAATTCTTTGGTGCTCAGCCTTCCTTATGGTCCAACTTTGACAGCCATACATTGCAACTGGGAAGTTAATACTAGATAAATAGTTCTCCAAATTGGTCAACAATGCTGCAACTTGGGTTTGAGATGGATGACACAAATTATGGCACATTTATTTATTCGCAACATTTTTATTCTGTTCTTCCGCCAAAAAGGCTCTCCAGCTAGCTGATGTACAATCAGTAAAATTCTCTACCAATTCCCATGCATGGGTTTACATTCTAAAGAAACAACACAAAAAGAAATAGAGAAGGGGAGGGAAGGGAAGAGGGGGGAGGAAACAAGTTCAGAAGCAATTATTTGGGTGAAATTTCAGTTCTTAAATAACAATCATCTGGGTGTAATTCAGAAGAAGAAAGAGTCTGGTTTTTCAACCAGGCTCATAAATTGGCCTCCATTACTAAATCGCCTGCTGCTATGGCTTGATAACATCTAAAACAGTTGCTAAAATGACTGTTTTCCTAATTTTTGTTTGCATGCGTAAATTAAGCCAGACGTTATGATCGAAATGGGAAGAATGGAAGGGAGGACAACTAATAAAATATGCAAAATAAAATAAAAAATGCCTTGTAGACAGCCATTAATTAGAGAAGTGCGCAGTGAAGTTGAACCGTACTTATTTTAAATCCACAAAGCGAGTGTGAATATTCATTTATTTGGGTGACTGCCCAAATTAAAATTCTTACTTTATGGGTCTGTGAAATATATACAGTTTGATGCATGCGGCTAATATACATTCTGAATCTATAGCATAGGACACACACGATCAATCTTGTACATTCCAGGCTAAAAAATATATATCATTTGTTATAATATTTCCAAATGCGTTAACATTTAAGATGGATCCTTTTTTTCTAAAATGTGAAGATTACGAACATGCCCAATAAAAAAGAATGAAGTTTGCTCTACTTCATTCTTTTGCTCTGCCCAAGAAGTGATCATTCTGACTAGATACAATACAATACAATACAATGTTTTAATTTAAAAAAAAAATACAGTAAAAATAGAACTTTTTAGGAAAAAAAATGTGGGGAGACAATCATTTCCAATGTATTTGAATGTTTTAAAAAGCCAAGCTTGCTAAAATCAGCATTAATTTGTTTCTTCTTTCTTCTTGAATAATTCCTGGAATGAGCTTATGATGCTCAACACAACATGGAATTTTGTTCATAGAACAGACCAAAACTGCTAACTTTTTTCCTTCAAACCATGGAGAATTCATCCATCACTGAAAATGGCTTTGACCCAGTGGTGAAATTCAATTTTTTTTAATACCGATTCCGTGGGCGTGGCTTGGTGGGCGTGGCAGGGGAAGTGTCAGCCTCTACTTTCCTGCTTGCTATTGGCTGCCATAGTAACGGGGAAGGTGGGGGCTCATGGTATTTTTTTTGGGGGGGGAATAGGTGCTGGAGGAGTTATCGCAAAGGGAGTTTTGCTCTCACCATCTTCTAGGCATGCTGATGGCTCGAGTTTGGGTTTGGTCAAGGTCAACTGTCTCTGCATTCCAACTGAATGAGGGTGTTCGAAGATGCACCCCACATGACACTTTTGGGAGAGGGAGAGTGGACGTTGGGTTGGGGTAACTGGGGAAAGGGCTTTGGGTAAACGTTTGATATGTACAAGTTCGCCCTTTTTTGCTTCAGATCTTGCCAGGCGTGCCTCATTCAAAATCCAAGAAAGAATAACCCCAACTTCATTCGATTAGAGAAAGGCACTTTCGCTGTTTTCATTTGATGTCCGGTAAAAGTACCTTTCTCTAATACAGGGGTTTCCAAACCTGGGAACTTTAAGACTTGTGGACTTCAACTCCCAGAATTCCCCAGCCAGCATGGCTGGCTGGGGAATTCTAGGAGTTGAAGTCCACAAGTCTTAAAGTTCCCAAGTTTGGACACCCCTGCTCTAATCAAATGGAGTTGGGGTTATTCTTTCTTGGATTTTGGATGAGGCATGCCTGACAGGAAGGATATTGCAAAATCCCCATTCCCTCCCCACTACTGGGGGAAGGATATTGCAAAACCCCCATTCCCACCCCCACTTTGGGGCCAGCCAGAAGTGGCATTTGCTGGTTCTTCGAACTACTCAAAATTTCCGCTACCAGTTCTCCAGAACCTGTCAGAACCTCCTGAATTTCACCCCTGCTTTGACCATAACAGGAGGCTTAAAGAAAAGAGCCAAAAACAGAGACATTTCCCACGCAAAGTTATGAATAACAGAATTGGAAGGGACCTTGGAGGTTTTCTAATTCAACCCCCTGCTCAAACAGGAACTCCTACACCCAGTGGTGGGCTTCAAAAATTTCAGCAAGGGGTTCTCTGCTCGGTTGCTGGGTGGGCATGGCCATAGTGAGCATGGCTTAGTCAGCCTCCTGCACCATGGTGGTGGGGGGCTTTTTTGCCCTCCCCAGGTTTTGGAGGCTTTCCTTGAGCCTCTGGAGTCTGGAAGGATGAAAATGGCCTCTCTGGGATCCGGAAGCCCTCTGGAGGCTGGAAAAGGGCCTGTTTCTGGCCTTCCTGAATTTCTGATAGGCCTGTTTTTCACCCTCCATGAACCCCCATTTGTGCCCTGCATACAAAACGGGTGGCGTGGGGACTCCTGAGAGGGGAGGAGCAGGGTGGGCGGGGCCAGCCAGGAATGGAATTTGTGGTTTCTCTGAACTGCACAGAATCTTAGCTAGAGTTTTCCCGAATCCCTCCAAACCCACAGCAGCCCACCCCTGCATACCAGTGACGTGCGGTGAGGTTTATGACTGGTGAGGCACTGACACAGTGCTGGGTTTCAAATATTTTTAGACTTGTGGACTTCAACTCCCAGAATTCCACAGCCAGGCATGCTCAGTTCCAATTTAAAGTGACAGCATTTGTTTTTCTCCTTTGCTCCTTCTTTCTTTTTCTTTTTCTTCTCCTTCCCCTCCTTCCTCCCTCTCTCCCTTCCTCCCCCTCTCTCAAACACACACACACACACACAGAGAAGTTGGATTGGACTATCTCTCCTACCCCTTCCCTCTCTCACTCACTCACTCTCAAACAAACCCCCCCACACACAAAAGTTGGATTGGATATCTTTTCCAGTGGCTTGAAAGCAGCTCCTCTGCCATCCCGCCCCCCATTCCCCTGCTGCCTTTCCCAAACACCTCCACCATTGCAAATGCAGCCTGCTGTCTGGGTGGGAAATGCCTGGAACACAATAAAGCCCACCCACCACCTCCTGCTGGCAGGCTGGGGTGAGAGGAGAGGCAGAGAAGCCGGAGGGGAGCCGATCCGAGCCTTCCAAAAGAAATAGGCTGGGGGGAAGTGTGTGTACTACAGCATGGCTCTTTGCCTGGCTTCCTGCCTCCTCCTGTGGTCTCCTCAGTGCTCGCTTGTGCTCTCCCTCCCCAAGTGTAGTTTGATTGCAGGTGGAGCCACGTTGCCTTTTCAAACTTGTAATCAGTGAAGCTGGGCTAGATTTTTATATAGTTTTATCCAGCTGTGTGTGTGAGAGAGAGAAATGAATGGGGGCCTGGGGAGGAAGTCACTACACTTGGGGAGGGAGAGCACCAGTGAGGTTAAGCAGAGTCATCCACGGTGAGGCAGCAACTAGCTCAGCTTTTTCCTTTTACTTTTTTTTTTCATGATGAGAGTGGTGAGGCTGTGCCTCACTTGCCTCACCTGACTGCACGTCACTGCTGCATACCATTCTGGACAAATGATTGTCCAATTTCTTCTTAAAAACCTCCAGTGTTGGAGCATTCACAATTTCTGGAGGCAAGTCGTTCCACTGATTAATTGTTCTCACTGCCAGGAAATTTCTCCTCAGTTCTAGGTGGGTTCTATCCTCCACAGGCTTCCATCCGCTACTTCTTGTCCTGCCTTCAGGTGCTTTGGAAAATAGATCTACCCTCTCTTCTCTGCGAGAGCTCCTCAGATATTGGGAGACTGCCATCATGTCCCCTCTGGGCCTTCTCTTTGTTAGACTAGACATACCAAAGAGAAAGGTTAAGGGTAGCAGGATAGGATGAATAAAGATGAACAGATTCTGAAAAAAAGCATAACAGTTTTAAAAGAAAAACACCAGATTTATATGCATAGAATAGAATAGAAATAGAATAGAAATAGAATAGAAATAGAATAGAAATAGAATAGAAATAGAATAGAAATAGAATAGAAATAGAATAGAAATAGAATAGAAATAGAATAGAAATAGAATAGAAATAGAATAGAAATAGAATAATAGAGTTGTAAAGGACCTTAGAGGTCTTCTAGTCCAACCCCCTGCTTAGGCAGAAAAGCCTACACCACTTCAGACAAATGGTTATCCAACATCTTCTTAAAAACTTCCAGTGTTGGAGCATTCACAACTTCTGGAGGCAAGTTGTTCCACTGATTAATTGTTCTAACTGTCAGGAAATTTCTCCTCAGTTCTAGGTTGCTTCTCTCCTTGATTAGTTTCCACCCATTGCTTCTTGTCCTTCCCTGAGGCGCTTTGGAGAATAGTTTAACTCCATCTTCTTTGTAGTAGCCCCTGAGATATTGGAAGACTGCTATCATGTCTCCCTTAGTCCTTCTTTTCATTAAACTAGACATACCCAGTTCCTGCAATCGTTCTTCATATGTTTTAGCCTCCAATCCCTTAATCATCTTTATTGCTCTTTTCTGCACTCTTTCTAGAGTCTCCACATCTTTTTTACATCATGGTGACCAAAACTGAATGCAGTAGCTGCAGCTGAATGCAGCTTAAAGCTCTGAAGATGTAGAATTCAACCAAAACATTGGTAAAGGTTCATAACTGGCCAATGGTTCTAATCTCATAGGATCTGAGCACGGGAAAACATAAAAACATTGGTGTGAAAAAGAGCCGCATGGCAACATTGACAATAATGAATGGGGACAAAAAGTGGAAACAGAGATAACCTTCAACACTAAGGTGTTGTGTTTAGTTCAGTCCTGATTATGAATGGATAAGTTCTTCCTCATAATTCATCTAATGGGCTGAACTTTGGAAGTTTCGTGGATGCTTCTGAGAATAATTGAGAATGATGTTCTCGCTTAAAGCTAACGTCTGTGGCTAGCTGAGCCGCAACCTTAACGCCACAGGAAAAAAAAACATTCTGATTAGTCCTGCTATTAATTGCAGTGACCTAACTATATTTAGCTGTGAGGTCAAAAATCTGTTCTGCTCCAGATTTCCTTGATAAATGAACAGGAATATCGTAGTAGGTAAACTACCAATGAAGATTCATTGTTTATTATCCCTTACCGGCTACACAGCTTGTGTTGCTTGGATTTCTTTTAAAGTAGAGGAGATCAATTAATCTATGTCATGAACTGTTTACGAAATAGATCTAACAGAATAAAATATATGCGCTTAGAACTATTTGGGAACTGGAGACAGATAATTACTTATTACATGCGGATATGAGAAGGTTGCACTTTCTTTTAATAACTTCCTTCAAGGCAGCCTTCAAATCTGGCTAGCCGTGTTAGTTTGGGTGAAGGCTGGTAGCATATTAGCTTAATCAAAATATTTTTAGTTATTAAGCTCGTTTAGGTAGATCCACAATGGGCTGCAGATAGTCCTTGGTTTATGACACAACTGAGACCAGCATTGCCATTGCTAAGCCAAGCGGTTGTTAAGTGAGCCGCTGCCAATTTTACGATCTTTTTCACCACCGCTGTTAAGAGAATCACTGCAGTTGTTAAGTGAACCAGCTTCCCCATTAGTTATGCTTGTCGGAAGCCGGCTAGGAAGGCGATTACTTTACTTTGCTTGTCCGAAGCTGACTGGCAAAGTTTGCAAAAGGTGTGGTCGTGGATATATGCCAGTTGCCAAGCGTCTAAATTTTAATTGTGTGACCATGGGGATGCTGCAATGGTTGTAAGTGAGAGGACCAGTCCTAAGTCACTTTTTTCAGTGCTTAGATGTTTCAAATGGTCTGTTATGGCATGTTGGCCATTGGCCCCTCCAGCAGCCGAATCAGAGGAAGAGGAGGAGGAGGAGGAGGAGTCGTGGGAATCAGGGTCAGCATCAAGGCAACCTGAGAGCTACAAGGGGGAAGAAGGAATGGAGCTGGCAGAGAGACAGAGGGGGATCCTGGGCTGTCAGTCAGCCCTCAGATGGACAGTCAACACCCCCAGGTCTGGAGGTGGTTGATGAGGAAGAGGAGGAAAAGCTGGGTCCAGTGCTTTACGCGTGGATGTGCAGAAGGCAGAGGAGAGGAGAGTGGAAATCTATGGGCTGGTCCTTGGGAAAGAAGAGCCACTGCTGCTAGAGAAGCCCTACCTTAGCTCTGGGGATAAAAGACAGGGGGCAGAGATGAATAAGTGTGGCAGATAACTATTCATCTCCCTGCCGAACAGACTTGTTAGCCTACGGTGAGAGAGGATTTTTTTTGCCAGGGTTGCCAGCACTCCTAATAAAGGAATCACTGAGTTAACTTCAGAGGGCTTGTTGTGTTTGGGGAGCTAGGTCAGAACATGGTCACTAAACAAATGGTCATAAATCGAGGACTGCCTTATACTCAAGAAATGCTTACCTGTGGTTGCTCAAGCAACTGGCAGGATATAGTAACCAAGATGCCAAAAGCTTCACTTCTGAACAACACTTGGTAACAGTTAAATGAAGAGATGGAATGAGTTCTTATTAGATTTGCTGATTTTCAAAAAATAAAATAAAAAATAAGGGCGTTCCTGGAAGACATGGAAAACAACCTCACTCAAAATGATGCGAAAATTAGGGATCTGGAATGAAAACAACGAAGGGATCCTTTTTCACTTAGGAATAAAAACAAAATGCATAGATGGAAGGAATCCCATTTTTTTAGTAGCATTATTAGGTATTACTAAACTGTGATGGTAAAACTGCTAAAAAGGCAAAATCAGCTTTAGGAAATAAGGGTATCATTTCTGAATTACAAGAAGTCATGGTCCTTTTTATTTGGGATTATTGAAGTTATCCAGGGAGTCCTCAACGGATGACCACAACTGGGAGCAGAATTTCTGTTACTAAGCAAATAAGTTGTTAAGTGAGCCATGGCGGATTTTGTGACTTTTTGCCATGCTTATTAACTGTTAAGTGACTCATGGCATTGTTAAGCAAAGTTGAATTCCCCTATGGCAGGGGTGTCCAAACTTGGCAAGTTTAAGACTTGTGGACTTCAACTCCCAGAATTCCCCAGCCAGCTCTGCTGGCTGGGGAATTCTGGGAGTTGAAGTCCACAAGTCTTAAACTTGCCAAGTTTGGACACCCCTGCCCTATGGACTTCGTTTGTCAGAAGTTGGCTAGGAAAGCTGCAAACTGGAATTACATGACAATCCACCCCCCCCTCCAGATGCTACAAACCATCATTGGTGTATATCGGTTGCCAAGCACTTGAATTTTGATCATATGACTGTGGGGAAACTGCAACAGTCTTGAGTGTGAGAATTGGTTATAAGCAGAGGTTGGCTGCTAGCAATGGTGGGTTCCGGATCCCATTCCAACCGGTATGCTTAGAACAAGCCCAGCGGCATCCACCAATGCGCGCATGTGTCTTAACACCTCTGCGAGCCTCCACAACACTTCAGCTGCTCAGCAGAGCGGAGCGCAGGCGCTGTACGTGCCATGCACGGAAGCGGCAAAGATTTAAAAGACCAGTAAGGAGCTCGGGCAGGTGGGTGGTCCCTTTGGAGCACCGTACCGGAACGGTATCCGGTGCTCCGGGCAGGCTCCGATACGCCCATACCGGGCATACTGCCTGCAACTCACCACTGACTGCTGGGGGTTCGCAGTGGTTCGGGAGAACCTCTAGCTAAGATTCTGTGCAATTTGGAGAACCCACAAATCCCACTCCTAGCTGGCCCCACGCAGCCCAGGTTGGATGCAAGTAAGTGCAGGGCGCTCAGGGAGGATGAAAACGGCTGTACCAGAAGTTTGGGAAAGCCAGAAATGGGCCTGCTTATGGGACTCCAGAGCCTGGGGAGGCTGTTTTCACACTCCTGGAGGCTTGAGGAAAGCCTCCGGAGACCGGGAAGGGCAAAAATGCCCCCCCCCTTTGGTGCAAGATGCTGACTAGGCCACGCCCACCATGGCCACGCCCACCCAGCAACCAGGCGGAGAACCCCTTGCTAAAATTTTTGAAGCCCGCCCCTAGTTTTTAAAGTGATGCTGTAACTTGGAAAGGGCTGGCTGAGGGAATTCTGGGAGTTGAAATCCACACATCTTAAAGACTGAAAAAACAGCAACATAGAACAAACCACCTCAAAACTTCAAGATAAACTCGGGTTATTTGGGACCTTCAAAAAATTCAGAAAATCGTGTTTTTCAACCGAGCCATCTTTCCAAATAATACCGAAATCTGAATGTTACTTTAAAGATTTTTCCGCTTTTACATTGTGAGTATGGAAAATCTCTTTCTACACATGCCTGGTTGGGGTGGGGTGGGGACTCTTTAAGACTGCCAGCAAAATGTATGTGTATTGATTTTGTGTAATTTACCTGAAGGGTGGATTTGGATTAATACATCTTTTGCTCCAATTGTCTTGAATTGAAGGTTTTAGTTCTGCCCTGCATGGATGTGCCCGAAAGCTTTTTCTGTCCTAAAATAGTCAAAACTCTTCCTTTGTCTGCTTTGTTTTTTTTAGGACATGCTTCAAGAGAGAAATAAACAAATTGCATCAGGGTTTATTAACTGCTTCTTTCTACTTTCAGCCTGCTTGGTAAATTTTCACTTCCTGGCCTCTTGAAATACAATGGAGAGGAAGGGGGAGGTTTTTTATCTTATTCTGAGCTGGATCAGTCATTCATTTCATTCATTCATAACCTACCTTTATTATTTTTACAAATAATTCCAGGAATTGAACACACCGAATACTCCTTCATCCTTCTTCTCCCCCCCCCCCAACAACAGCCCTGTGAGGTAAGTTGTACTGAGAGTCAGTGCCTGGCCCAAAGTTACTTAGCTGGCTTTCATGCCTAAGGTGGGACTAGAACTCACAGACTCCTGGTGATTGGCCCAAAGTCACCCAGCATGCTTTTATGCTAAATAACAATAGCACTTAGACTTATATATACCACTTTACAGTGCTTTACAACCCTCTCTAAGCGGTTCACAGAGTCAGCCTATTGCCCCCAACAATCTGGGTCCTCATTTTACCCACCTTGGAAGGATGGAAGGCTGAGTCAACCTTGAGCCTGGTGAGATTCGAACTGCCAAATTGTAGGCAGCCGGCAGGCAGCAGAAGTAGCCTGCAGTATTGCACTCTAACCACTGCGCCACCAAGGCTCATAAAGCAGAACTAGAACTCACAATCTCCTGGTGATTGGCCCAAAGTCATCCAGCTGGCTTTTATGCTAAAGCGAGACTAGAACTCAAGTCTCCTAATGATTGGCCCAAAGTCATTCAACAGCCTTTTATGCCTAAGGTGGGACTAGAACTCACCGTCTCCCACTTCCTAGCCTAGTGCTTTAATCACTAAACCGAATTGGCTCTGAAGGAAGGAGCTGCAGAACCAAGATTAGAAAAGGAGAACTTCACACATATTCAGACCCACACATTTACACAACTACCACAATTTTCCAGAATAAATGATCTGGTAAGTAGTTAGAGTATGCTGCCTTTCAAGGACCGTATTTACCTATAAGTTGGATTCTGTTCTCCACGGTTAACTTGCTTCTTGTGAATAGGAAGAGCTTTGGAGAGTTGAGGGGTTGGTGATTTAATCAGATCCCACGGCATATTTTTAGCTTGCCTGCATGCAAACAATCTCAGGGAACCAAATCAGTCTTCAATTTGCTACAGATCGCAGCTATGAATTACCTGGAGCTTTCGTACCTGCATATTGATTACTCTACAGTCAAGTACGAAGCACAGTTTCAAACAACGGTAATAACCACCTCCCCCTTCCCAGGAATTTATTTATTTAGAGTTTTAATCAACCCTGCTTCTAAAGATTCAATGAGCAAGAACATTTAAAAAAATAGCTTTGGAATTATAATTGTATTGCCCCTAGATGCTAAATGCTTGCATGAGGGAAAAACAAGCAGTATATTTTATTTCTGAACGATATAAGGGCTTAGCGTTTCGCGAGCAAGGAGAAGAAGAGAAAGGGCTGCTGGATCAGGTGAAAAAATTATTGAGTCTATACCAGGGGTCGGTAATTTGCGGCTCCAGAGCCACATATGGCTCTTTCATCCCTCTGCTGCAGCTCCTGTCGCCACTCGGCTCCACAATTGATAGTGCTTTCAATTAGGACAGATAGTGGAAAAAGGACGCCATGCTAGGAGGAGACTCTATGGTGGAGGAACTGGACTTCCGGTGGGCTCCAGAATTGAATGGGGGCTTCCGATTAGGACCTTTGTGGTGTTTAAGGTTGTCTGGTCTATACAAGTAGTTTACCATCAAGACTAGCCCCTTGATGTCTGTTATGAACAAAAACGACTTATGAGCTGGGTTTGAAGTTCTGACAACTTTCCCCTTCTGATCATATGATCGCATTTGGGGTACATGGCAACCAGCTCACATTTATGGCCATGGGCAGCATCCTGCAGTCAAATGTCTGTCACTCACAACCATAGCTTTTGCATAACAATCATGGATTCACTTAATGACCATGGTGATTTGCCTAACATCTGCTGCAAAAAGTAGTTTTTAAGCAGCATATTAAGCCTGGATTCTCGTTTGTGTGAGTGGTCATTTCAGTTGCTCTTATCAACATTTAAATAGGTGCAATATAATTACTTTCCAGCTGTAGGTTGATAGAGAACTGTTGTGGCCCAGCAGGAGCCGCCGGAGCTGCCACCAGACTCCGACAGCGAGGGTCCCTATGAGTCGGCTCTGGAGGATGTGGAGGACCCTGGACAGGGTTCCGACTCCGAGCAGGGATCAGAGAGGCTGGTTGGCCACCAGGAGGCGCCTGAGGCATGGAGCAGTGGTGAAAGCCAAAGGGAGTGTGCTCCTGACGTCATGCCTTGGAGCAGTGGGGAGGAGACAAGGGAGTGGTTTCTGGATGCCCGGCAATGGAGAGCTGATAGACGTAGAGAACAGCTACGCATTTACAAGAGATGATTGGATTCAGGTGATTGTAATCAGGCTCCTCTCAAGGCTATTTAAGGAAGGACTTTCTGAAAGTTGTTTTGCAGGAATCAACTGATCATTAGAGTTTGACGCTCTCAAATCTGTGTTGTACCTCGGCAGGCTGGATTGCTGCCAAGGTGGTATCTGGACCTCAGCAGTCTGGATTGCTTGCCAAAGTGTTATCTGTACCTGGATTGCTGCCAAGGTTTAAACTGTATGTAAATAAAACATCTTGCAGAGACCTTGTTTCAGAGTGATTTGGTATACGAGAAGCGGGGAGTCAGAACAGAGAACTACACAGCGTTGGTTGAAAGATGGGTGGCTATATGAATGTTTTAAATAAATAAACATTTTCCTCTTTGATCATGTTAATTGGCAATTGGGTAATGCCTTCTGGAAATGCCCCCCTCAGTTGGACATCTCTGCAAAGGATGCTCAGATTTGTGACCAGCCTCACCAGCAAGGGGTGGGATTTAAGCATCGCGAGAACACCGATCAGCCTTGTGTCAAGAAGACACTCTTTTTTTCCACAAGCTCCTTTGTTCTGCAAGGCTGAAGATCACACCCAGTTCACACAACAGCCAGGAAAATAAATAATGCAGTACTTCTTCTCAAGAACCTTCAGAGCTTTACAGCAACAAGATCACACATTCGTTATCTATACTGGTTCAATTAACAGCTCTAACAAACGTAGCCAACAGAGAGATGCAGACTTCTTCCAGAGCAACGGGGGCAAGACTCCGAAAACACTTTTTTTTCCCAGTCAAGGATTGTAAGCTATGACTGCTTCTGAAAGACATTGCACTTTTAATTAACATGAACATATATGCATATTTATATTTTGTCGGAGGTTTTCCAGGGAGTCACAGAAACCATGGGGCTGATGAAAAGGATTTGGCATAGATAACATTCTCCTTTTTTTCTTTTTTAGATTCTTAAACCCTTGCAAACAACTCTGTGGCTAAGGTGGTCAGATGGGCAGGTAGACTTACACTGACCACTTACACGTAGCCAAAGAAAGAGGAAGTAGTCTTAGACAGGAAGCCAAGAAATACAACCAATGTAATGCTAGTCTACATTAACAGAGGGATAGAATCAGTGGTCAGATGCTGCCGGTTTAACAAAAGGACGCCATGCCACGCCACACGACGGTTTAACAAAAGGACGCCACGCTAGGAGGAGACTCTATGGTGGAGGAACTGGACTTCCGGTTGGCTCCAGAATTGAATGGGGTTTGGTGAGCATGCACTTGGGCACAATGCTGAAAATGGAGCATTTAGAAGCTCAGCTACTTACTTTCCAAGTCAGCAACGGTAAGTAGAACAGTGAGGGGGGGGGGGGGAATCAGCTGTGCCTTGCAATTGAGATGAGCTAGAAAGCAAGAAATAAAGGACAGGATAGAGCAGGGGTGGATGGGCAGGGCCAACTGATCATCGGCACTACTGGTTTGCCTGAACCAGTCCAAACCGGCTGAATACCACCTCTGGATAGAATCAAGATCATATGAAGTTCTAGTACTGCTTTATAAAGCTTTGGTAAAACCACACTTGGAATATTGCATACAGTTTTGGTCACCACTGTTAAGTAAGCAAGCTCCCCATTAGGAGAGCGAGTGTGCAGAGAAGCGTAATGAGAGTGGTGTGGAAGAACACGCACAAACCAGCATACAGCGACACCGAATAGTAAAAGTAATAGTATTTTACTTATGTGGAAAATAGAGGTATTCGAGTTCATCAAACAGTCCAAGTCATACACGGTTCAGTCAGTCAGTTATCAATGTTCTCAGTTAAGGAATGATCCTTCAAACACAGTCCAATATCATATAATCAGTTCAGCACACAAAGCCACTAACAGTAGCAAAAACACAGTAACTCACAATACAGTATCAAACAGTATCCACCGATCAGCATCTAACAAACAGAGAGCTAACAATCATTCTGGCTCCATCTTATGGCTGCTTGAGGTAACAGCAACCAATCACATTACAGCAGTGCTTAAAGAAACAGTACTACTCCCTTGGCTTTTATATTGCTGACCCAACCGTTAGCTTACATTCCTAACAACCACAATATAAAAAAGATTTTGAGAACTCTGGAAAGAGTGTAGATGAGAGCAACAAAGATGATTAGGGGGCTGGACGATACAATATATGAAGTTTGATTGCAGGAATTGGGTATGTCTAATCTAGTGAAAAGAAGAACTGAGGGTGATAGGATAATATTTGAGGAGCTCCACAAAGATAAGGGAATCAAACTATTTTCCAAAGCATCGAATCACAAGAAAAGAAACAATGGATGGAAATTAACCAAGGAGAAAAGCAACCTAGAACTAAGGAGAATTCTTCCTAAGATAAGAGCAATCAATCAATGGAATAGCTTGCCTTCATAAATTGTACATGCTCCATCACTGGAGGTGTTCAAAAAGAGATTTGGACAACCATTTGTCTGAAATAGTATAGGGTCTCCTGCTTGAGCAGGGGGTTGGACTAGAAGACCTCCAAAGTCCCTTCCGCGTTCCATGTCTTGTGTTCAAATTTGCTCATGCATTTTTGTACATGTATTTTTTATAGTGATGGTACTCAAAGTTATAATGACAACAGTAAAGATTAAAGCAAACTGAAAAAAGAAGAGTAAAGAGTAGGAAGTACAAAAAAGAAAGGGGAAAATAGAAAGTGGAAGAGAAAAAATGGAAAATAAGAATTTAATAAAGAAAAAAAATATACTAAAAAAGTGATTTGCCTACCTTTATCACAGCAAGTATCGTTTTAGTAACTTTTACCTTTCCTTAAAATACAATAAATATCCCATCTATAAATAAATCCATAAATTAGCATCATTTCAGTCCTAGTGTCAGCAAAAGTCCACCAAGGGTTACCAGAAATAACCCATATCTATTCTAACTTTCATCAAATAAACCAACTTTCTTTTACTCCTAACAATCTAAACCTTTAGACTATTCAAATAAAATTGTAGAACTTGATTTATTTTCATTTTGTCTTTGTCCCTTCTCCCAAGATTCTTCAAAACTTTAATAAACCTCTTTTGTAAAACCAATATAGGAAAAATGATCCAGATCAATCCCTAGGTTTATTGCTTTTATATCTCCTTTAATTATTAAGATAGTTTCATTTGTATATACAGTTGACATCTTCTTCAATGTCATTCTTGCTGCTTGTCAATTGTAAATCTACTTTCAGCTCAGTCTCAATATTGTCAGATAGAACTTTTCCTTCTTCCATAACATCTTTTAAATGCAAACTACCCATAGAGACAGATGTCTCTGTTGACACTATTAAAATTAACTTCTGAGTCCACTGTTCAAAAATATCTTTCAATATGTTGAATGCTTAGAATGGTTTACTTCATTATGTAATTGCACAATTGCACTTAGCATTTAAGCTGTTCTTCTCCCTTAACTGAACCCTTTGGTTCCCTCTAGTGTCCAATCTCCAAAGTTCTATGCTATCATATTTGTTTTTTTAAATCAAAACAAAGGCATTTCCCATGGAAAAGATTCTTTATAATGAACTAGCCGATAGCCCGCCATTGGCCAGCTATTTATTTATAGGGGGAAAATGTCCAGATCAAACATAATTTCTAATGTTGGATTTTCCCCCTTACCAGAGGGAGCCCCCTTGTGGAGTACTGTGAAGTTGTTACCACGGCAACTCTACTGTGCTGTACAGTAGAAGCCATTTAAAGGCACACCAAGCTGCATCTTAACAGAACACCCCCCACACCGGAAGAGTGTTAGAGGTGTCTTACTCCCACAGTATTTGTTTCTAGACAGTAAGTCATCTGTGTACCAAGTTTGGTTGAAATTGCTTGAGGCGTTCCATAGTTATGCTGGAACATACATATATACATATTTCAAATGGACCTTTGATCCATTTGTAATGTTCTAAAATCAAAGTTTGAATCACCCTTTTGCTTTTAATTTAAAAAAAAAAGTTCTCAGAGTTGTAGTTAAAACTTCTTTCACTAAGGATTGAAGGAAACTCACCTGATGCTGTAAAACTTGCCAATTCAAAGGGTCTAATAGCAGAAAATCAGTTAATAAGCAATTTCCAAAAATGATTAGAAAATTTAGTGTACTTTCAAAAGCATTAACCACAATTTGACCAAAATGCCTATTCCCTTGTCTCTCACAATTCAAAACCCACCAGGGTGCACTATCTTGTGGTCTTCTCATAAGAAGCAACTACATGGTGCACTTGTGGAAAATCTCAAGTACTTTCTGTGTCCAGAGTTGTCTACTCAATGATTCCATATTCATCAAACAGTTGTCTACTCTTCTTCTTCTTGTGCCATGTTCATCATCGGACATTGGCGATCAGGTTGGTGATCCTATTTTTATCAACAACTGCACGAAAAAGTGTTGTTGAGTTTTGTCCATACCAGCCTCTTAGAGTTTGATTGGTGTGACCCACCAGTGGCCAGTGGAGCTGGAAGCAGAGTTGGACAGTGAGGAGATTGGGGAGGAACATGGGGCAGTCCTGGAGGCTGGAGAAGGCTCTGATGAGGGCTCTGCATCTGGAAGTTCTCAGCTGCCTTCAGACAGCTGAGGCAGAGGAACAGCTGGAGCTTGTTCCCAGTGTCACATGCATAGAGTTGTCAGAAGAAAAGAACAGCTAAGAAATCAGGGTCAACTTGGGAGTAAGGCCACAGATGGACGGTGAATGGCCCCTCCCATAAGAAATAAAAGAGGAACAAAAGGGGAGTGCAGGAAACAATTAATTCATTCGTTCATTCGTTCATTCGTTCATTCATTCATTCATTTCAGGAGTGTGAAGATCTGTCCTTAAATTTCAGAGACTCTGTGCCAAATCTTTCCTTGCACAGCATTTGTTTGGAAAATATTTACATGGCAGCTTTCCAAGCTAGATAAGGTCTGCGGTCATAACTTCACCTTTGAAAGACTGTTTACTATGACTTTGCTGAATGTGAATGAGAGGAATTCACATTCGTTTAATAAAAGGGGTTTTGTCAGGACCAGGAATCTGCTTCGTGCTTTTTGGGGAAGCCTAGGTCAGAACAGGACCCATGGTGTTCTTTTTCTGCCTGGACCTCATTTGCCTTCAAACTTTCCTTGGAGGATTAAGTGAAGGGTGCCGTATTTTCCCGGGTGTCACATCACATGTCCAAAATATTCTTTTACTTTTTAATGGTTTTGATGATCTCCTTTGGCTTTCCCAGGCGGCTTATCACCTCCTTATTTCTGATTTTGTCAACCCAACTTATACATAACAGCCGCCTGTAAATCCACATTTCAAAGGCTTCTCGTCTCTTCGAGTGGCTTTCTGTCAGAGACCAACTCTCCACTCCATAGAGCAGAATAGAAAAGATGTAGCATCTGACAAGCCTGATTTTCAGTCTTAGGCTTATGTCGTGACTGCAGAAGTCCTTTTCCATTTTGAAGAATGCTGTTCGAGCTTTCTCTATCCTTGTTGTTACTTCAGTGGTCATGTCCCAGCTTTCATGTAAATTGTAGTAGTTGTCTACTCAGTGACTCTATATTCTTCTGCTATTGGAGCTTCTTCCGTCTATCATTTCATCCTCTGGAAGCCCATGGTAATGCACACCTGAAAGTGCAAATTTATAATGTAAACAAAAATATATTGTATGCACCTTATCATGGGGTGGACAAGAAGTTCTATAGCTGAATTGCAGCGATAGACTCCTATCCAAGTGTAGATAGAGAAACATAAGGCTTTTCCTGCTTACCTTTTTACATAGAGTCTGTCAGGATAATGATGATTGAAAGCTGATCAGCCAAGGTAAAGTTCATGCAGCTGTAAAGCTGATGAAATGTAAGGCTGATGCAATGAAGATGAATCAGCATTGGTATAGCTCCATGATGGCGAACCTATGATGTCCAAAGTGGCACACAGAGCCATGTGTGGCATCACCCGTTCCTCTTCTGGATTTCTGGAGCACATGTGCACGTGATGATCAGCTGGCCTTTGCGTGTGCAGCAGTGCCGGAAACCGGAAGAGCTGGTCTTCAGTTTTCTGGCGTGAGCACGCCTACCAGCCAGCTGAATGGCACACGCACATGCATGGCAGTAACGGGAAGACTTGCTGGAAGTTCATTTTCCGGCGTGTGCATGCCCCCTGGGCAGCTCCTCTTCCTGGTTGCGGCCCAGATGAGCGTGCACGCCAGTGCTGGCTTACTCTTACCGTCACTACGGGTACGCTGATCACGGTCTGTCCATGAATGAGCCTGATGTGCGCTGTGCATGCATGCGAAATCCACTGCTCCTGTGACACCCAGCTGCTTGTCAGGGTGCGTGAAGGTACTGCACGATGTGCGCTCGCGCGCAGTGTGCCTATGGCATTAAAACAGCCTAAAGAGCACGGGCGGGTGAGTGGGCCAAACGAGCCACCGTACCGGTACGTTCTCAGCTGCTCCCAGCCACTACCAGTATGGCTGTACTGGGCCGTACCCGCAGCAACTCACCACTGGTGCGCATGCTCCCGTTTTTTGCGCTCGGTGCCAAAAAGGTTCGCCATCACTGGTATAGCCACTTGAAGACAATGAAGGGGTCCACAGAAGACTTTATCACTTTAAGAGGTGTTTATATAAAGCAGCCAGCAGAGGGTGAAACTCTCTCTCTTTGTGTATCTCTCTCCTTGTGTCTGGTATCCATTGCTAGGTTCTCTGTGTAGAGTGAAGAAGACTGATCACTTGTCAGGTATTTGCTATCACGTATATTTCTGTATGTGTTGTATGAAACCACTATTAAAAGTCTAAATCTCTGTGTGCTGTGTTTTGCTCCTGGGTTGTCTCCTAATAGTAGACACACTACAAATGCTCTGACAGAGTCTGTTCTGAGTTGACCTTGACTCATGGGGGCATCACGGACATGTCCAGGTAGGTTTCTTGGAAAAAATAGGAAGTGTTTTGCTGTTGCCTTCTTTTAGGATTTATGGATTTCATTTCTTCTAGTCGTACTGCTTTTTTTCCCTCCCCAAACAAGTGGGGAGGAAACTAATGCTCCAGAGGACACGAAGGTAATATAGTGATGTCACCAAAGAGTGAGAAATCAAATTGTTTGGCTGGCCTTTACAAAACACGTTAAGCATAGTTGAAAAAGGGGGAAAGTCAATAGAAATACTGAGTTGGATCTAGACACAATCAGACTTAAAGTGGGTTCCCGTTCATGTTTTTTGCTTATCCATGATTTATTGCATTAACCAGAATTGTCTTATACTAATGGATTTACTGGAGAAATCTCCTGTGAGTCCCTTGGGCTGCAAGGCGATCCAAGCGGTCAGTCCTAGAGGAGATCAACCCTGACTGCTCTTTAGAAGGCCAGATCCTGAAGATGAAACTCAAATACTTTGGCCACCTAATGAGAAGGAAGGACTCACTGGAGAAGATCCTCATGCTGGGAACGATTGAGGCAAAAGAAGAAGGGGGCGCCAAAGAATGTGGTAGCTGGATAGAGCCACTGAAGTGGTACGCACGAGTTTAAATGGACTCCAGAGGATGGTAGAGGACAGGAAGGCCTGGAAGAACATTGTCCATGGGGTCATGATGGGTCAGACACAACTTCGCAACTAACAACAAACAAAAGTGAAAATGGAGGCCTGAAAGAATGTTCTCCATGGGGTTGCGATGGGTCGGACATGACTTCACGACTAACAACAGCAAATGGATTTACACCCAAATGTGTAGTCCACACAATTTCTGTTGTTACAGAAATGGCTAGTTTCTTTTATTACGAACAAGTAAAAAAGTTGAGCATAGATCTCAATGCCTTACTCAACTGCACCAAAGGAATCAGAAGTCAATGCCTTCCCCCCCTTTCTTTCCCCCACTATCCATCTCCCTTTTTCCTTCCCTAATTTCCCTAATATTTGCTTTTGTGTTATTTTTGCATATTATATTAAAATCTAATCTAAACAATAATCTAAACAACAACAAAAAATAGAAATTAGAGGTGCTTCATCACTGGAGGCATTTAAGAAAAGACTGGGCAGCCACCTGTCTGAAATGGTATAGGGCAGTGACAGCGAACCTATGGCCATCTGAGTTCACCCTTTTCAAAAGCCATTTTTCGCCCTCCCCAGGCTCCAGGGCCTTTATAGGAGCCTGGGGAGGGCGAGAAGAGCCTGCCTTGCCACCCGGAGGCCCTCCGGAGGCTTTATGAGCTTCCCTGAAGCCTCTGGAGCGCAAAAAACCAGCCCTACAGGCAAACCAGAAGTTCAGCAATGGACTTCCGGTTTGCTCAGAGGTTCGTTTTGACTGCTCCGGAGGCTTCAGGGAAGCCTCCTGAAGGTCCCTCAAGCCTTCGGAGCGCTTAAAACGACCCGCCGAGCAAACCGCAAGTCACTTCCGGTTTGCTCGGAGGTTTGTTTTGACTGCTCCGAAGGCTTCAGGGAAGCATCCTGAAGATCCCTGAAGCCTCTGGAGGGCTTCCGGGGGGGCAGGGGAGGCTGTTTTCACCCTCCCCAGGCTCCTATAAAGCCTCTGGAGCCTGGGGAGGGCAAAATAAAGCATGCAAAAAATGGAGGGAGCATTTGTAGTGCGCGCATGTGCACTGGGGGGATCGCGCATTGCATTATGGGTGTGGCACGCCTGCACACTCCCCCCCTGTGCTCCCCCCACTTATGGCACATGAGCCAAAAAAGGTTCACCATCACTGGTATAGGGTCACCTGGTTGAGCAGGGGGTTTGGGCTAGAAGACCCCCCCCCAAGGTCCCTTCCAGCTCTGTTTTGATTGTAAGGGATGGTGATAACCTCAGAGTTTGTTGCAGCAATCACATCCAGAAAGCACACACAAGTAACTGATTCAGCAGGATTCATTAAAATCTCTTTATATATAATATAACACATGAAGTAAATATACAATACCAAAAGTAGTAAATACAAGCAAAACACAAGGAGGAGAGAACAGTTTCAGTTTCAGTTCAGAGCAGGAGACTAGTTCAGAGCTCAGCACAGACTCAGATTCTTTGTCTGAAACGGTATAGAGACTCTTGCTCGAGCACGGGGGTAGACTAGAACAGCGGTCACCAACTGGTGGTCCATGAGAAAATTTTGGTGATCTGCAGAAAAATGATTTGCATTTTTTATATTTTTATATACTAAATCAGGGGTCCTCAAACTATGGCCCCTGGGCTGGATACGTGCAATGAATGCTTGTGTTGCTGCAGAGAGTCTCTCCCTTCGGGGTCTTTTTGTGTGGGTCAGAGGAGGAACAATTCCAACTTGGGGTCTGCTTCGGCCTCCTGGTGCGGGGCTTTGGGTGAAGGCTGGAGGGAAGCGCTGCTGGTGGCAAAGAGCTGGAGGGCCTCGTTCCAGAGGGACTGCATCATGGTCTAGAACTGGCTGACCACCTCAGCCTGCTGAGCCTCCAGGTGCCGGTACCTGGTCTTGCACTCCCGTAGGTCTTCCCTCTGCTAGGAAAGCCTATGCTCATAGTCCTCAGTGAGGTGCTTCTGCTTAGCCTCCTTCTTGGTCAAATCCAATTTGAACTGAGCTGTTTTGACAACTCTTTCTCGTGGTGGCTGCTTAGCTCCAGCAACTGCTTCCTGTTGGGGCCCTAAGGAGCCCAAGAGGCAGATGAGGAGGGGCGAGTACAGTCTGGCAGGCCCCCCTTGACATGAGTTACATTGAGTTGACCATGCCCACCCAGTCACATGACCACCGTGCCACACCCATGCAGCCGGTCATTAGGCAGATCATATTAGCGGTCCGCGGGATTTAAAATTATGAATTTGGTGGTCTCTGAGGTCCGAAAGATTGGTGTCCTCTGGACTAGAAGACCTTCTAGGTCCCTTCCAACTCTATTATACTATGTTCTATGAACCGATTGTTGGTCATTTGGTAATAAATCAACAATGGGTGAAAATATTATTTATGGAATAAAAGGGGTGAAGGGGTGTATGTTGTTATTAAAATGGAACAGAGGAACTGTGCCCTGTGAAAGAAAGACCTTTATAAGGCTTTTCAACAGCACAACAGGAAAATCTAGGGTTTCGATCTGCAGTCAGGACCTTGGGATCGCATAGGGCCGTGGTGGCGAACCTATTGCCTGCATGCCCAAAGTGGTGCATGAAGCCATGTCGCCTGGCATGTGTGGCCTGGCTTTTTTTTATCTTCTGGGGTTCTGGCAGGCATGTGCGCACCATGATCAGCTGTCCTTCACATGTGTGGCAGTGCCAGAAACCAGTGTGCATGTGACAATCATCCAGCCAGCTGATTGTTGGGTGCACATGCATGCCAGAACCCAGAAGTACAACTTTTCTGGAGCGTGATCCCTTTGCGCAGGTGGCAGTGCCAAAAACTGGCATGTGCATACACTGGCCAGCTAATCGTCATGTTAGCACCTGGAAGTTCATCTTTTCTGGAGTGACATAGGGGAAACTGGATAAGTTTGATTGTGTAAGGAAACTTGTCCAGTTGTTAAAAGACGCTGTGCCTTTAAAGGTTGTGGGTCATTGCAAACAGCCCTGATCTCTTGTTAGAAAGTGGCGGAACATTAATAGGATTAGGCACCATTGCCCAGTTCCTTTCTGGCAATTTCTTAATTAAGCGCCCCCCCCCCCCCCTTAGGCAATTGCATTGTGCCTCTAGTCAATTTCATTTTGCCCTTATTAATGGTGAGCAATACATTTCTCCCTCTCTCTTTAGCAAAGGGTGGGTGGGAGGAATAATTCCTTTGAGTCTGCCAGAATTTATAGGAGTTCTGAACCTAGATCCTGTCATGTTTGCAAGGTCAGGGGGAACTGTTCTGGAAATAAATTCTCATCTCATTTCAGCCATAAAAATGCTTTCAAGGTAGGCTGGTTGATCATCTGTCAATGTAGATTCTCAAAGATGCCATTGCTTTAAAGAGCTGAAAACAAGGGCTCCGGTTCTCATCCCTGCTTTCTCCATTGCATCTTTTTTCGGAATCAAATCTGAAGCGCTTGTCGCGCTGTCATGTACATTTCACAATTTCTCTCTAAACATATTTAAGTCTAGATGCGAATGGGATATATATCTATATATCTATATATATCTCAACTGGATCAACGGGGGAAAAACATTGCAGCTGTAATATATTCAAACAAGGCTGCCCCCCTCCAGCATAGAATTGGATGGAATCCTTCCAATAATAAGATTTTTTTTCTCCCACAAGATAGCCCATAATTGCTATTTCTGGCTGGGCCATAAATCCAATCCAACTGCTTTATGATATTTAAGGCAGAAATTCCTCATTCAGGAATAATGCTAGAGGTGCAAAATTGTGGTATAATGTAACTAATATATTTCATCTACAAGCTCTCATGCCTGTAATGTGTTTATGTGTCTGTTGCAGGGGTGGGTTCCTGCCAGTTCTAACCTCTTTTATAGAAGAGGTTCCACAAATCTACCGTGCCATTTAGAACCGGTTCCAGCTCCCTCCCCCCGCCCGTTCGCACATCATCAAGATGAAGAGCAAGAGGAGGAATTCTGGGAGTTGAAGTCCACAAGTCTTAAAGCTGCCAAGTTTGAACACCCCTGGGTTTTTTCCCTAAAGGGTTAGGGGTGCAAGGGTCTTGTAACTTGACAGCTTTAAGACTTGCGTGCTTCAAATGCCAGAGTTTCTGAGCCAACATTTTGGTTGCTAAGCAAGAGCGTTGTTAAGTGAGTTTCACCACATTTTACAAGTTGGCCACGCCCACCCAGTCACATGATTGCCAAGCCACTCCCACAAAGCAGGCCACACCTACAGAAGAGGTTCTAAAAAAATTTGAAACCCACCACTGGTCTGTTGGCACCAATATATATATTGTGGGGTGAACCAACAGAAATATCACTTGATAGAGAGAGAGAGAGAGAGAGATACAGACAGACAGACAGTCAGTCAGACAGACAGACAGACATGGAGATGGACATAGACATAGATATAGATATAGACAAATAGACAAACAGACAGACAGACAGACAGATAGGCAGATGGACATGGCTATGACTATGGCTATGGCTATGGCTATTATAGATATAGATGTAGATATCCCATCTTGCAGGATAGAAAAGACAGGTGTTTTTCATTATATTGTTTTCGAATGAAAGGGAAGAACATCAATAACATGGCTCATATGCGAGTTCAGAGTTCTTGCATTCATCTAATTTATGAAGTGGCCACAGGTATTAGCGTGTGTGCAAGGCTTAGCTTCCCTGTGGTGCAGTCAGCTCTGGCTTGCAGCTTCCATGACTTCCTCTGCTTCCATTAATTTCTAAGGGAAAACATCATGATTTCCAAAAGAAAAAGAGAATATTTATAGCACAGGGTTGAACTGTGGGGTCCTTGGTGCTCTGAGCTTGGTTGTTTCCTTGCAGGCATTTCATTACCAAACTAGGTAACATCATCCATGCAGAAATTCTCTGTCATGCAGAAGGATGGTCACTGTAGCAATAGCAAGAGCAGTTAGACTTATATATGGCTTCACGGTGCTTTACAGCCCTCTCATAGCAATTTACAGACTCAGCCTATTTCCCCCATCAATCTGGGTCCTCATTTTACCGACCTGGGAAGGATGGAAGGCTGAGTCAATCTCGAGCCAGTCAGGATTGAACTGCTGGCAGTTGGCAGAATTAGCCTGCAGTACTGCATTCTAACCACTGTGCCACTACGGCTCCTTAAGTGGATTACTCTTAATAGAGCATACAACCAAACTTAGACCAGATTTTCCATTGCTAAACAAGGCAGTTAAGTAAGTCACGCCCAATTTTACAACCTTTTGTTTTTTTGGCCTGGTTGTTAAGTGAATCACTTCAGTTAAGTGAATCATATGATTGTGAAGTAAATCTGACTTCTCCCATTGACTTCGCTTGTCGGAAGCTGGATGAGAAGGTCGCCAATGTTGATCACAAGATCTCCAAACCGATTCTGAACATTGCGGCGGTTTTCACCTAATTAAAAAGCGAAAGTCAACCACCTTTCCCCAATCAATCAATCAATCACATTATCCAATCAAGGTGCTGGCTGGATGGCTGCTGGTCACTTTGCTCTTCCTTTCTCCAGACACCTGTTGGAATGACCTTAGTTCCCACAGAAAACTATTTTGTTATGGCTACAGAAGGCCACATCTATGTTCCCCTTTGCATTATGGCAAGCATGAAGCCTCCAAAATAGCTCCAGTCAAAGTTGACAATGATATTTATCAATTTCCCAGATGTTGATCACATGACTGTGGGGTGGGGGGATGCTGCAATGGCTGTTAGCATGAGCTTGATTTACAATGGCACTTTTTTCAGTGCCATTGTAAATCAAACGCTCCTTAAGCGAATGGTTATAAGTTGAGGACTACCTCTACCAGCTAAAAACGGACTTGTGAGCTGGGCAGCCTCCAAGTTTTAAACCTTACTTCTCTGTTGAACTCAACAGGTAGACCTCTCCCTCCCTCCCTCCCTCTCTCCCTCCTTCTCTCCCTCTGCCCTCCCCCCCCCCGCTTTGGTCTCTCCCTCTGCGGTGTGGAAGGTAATAATTCAGATATTTTGCTGGGCTCTTGTAAAGAATTCAATTGAACAATTCATGAAAGTGCTGGACAAATATTATGTCTCATTATAGGCCTATCAATACTCGGCAGGTGCTTCATGAATCTCTTACATGCTGTCCTTATTGTTCTTTTTCCCTCTTAGCCAACACTATTCCTTGTTTCCAATCCAAAGTAAAGAACAAGGCAGCAATATTTGTCAAATCTGACTCAACCAGGGCAGCTTTCTATTGTTCAACACCGAAAGCACCAATTAAGAACCATTCATGACCTCCATGAATCATACTGTATGTATGAGCTCCTGGTAGTTTCTAATTGTTTTATTGATACTCGACCCAGGAAAGGTAAAGGTTCCCCTTGCATATATGTGTTAGTCGTTCCCGACTCTAGGGGGCAGTGCTCATCTCCCTTTCAAAGCTGAAGGGGCACGACACCTAACTTCCCTACTATTTGTTTTTGTATTTTCTATTTTGTATAATTTTTTTTTGTATGCTACGTATATTATAAACTAATAAAAAATGTTTTTTTTTTTTAAAATCAAGCGCGTGGCAACTGACCCATCCTTATGACGGTTGCAGAGTCCCAAGGTCATGTGATCACAAGCAAAGTCAATGGGAAACAACCCTGTTACTCCCTTAGCATCTGCACTGAGGCACTCAACAACCGTGGCAAGTGCCGTCGTAAAATTCAAGGGAACAGCGGTTTTCGCTCAGCAACAGAAATGTTGGGCTCCATTGTGGTCGTAAGTCGAGGAGCACCTGTATTTGATTCTGAATCCCATCAGGTGCATTTCAGCCAAGCCTTCGCAATAAATCCATTTCGCCACGAATGTTTTTAGGACTTGATTGTTTGGCTTTCCTCTCTTTCTCGCGGTTGTTGCTGGCTGTCGTACAATCGGCTTCTTTATCTGCTGTTGGCAGGGTGGAGAAGCCCGCTGATCTGCTTCATGGACTCACAGGGAAGGCCTTGTCCTTTCACGAAACACAGAACTGACTTTCTTTCTGTACTCTGTGCGGTGCGTGCGTGTTTACATTGAGTAGCACTTGTCAGCTTTCTGCCCTCGAGGTGTGTTGGACTACAGTCTCTGACACTTGCAGGCTTGTTTTGAGAAATAACGAGAGAAAATGTGGATCTTTTGTGTAATATATGAGAAAAGTTTCATTGGGGTATGAAAAATAGGCTTTATTTTTTCTTCGAGTGTATTTTTCAGGCCACTGTCATTTTTATTCCGACTCCGCAAAGCAGTTTCATATTCATGAAACCTAGGACTGTGTTTGCTTTTTTATTGTGAGGAGGGTGCACGTCTTCTTCTTTGGCAATGTAGAAATGGCCATTCTCAGGCAGAGTTTACAAAACAGTCCCAATTGGAGGATTCAAAAAAACAGCCTGCTCCACCTTTGCAATCTGAAAGTTTTTTGTTTAAAAGCTGAGGTCCACAAAGTTCATTAAGACCTACACCCAGGCAATTACCCTTTATGGTGTGGGAAGAAATATCTACCTGGATCAGTTCCAAGCCAGAGAAAGACCCTGGAAACATGGAGGCTGATTTGAAAGCGGGCTTAATGATGAAGTAGAACCACATTGGGGATTCTGGGCAGCTGACCACATGGAGTTGAGAGTGGGGTTTTTATTATACCTTCTCTTGGGCTTTGCACTTGAGCTTCCTGTTCCTGTGCAAGAACATGTATTCTATTGGCTGTTGTCAGACTCCCATATAGGGGTTATGTAGGGGTCACAGCTGGCTCTATGGGCAAAGTACAAATCCTAGCTCCGTGATGGTGAACCTATGGCTCGCTTGCCAGAGGTGGCACTCAGAGCCCTTTCTGTGGGCTTGAGCACCGTCACTAGCTGCTCTCCTGGGTCCTGCTGCGTGCATGCACACCAGACAGCTGCTCTCTTTTAGGTTCCCACGCACGCATGCACTCCAGCCAACTGGCCTTCGCGCCAGAATCCAGAAGAGAGCAGCTGGCCGGTGCGCATGCACGTAATGGAACCTGGAAGAGCAGCTGGTTGCCAAGCACATGTGCACTGGCCAGTGGCTCTCTTCTGGGTTCTGGCACCCCGGTGCGCATGCATGCGCACACACTCCAGTTTTGGCACTCTGTACCAAAAAAGATTAACCATCACTATCCTAGGTGTTTGTCTGAGCTACAGTGGTGGGTTCCGGATTCCGTTGCAACTGGTACACTGCAATGGGGCCAGGTGTCCACCACGTGCATGCTTGCAGCACACATATGCGTACTTACCGCCCACGACGCTCCAGCTGCTCGGCGGAGCATCGTGCGGGTGCCGTACGCTCCATGTGCGTAACCCCCAATTGGCTCAAATACAGGTAAGGAGAGCAGGTGGGTGGTCCCTCTGGAGCACCATACTGGAAAGGTACCTGGTGCTCCCAGCAGGCACCGGTACGCCCGTACTGGGGCGTACCGGTCGTATCCCACCACTGCTGAGCTAAGTTTGGTTGAAGTTTGTGAGAGTGATGCAATGAAGGGGTTTGTGTTCTGAAAAGGTGTTGGGTAATTCCTATTGTGGCTTAATGGCTTTTTCCTGAGTTGGAACTTGGTTGAGGGTATTTGCTTATGAATAGAGCTGTCTATCTATTTATCTCTTAAGTGCTGACACCTGCTGTGGGCTATTAAGAAAAGGCGCGGGCTGCTTTCTCCCTCTAAAAAAACACGTTTCTCCATTTCTCATCCAGGGAAATATCATATTCTGCCTTTTGGATATTTCTCAAAATATTTCATTCTCCTAGGAGAGGGGTGGGTGCTAACTTTCCACAATGGCTTTGACCTCGGAGACACCTCCTGGCTTTTAAACATTGTGATTCGGGAAGGCGGAATACATCCCCCTTTAAATAATTTGAATGAGAAAGCAGCATGCAGTCGTTCTCAACCCCAAACCCCACCATGTAGGTTTTAGCGAGTGTCTAAAGCTGGAAATCAAGGCAGGGGAAGAAAGCCTCGGGAGGTGTAATAATAAGAAGAAAGAAAGGCAGGGAAGGTGTGATGGGGTTCAGAGGTATACGAATTAGTCTATTTCATGGGGGAATGCTGTTTGATAACAGTGAATATTCTAGCAAAGGGCTGCATTTCACACACCTAGCTGAAATTTGCTATTATGCGTATCCTGAATGGCACTCCAATTCCTCCCCCGCCGGATCTCTACCCTTTAATGTCTGTATAATAAAAAGCAATGTGCATTCTTAGCCCGCAGGTAATAAATAGGGAAGCATTCAAAGAGAGAGAGAGAGAGAGAGGGAGTGAGTGAGTCCATCTTTAAGAGGAGAACCGAGATCTTACGGGATGTGCATTGCGTTACTCCCTGCCATGAAAGGACACAAATCAAATACTGGAGCATTCTGGGGGTGCTAACGAAACCAACGTCGTGGGCAGCCTTTGAAAGAGGGAAAAACGGTCACAAATCAAATACTGGAGCATTCTAGGGGTGCTAACGAAACCAACGTCATGGGCAGCCTTTGAAAGAGGGAAAAACGGTTTTGTTAAGGGCCCCAAATGCAAAGAACACATCTGGGAATGTTTCACTCATGCTTAGCCACCTTCTACTGGATGTTCAACCTTGCAGGCTCATTGACGATCTAAGAACACAAAAACTCCCAAAATCCCAACAACTTAGGGCGATCCCTCTTGGCAATGGTGAAATTCAAAAATTTCCCCCCTATAGGCATGGCTTGGTGTGGCGTGGCTTAGTGGTCATGTGACTGGGTGGGTGTGGCTTGGTGGTCATGTGAGTGGGTGGTGTGTGGCTTGGTGGTCATGTGACTGGGTGGTGTGTGGCTTGGTGGTCATGTGACTGGGTGGGTGTGGCTTGGTGGTCATGTGACTGGGTGGGTGTGGCTTGGCGGTCATGTGAGCTCAAAAACCAACTATCACGCTTTACATAAAAATAACACAAAAGCTACACAACTGACTCACACACAATGCAAAAAGCAGCTGGTCTTCACACAAAATGGCCCCTGCAATAAGCAGGAACCTCACGGAGTCACAGAGAGCTCAGAAACAAACTATTACACTTTACAAATGTCACATACAGCTTTTGGAGATTTTGTGTGTTTGTGCAGCGAGTGTGAAACAATACAAAAACACACAAAACCTCACAAAGAAACACAAATACTTTTTCAAGCATTTTTTTTACTACCGGTTCAGGCTAACCGGCCCGTACCTGTAGCATTTCATCAGAGATGGGCTGCTCCTGGTTCAGCCCGGTTTAGCCGAACCAGTAATGGCGGTGGCAGGAGGGCCCCGCCCACTCGCCCGGATGCTTTGGTGCATGCAGAAGTTAGCAACCCACCACTGCATTTCACCCCTGCCTCTTGGCCTCTTTGAGTCAGGAGGGAAGGATATTAACGTAAATTGGGTGTCCACCCCTCCCTCCCCTCAGTCTGGCAGGCATTGTTGTCCTCCCACAATTTAATACGGGGTCCTTTCAGTCTGGTGTAGTAATTAAAGGCATTGATCCAGGAGGCCGTGAGGTCTAGTCCCATCTTAGGCACAAAGCCAGCTGGGTGACTTTGAGCTGGTCCCTCCTTCTCAGCCTTAGGAAGGAAGCAATGACAAAATACTTCTTCAAAACCTTGCCAAGAAAACTGCAGGGGCCCTTCTAGGCAGCCACCAGTTGTGTGAAGATTGACTGGAGGGTTGGGCTTCAGGGTACAGCCTACAGTTGATGGATTCCTTGGAGTTCACACACACACACACACACACAATGTCACCGCCACCAATTGATCCACAGAACACAGGGCCCCAATGGCGCTAGAGGCACAACTCTTAATTTCTGTTATTATTTATGAATTTGTTTGAGCTCTGTTTTTTATTTTATTTCCTGTGTTGCTCCTCCTGACAGGACTATCAATCTTCCAGGAGCTCGATAGTCCTCGGAAGTAATTCTGCAAGTCCCCCAAAGTCATCCCAATGTCAGAGGAATAATAGAAGATCAATATACCCATGTCAACAGCCTTCCCCACCCTACAACAGAGTCTGAGTGGCAAGAAGGGCTGATTTGAAATACAAAGCATGGAAGGCCAAAACAGAAAGCTGGTAGTAGTCCAGATACCCACTTCCTTCCACCCTTCCACCGTTCCTCCTCATCCCCCCTCCCCTCTTCCTCCCTTCTTTTTCCCCCCCTCCCTTCCTTCCGTCCTCCCTTCTTCTTCCCTCCTTCCCTTATTTCCTTCTTTCATCCCTCCTTCCCTTCCTACGTTCCTTCCTTCCTTCCTCTCTCCCTCACTTCCATCCTTCCTTCTTCCTCCCTCCCCTCCCTTCCCCCTCCTTCCCTTCTAGCTGGTGGTAGTCCAGATACCCACTTCCTTCCACCCTTCCTCCTCCTCCTCCCCCCTCCCTCCTCCTTCATTCTTTCTCCCTTCATCCCTCTTTCCCTCCCTCCCTCTCTTCCATCCTCCCTTCTTCCTCCCTCCCTCCCTTCTTCCTCCCTCCCTTCTGTCCTTCCTTCTTCCTCCCTCCCCCTCCTTCCCTTCCTCCCTCCCCCTCCTTCCCTTCCTCCCTCCCTCCCTTCATCCCTCTCCCTCCTTCCCTCCCTCCCTTCTTTCCTCCCTCCCTTCCTTCTTCCCTCTCTATCTCCCTTCCTCCCTTCTTCTCTCCCTCCCTGGAAATGTTATCTGATTAGGCGAACAATCTCAACTCTCTCCCACATTGGTTTTTGTGTCATGTGTTTTTTTCCCCCTACTTTACTTAGTTTCATAATGAAACATCTGCAAGAAAACCACCAAGCTCTGAGAGCACCAAGGACTCCACCCTACAAGTCCCTTTCTTCTTTTATTTCAAATTTTAATTGAAAGGGAAGAAGGACAGTGGCACTTTATCTAGTAGTTTAGGCTAAGTGCCACTCATACAGCAGACTCTCAAGTCCCCACCGGAAGACTGAAGCAATACTGAATTCAGAGGTGGAGTTTTAGCTTTATTTTTCTTTGGAATATGAAATGATCCACTCGTGTTTCCTTCCTAGACCACCGAAATGACTAATCCAGTTATTCTGTACAAATTCAGCATGGGTTAAATTGTTCTATCTCTCGAGATTTTATCTAATGAGCGATCAAAGCAGCATTACTATGTATATATTTTTGCCAGCTGCAGTCCTAATTGAAATGTGTTTGGAATTCATAATAGCATTGGGTCATGTTCTACTTATGGCATTAAGTAGTGATTACATCTAATGCTTTTGTCTTTTAATTAGCTCTTTCAATTTTCCATGAGAAAGATTTTTTTTTTCCTAGATGATAATTCACTTTGTATATAATGGAAACAGCCGAGCACCAGTCATCTTGAATATCAACAAGTGTGAATGTGTATAATTTAATTTATCAGATTGCAGGCTGGCTATAATTTTAGTCATTCTTACTTATCAGGCATAATCGTTGTCCTCTAATGATGCAGAAGACCTGGTGTCAAAGACCCCAAATAGGCTTGGGGATGGAAAAGAGTAAGAGCTCCATACCATCCTTGTCACCGAGAGACCCACCATCCCTGGTGGTACACCATCCCTGGTGGTACGACCATCCCTGTCGGTACACCTTAATAACACAAAAGACCACTTAGGTTTTTCCGCTCATATGGACACTGACTAAACATGACCCTAACCAGACGGCTGCACACTCCACTGCACCTGTGACACCCAGCTGCTCGTCGGAGATCATGCAAGCACTGCACGCTGTGTGCGTGTGTGCACAATTGGCCCAGTTGCCTTAAAAGCAGGTGAGGAACGCGGGCGGGTGGGTGGGTCAAATGAGCCACCGTATCGTTACGGTGGCCGCTCCTCCTGACTACTAGCGGTAGAGCCGTTCCAGGCCGTACCAGCCAGAACCAACCACTGGTCTGCAACCTTAAACACTCAAAGATCCATTTGGACTGGTTTCCCACAGAAAAGAAAACCCTGGGAGCCAATAATTTAACAACTGGTGCGACTGGGTGGGCGTGGCCAACTCAACATCACTCATTCCCAACCAGTCAGATGACATCCCCTCCAGTCACGCCTACCCAGCCGGCTCCCAGGTTGGTGCGGGAGGCCTTCCAGACCCAAAATGGGCATGGGGGGGTGCGTGTGACCCACCCATGTCCCATTTTGGGCCCAGAAGGCCTCCCGCACCAACCTGGAAGCCAAAACGGGATGCAGGGGCACCATGCGAGCACCCCCACACCTTGTTTTGCACCTGGAAGGCCTCCCACACAACACTGGAAGCCAAAAATGGGCAAGGGGGGCCAGGGCACATGCACGGGGGAGCGCAGCAGGGGTGGGTTCCTGCCAGTTCTAACCTCTTCTATAGAAGAGGTTCAACAAATCTACAGTGCTGTTTAGAACCGGTTCCAGCTCCCTCCCCCCACCCATCCGCACATCATCAAGATGAAAAGTGAGAGGAGGAATTCTGGGAGTTGAAGTCCACAAGTCTTAAAGCTGTCAAGTTTGAACACCCCTGGGATTTTTTTTTCTAAAGGGTTAGGGGTGCAAGGGTCTTGTAACTTGACAGCTTTAAGACTTGTGTGCTTCAAATGCCAGAGTTTCTGAGCCAACATATTGGTTGCTAAGCAAGAGAGTTGTTAAGTGGGTTTCACCACATTTTACAAGTTGGCCACGCCCACCCAGTCACATGACTGCCAAGCCACTCCCACCAGGTCACATGGCTGACAAGCCACTCCCACCTGGTCACATGGCCAGCAAGCCACTCCCACAAAGCAGGCCACACCTACAGAAGAGGTTCTAAAATATTTGAAACCCACCACTGGAGCGCAGGGTGACAAAAAGATTAGCCATCACTGGTATAGGGTTTCCCGCTTGAACAGGGGGCTGGACTAGAGGACCTCCAAGGTCCCTCCCAGCTCTATTCCATTCTGTTCCTTGTTCAATTCTATCCTATCCTATTCTTATTCTTATTCTACAGCTGGACACACAAATAAATGAAGATTACCTCACCCCGCAGGCTGAGAAGATGGCATTTACTTCCAATCGATCCTGGTTCAACCTCTTCACCTTTTAAACCAGGCCTAAGCCTTCCTATAAACATTCCTAGTCTTCCCATTTGATCTGTGGCCACCTTTGATCACTAAACTGTTTGCTTAATATTGTTTTTTTATCTCTGCTTCAAACAGGTGTCCTGTGCTTATGCAGCTGGTCTGGAATGGGCCAAGACTTTTCTTCCAACAGGGATATCATTTTTAAAAAAGCTTAGTTCCTTGTGATAAGAAATAACTGTGGGTAGTGATAAAAATCGATTTCTGATCCCGAATGAATATTGCTATCAAAATCCACTTAGTTATACGCTTTCCTCAATGAAAAATAAGCAAGAAACCTTATCCGAAAAGATAGCAATAGCCCTTAAATGCCGCTTCCTAGTGCTTTTACAGCCCTCTCTAAGCCAGGGGTGTCCAAACTTGGCAACTTTAAGACGTGTGGACTTCAACTCCCAGAATTCCCCAGCCGTCTTAAAGTTGCCAAGTTTGGACACCCCTGCTCTAAGCGGTTTATGGAGTCATCCTATTGACCTCAACAATCTGGGTCCTCATTTTACCCACCTCGGAAGGATGGAAGGCTGAGTCAACTTTGAGCCTGGTGAGATTTGAACTGCCAAACTGCATCTAGCAGTCAGCTGAAATAGCCTGCAGTGCTGCACTCCAACCACTGCGCCACCTCGGTTCTTGTGATATACGATGTGATATAAGACAATGTTTAGAAAAGATCTGAGATCTGAAGTTAAAAAAATAAGTGCCAGGGGAAGAAAATTAAAAGGGGGAGACGGGGAGCAGAGAATTTGTATTTTAAATTTGATTGATTCAGTCTTACCAAGATATTGTTGACTCTCAGCAACAACATAGATCAATTTTCTCCATGGTAATTAATCCTTTATTTGGTTCTGTAGTTCTTCCAATGGTATACACATTTCTCCTAAAGTGGGTCCATCTACCTTCTGCTGGTTGTCTTCTTCTCTTCCATTCTACTTTCCCCATTATTGGAAGCTTGTCCAGAAAGCTTCACAGAATGTGTTTTCTTGATTGTGCATGGTGTTCTTAGTAATTTCCAATGTCAATATTTTTTTAAAAAACAATCTTTTTTCCTCCTTCTTTAAAGTTCAACTTTTGGTTCTTTAAAGAATGGATAGGATAGGGTAGGGTAGAATAGGATAGGATAGGATAGGATAGGATAGGGCAGTGGTGGGCAACCTTTTTTTTCAACTGAGCCAAATCTCGCCAAAACCACGATTGAAATTTATTTTGAGAGCCACATTTTTAAAACCGAAAATACATAGGATGGTACACTGTTTTTAATTTCAATAAACTCTGGCATTTGAAGCATGCAAGTCTTAAAGCTGTCAAGTTACAAGATCCTTGCATCCCTAACCCTTTAGAAAAAAAAAAACCCCAGGGGTCTTCAAACCTGACAGCTTTAAGACTTGTGGACTTCAACTCCCAGAATTCCTCCTCCAGTCATGTTGGCTCAGGAACTCTGGCATTGAAGCATGCAAGTCTTAAAGCTGTCAAGTTGCAAGACCCTCGCACCCCCAACCCTTTAGAAAAAAAACCCAGGGTCTTCAAACCTGACAGCTTGAAGACTTGTGGACTTCAACTCCCAGAATTCTGAGAATTGAAGTCCACCAAGGGCATCAATCATATTAGCCCAGGGATCTGCAAAATTGGCTCTTAAGACTGGTGGACTTCAACTCCCAGAATTCTGAGAATTGAAGTCCACCAGTCTTAAAACAGCCAACTTTGCAGACCTCTGTGTTAGCCCAAAGCCTGGCGCTGGGCGGGCCTTGCTCCCCCATTGATGGAGCCCCAAGAAGCGAGGAGGGAGAAAATGAGACGGAGGCCAAGGAGCTTCCCCCTGCCCCCTCCCAGCAAAAATCTAACCGGGGAGCCAGGCGGGCAGTAGCAAATTAGCCGATCACGCCGCGTGGGCAGTAGCAAATTAACCGATCACGCGGCGTGATCGGCTAATTTGCTACTGCCCGCCCGGCTCCCCAGTTAGATTTTTGCTGGGAGGGGGCGGGGGGAAGCTCCTTAGCCTCCGTTTCTTTTTCTGCCTCCTCGCTTCTCGTCCCCGCCCGACTTCAGGATCCTCCCTAATCATTGTGGGTCGAAAAGAAAAAAGGGAAAGGGGCGCTTGTTTTGAAGTGCCCGAGAGGAGGGAGGGGAGCGGGCTCCCGGCACACAGAAGAGCTGCATTAAAGTGTGTAAAGAGCCACATGTGGCTCGCGAGCCGCGGCTTGCCGACCACTGGGATAGGGTAAGCTAGTGTAGGATTAACTAGACTAGACTATGGAATGGAATAGAATAGAATAGAATAGAATAGAATAGAATAGAATAGAATAGAATAGAATAGAATAGAATAACTGGAAGCAGCCTTGGAAATCTTCTAGTTTTCAAGTCCAACTCACTGCTGATGCAAGAGACCCCATACCAGAGGTGGGCTGTTTCCAGTTCGCACCAGTTTGAGTGAACTGGTAGTTAAGATTCTGTGCAGTTCGGCAAACCGGCAAATCCCACCACTGACTGGCCCTGCCTATGCTCATTTTTGGCCATTTTCCATGCTATTTTGGGGACTTTTTCAGACTAAAAATGGCCCAAAAAACAACTCGAAAATGGCCCAAAAATGACCCACAAATGGCGAAAAACAAGCCATTTTTCAGGCCATTTGTGGTCATTTTTAGGCTGTTCTTCAGAGCAAAAACAGTCTGAAAATGGCCTGAAAAAATGTCAAAAAACAGGGCAAAAAATGGGCAGGGGCGTGACAAGCCAGTGGTGGGATTAATCCCAACCAGCTGAATTCTACCTCTGCCTTTGAGGCAAGTAGCCAGGAGGTGGGGTTGAGTGTGATAAGTGACATCACCCACCCAGTCACATGACCAACTGGCCACGCCTACCCAGCCAGAGAACCAGTTGTTAAGTTATGCCCCATAACAAATGACTGTCCATCTTTTTAAAAAAAAAAATTGCAGGGATGAAGCACCCATAAATTATAGAAGCAAGCCATTCCACTGATTCATTGTTCTCACTGTCGAGAAAGTTCTCCTTATTTCTGTCACAGGCAATATTCTGTGGACAATTTAAATGTGTAAAATTCGGGTGCGACACATGCAAAGACTCTGCAGATTGCAAGTAGAACTGTGTACAAAACTTTCCATGATGTTTTTTCCCCTCCTGTAGGAAAAATATCACAATAGAATTCTGTTCTCTCACAGAAGGTAAAACAGACAGGATTTTTACTGCTTTGCCGATCTCTACTTGCATCCTACAGGCTTTCTGAGGAGAAATGATGCCAAAAATACAACAACAAAAACAACAACTGGACACATGGCTGGGATAATAACACCCCAAGCTGGGTCCCTGCCAAAACTCATAGATAATTGAAGAGTCCCCATCCCATCTCTGAAGTTATAATTGTAGCATAATATCTACTCAGATATTGCCTTTTTGAGTAACAGTTACCAGGGAAGAGGTACATAGAAACAAGATCCTTTTTTTTAAATGCAAAAGAAAAAAGAAAAGAAAAAGAAATCATATTTTTAAAATCCTACTTTTCTAATTCAAAGAATGAATCTGTGCTGGTGAACAATTAGAATATTTCAATTTAACGCACATTTTTAAAACCGCAGCACTCAAACCAGAAAATGGATACAAGCCATTTCAGCACATTGGTATTAACTTCCTGTTGGAAAAGAAAATTTCCTATTATAAGAATGTATGCATGTGCATGTACGTATATACATACATACATAGATACATACATACATGCACATGTGTATGTATGTATGTATGTATGTATGTATGTATGTATGTATGTATGTATGTATTTTTTCATAGATTTTCACAGGTGTAGGTATGCTGGTCTTGTTGCATTCCGAATACAACAAATGCAAAAACACCCAGGTTCGAAACTCAGTAAGGGTATAGCTGGCTGATGAGAGCTAAATAGCTTGAAATAGATCTATATTAGTCTCCCTTTATTTATTTATCAGCACAAATGCAACCCACACACACACGTACACAGAGGGAGAGAGTATATATATATATATATATATATATATATATATATATATATATATATATATATATATATATATATATATATATACATACATACATACATACATACATGTTGTATGTATGTATGTATGTATGTATGTATGTATGTATGTATGTATGTTCCAGTATAACTCTGAAGCACCTTGAGCAAGTTCAACAAGACTTGGTACACAGAGGACTTACCCTCTGGAAACAAATATTGGGGGGTAAGAGAGCACTGGTGTGTGTGAGTGTGAGTGAGTGTGAGTGTGTGTGAGTGTGTGTGTGTGTGTGTGTGCGTGCATAATTCTGGAATGCCTGGGCCTCTTAAGGAGAGCGAATGCGGCATCCTAGAACGGCAATTGTTTTTTATGATGTTAGTTCCTTCACAGCTTCCTCTGGAAAGTCAGCCATGATGTTCTCCCTCCAGTGGACCAATGGGGAAGCACCTGATGGATTTGGGGCAAAGTGCCAAGATTGTAGACAGGGCAGAAAAGAGGAGCACATGGGAGGGGGAAGGGAGAGGGCAGGGATGATGGGCATGGGACTAGATGGAGGAAAGGCCCCTCTCAATGGCTCCCTGCCAGACAAATGCTTCGACATCTATAAATATCCAGGCAATTCCGGGTCATCATTTAGTTGTATATAAAAATAGAGATGGAGATAGATAGAAAGTTGGGGTGAGAGCATCTAAAATGCTGGTGCTTCAACACAGATAATCTCTCTTTGCTTGTAACAGAACAACAGAGTTGTTGAACTGAAGGTCTTCTAGTGAAACCCCCTGCTCAAAGAGGAAATCCTACACTATTTCAGACACCAACAAGGCCCCCCTCATTAATGAGTTGATCTCAGAGGGGGAGCTAGACCTTGCAGGGATAACGGAGACCTGGCTGGGCCACGAGGGTGGTTTACCCCTCGTGGAAATGTGCCCACCGGGTTTCCGTGCATTCCATCAGCCTCGGGCCCTGGGTAAGGGTGGAGGGGTGGCGGTGGTTATGCAGGAATGTTTAGAGCCGAGGGAGTTCACTGTCCCTCAGATACCCGGGTGTGAGTCCCTTGGTGTGAACTGGGGCCCAGGGAGGCAGTGGGGCTTGCTGATTGTATACTTGGCTCCTCGCTATGCATCAGCAGCCCTGCCCGAGCTCCTCGAGCTAATCTCTGCGACGGCAGTTGAGACTCCCAGACTTTTGGTCATGGGGGACTTCAACTTACCGTCAATGGGAGCGGCTTCCGAGGCGGCCCGGGAGTTCATGGCTTCCATGACGGCCATGGACCTGACCCAATTAGTGCAGGGCCCCACTCACGAAGGGGGCCACACACTGGACCTCATTTTTGTATCTGAACAGTGGACGAGTGATCTGGGAATAGGGGATTTAGTCATCACGCCCCTGTCATGGTCAGACCACTCATCCCTCCGGCTGGACTTCCCTGGCGCTATCCCCCACCGCGAGGAGGCGGAACCAGACCCTATAAACTGGTACCGCCCCAGGCACCTGATGGAATCTGATAGATTCCAGACGGAGCTTGGGCCAATTCCTGTAGCCTTGTCCCGCTCCCGCTCCGAGGACCTAGTGTCTGCCTGGAATAGGGCGACGACTGGGGCCTTGGACCGGGTTGCGCCTTTGCGACCTCTCCTGCGGCATCGACCCACCCGGGCTCCTTGGTTTACTGAGGAGCTTAGGGTGATGAAGCGCCACAGGAGACGTCTAGAGAGCAGGTGGAGGTCCTCACGCTCCGAATCTGACCGAACACAGGTAAGAGCCTATTTGCGGACTTACCTTGTGGCAATAAGAGCGGCCAAACGTAGACATTGCGCTGCTCTTATTGCGTCCGCGGATAACCACCCTGCCGCCCTGTTTAGGGTGACTCGCTCCCTTCTATCGCAGAGGGTGCGGGAGACACCCTTACAGGGTAGAGCAGAGGAGTTTGGGGAATATCTTCAGGACAAAATCGATCAGATCCGGAGCGGGTGGACCTCCGTCAGTGGACCAGACGAGCCGCCAACAGCGAGTCTTGAGAGACCACTCTGGGAGGAGTTTGACTCTGTTGCCCCCGAGGATTTGGACAGGTTGCGTGGACGGCTGCGACCCACCACTTGTTTAACGGACCCGTGCCCCTCCTGGCTGGTACTGGCAGCCTGGGAGGTGACACGAGGCTGGCTCCTGGGCCTGGTGAGCGCATCACTGGGTGAGGGATACTTACCAACCGCCTTGAAAGAGGCGGTGGTGAGACCCTTGCTCAAGAGGCCTTCGCTCGACCCAATGGAGCTAGCTAACTATCGTCCAGTCTCCAACCTCCCCTTCGTGGCGAAGGTTGTTGAGAATGTGGTGGCGCAGCAGCTTCCGCGACACCTAGACGAATCCGATTATCTAGACCCACGCCAGTCCGGCTTCCGACCCGGGCACAGCACCGAGACAGCCTTGGTCGCGTTGGTCGATGATCTCTGGAGGGCCAGAGATAGGGGTTGCTCCTCTATCCTGGTCCTATTAGACCTCTCGGCGGCTTTTGATACCATCGACCATGGTATCCTATTGCGCCGGTTGGAGGGGATGGGAGTCGGAGGCACCGTTTTGCGGTGGTTCGGCTCCTACCTCTCCGACCGGAAGCAATGTGTGTTGACAGGGGGGCAGAGGTCGTCCCTGAGGCCACTCACTTGTGGGGTGCCACAGGGGTCGGTCCTCTCGCCTCTCCTGTTCAATGCATATGTGAAGCCGCTGGGCGAGATCATCCGTGGTTTTGGGGTTGAATACCATCTCTACGCTGATGACACTCAGCTGTATATTTCAACCCCAAACCACCCCAACGAGGCTGTCGAAGTGATGTCCCGGTGTTTGGAGGCCGTCGGGGTCTGGATGGGGGACAACAGACTCAAACTCAACCCCTCCAAGACCGAGTGGCTGTGGTTGCCGGCACCTCGGTTCAGCCAGCTGACTCCATCGCTGGCCATAGGGGGCGAACAGTTGTCCCCTGTGGAGCGGGCGCGCAATTTGGGTGTCCTCCTTGATGCCCGGCTGTCAATGGAGGACCATGTGGCAGCCGTGGCAAGGGGGGCATTCCACCAGGTTCGCCTGGTGCGCCAATTGCGCCCCCTACTGGACCGGAGTGCCCTGCGCACGGTCACTCATGCGCTGGTGACGTCTCGCCTGGACTACTGCAATGCCCTCTACATGGGGCTTCCCTTGGGACGCATCCGGAGACTGCAGCTAGTTCAGAACGCAGCCGCGCGGGTTATCATGGGAAGTACCCGTTACTCCCACGTAACACCTCTCCTGCGCGAGCTGCACTGGCTACCTGTAGCCTTTCGGGTGCGTTTCAAGGTATTGATCACCATCTTTAAAGCGCTCCATGGCAGAGGACCTAGTTATCTGCAGGATCGCATCCTACCACACACGTCCCTGCGACCTATCCGCTCACACAGGGAGGGGCTCCTCCTGGTGCAGTCTGCTAGGCAATGCCAGCGGGCGACACCTAGGAGCAGATCCTTCTCTGTGATGGGCCCAACCCTCTGGAATGACCTCCCCCCTGACATCCGAACTACCACCGACCTCCGTTCCTTCCGGCAAAAGTTAAAGACTCACCTATTTCAATCAGCTGGCCTGGCACTTTCTTAGTTTTACCTCCCGGGATTTATTTATTTTAATTGGGTTTGGGGTTTTATAGGCTTTTAACGTATTATATTTATTATTCTATTACAGTCTCACAACCTCCTTCACCAGTATTAATTTAATTGTTTATGTATATATTTTACAACGTATTTTAGTGACTGTACACCGCCCCGAGTCCTCTCCGGGAGAGGGGGCGGTCTATAAGTGTGAATAATAAATAAATAAATAAATGATTGTCCAATCTCTTAAACACCTGCAGTGATGGAGCACCCACAACTTCTGAAGGCAACCTCTTCCACTGATTAATTCTTCTGACTGTCAGAAAAATTCTGATCTTTGGGTTGGTTCTCTCCTTGATTAGTTTCCATCCATTGCTTCTTGTTCTGCCTTCTGATGTTTTGGAGACTAGGCTGACACCCTTAAACTAAGATTGGGTTGCCCCTTTTAGGTCAACATGCTGTTTCTATTCCACCTTGATTTCCAATTCAAAGATAACCTTCTGACAGTGTCATGTCGATTCCTGCTCCAGTGCTACTCAGTGTCTGATGTTCATGGGGTCCTGGTACTATCACACCCCAGATAAGTCAAATGATTGTGTTGTGGAGATGTGCTCTCTGCAGGATGTTTTTTGACCTGTGTCCCTGCAGAAACACAGCTCCACAACACAGTCCTTTCCGCAGCTCCAAGAAGGCTCCACGCCCATTTGCACTACTCAGGTGACCCTGAGACCAGACAAACCTCCGAGTGGCCTCAACGACCCTCTAAAGGGATGCAAATGACGGTGTCTGTGAGGAATATCAATCCCTCCGTTCTCCACCATCCAGTCAAAGCTGAAGAAGCTTCTTGGATGAGAAGCCAAATGTCTTCAAAAGAAAAAAAAAATAAGTCAGTCCAGTTGCCTCTTGAAAAAGCATCTTTCGGACAATCGTGAACTGGATGACTGAGAATCTCCATAGGCATGTGGCAGGAAAGGTTGTAAAATGGGGCAAAACTCACGTAACAACAGTCTTGCTTAGCAACAGAAATGTTGGGCTCAATTGTGGTCGTAAGTCAAGGATTACCTGTAGTGGATGGTGGCACTGGCTGGGAGATCCGATTCTTAGGTCCCTTACCATCCATGATTCTGTGACTTTGTCAGAGTTTGTTGCAGCAATCACATCCAGAAAGCACACACAGGTAACTGATTCAACAGGATTCATTAACTTCTCTGTATATGTAATATAACACATGAAGTAAATATACAATACCAGAAGCAGGTTTTCCAACAGGGTAGTAAATACAAGCAAACCACAAGCAGAGGAGAGTACAGCTTCAGGTTCAGTTCAGAGCAGCAGACTAGTTTAGAGCTCACCACAGACTCAGAGCTACAGAGCTAAGCCACACCCAGGATCCTTGCTGTCTAAATCAGCAGACAGCCCCTATTGGCTGACCTTGTTATTAAGCCTTATTCCAGTTCAGGAATACTACGCAGACAGACTTTTGCTGCAAAACAAATCAAACCAGGTTTCGTTAAATGGTAGGGAGAAATGTGTACAGTTCTATGAGCCAACTACAAGTTTTACTGAGAGTGTATCTAAACATCATCAGCCTACAGTAATTGTAAACCAGCTTGAGAGAAACTGAGATGGGCAAAGATGACTTTCTGCCCTGTCACCTTAGATAATTCCCCTGCTGCTGGTCTGTCTCAGCTTTCTCTGCCAGGAAAGCAATTGCCAATAATTTCCATTCTGTGGAAGGATCTTACTGGATATATGTACTTGGGTGCGTGTGTTTGTGTCTGTTAATTAAAATTAAAAGGAAGCTGGCATACTGCAAAGAAAAATTGCAGCCTGAAAAATAATGTTTATTTGCAAAAAGATCCTTGTGTTCCTCATGGGTCCCACTGGAATTGTTATAAAATAAAAATAGAAATTCACTACAACCCAGAGCTTGGTTTGTAAGCATGTTTTATCTGCTCATTTAAAAAAAGGCCAAGAAAAACTGGTGGTTGATAGCAACTGGAGGCTTAAAAAAAGAGGGGGTGACTTTTCACTACAAGTTGTTTTTCAGTGGGGTACCCCAAGGCTCTGTTTTAGGCCAGTACTCTTCAACGTCTTCATCAATGATTTGGACAAGGGGATAGATGGAGGACTCATCAAATTTGCAGAAAGTGAAGTTCTACATTTAGGCAAGAAAACCTAAATACACAAATATAGTATAGGTGGTACCTGGCTCAATAATAGTAACTGTGAAAGAGATTGTTAGATATTAGCATATATCGTAGTAAGTCTCCCCTCTGGTCCGCTGCTACAGCGGGAAACAGGTATCGTTCTGATTGGTCGAGGGGCGTACCCGATCCCTATAAAAGGGGAACCCTCCGACCACAGAACAAGCTGGATCATTACTACTACTAATAAAGAGCTGTTAAGTCACTACGTGTCCGCAGTCTGTCTCTCGTTGCCCAGATCTAACATTGGCGACGAAGGTGGGATCGAGAGGCAGAGAGGACGAAGAACGCTACCTCCAGAATCTCCGGATTTGATTCAGCCCAGGAATTCGGCAGAAATTCCGGCAGCCATCTCAGGTCACCGCAGCGCGGCAAATTCAAGCAAAGGAGATGGCGATGCACACTCCCCCCGCTCCATTCGACCCAGGGAACGACGAATGGGAAGCCTTCATGATTCGTTTCGAGTGTTTCCTCGAAGCGAACGAATACACGGGGATCACCGACGCCAGGAAGAAAAACATCTTCCTCGGCTACTGCGGAAAGGAAGTTTTCAACACGGCAAGAGACCTCACCGCGCCAACTCCAATACAGGCAGTATCGTGGACGGCGTTGCAACAGGCCCTGCAAACTCATTACGCGCCAAAACCTTCCCGCCACGTCTGCCGTAAGGAATTCAACACGAGGAACCAGAAGGCGGGAGAATCCATCAATCAATATGTTGCAGCCCTACGAAAAGCAGCAACTCACTGCGAGTTCAGGGATCTGGACGAGCACATCTTAGCGCAGCTCATCTGTGGGTTAAGAGACATTTCACTACAAAAGAAGCTGTTGGCAAACCCGAATTTAACCCTACAGATAGCGCTAAACAAAGCAAGAGCGTCAGAGTCAGCAGAGAAATCATCGGTGACCATACAACGAGGGGCCAACGTAAATCAGCCAGCACCAAGGCAAACCAGAGTACACTACGAGGACACAAGCCCCGACTACGAGAATCCCGAGTTCGAGGACAGTCACCTGATGCAGAGCAGTCACTTGAGGCCTGGGGGGAGACCCGGATTCCGTTTGCCGCCCTGCGCAAGCTGCGGAGGGAATCACCCCAGGTCTACTTGTAGGTTCAGGAACGTTGTTTGTTCGCATTGCAACAAACTTGGGCACATCGCACGAGTGTGCCGGAGCGGAGTCCCTGCCTCACGGCAGCCACCCATGTACCGCCAACAGAAGCCCAACCCAGGGGCTTGGCAAAATCAAAAAGGGCGCCCAGAGAGAAATCCACAAGTGTTTACCCAGAGAGAAAATTTCCAAAGAGCTGAACGAGCATATCCCCAGAGAGATTACTCACAAGGAGCTGAGCGAGCGTATCCCCAGAGAGAATACACACAAAGAGCTGAAAGAGCGTTCTATGAAGACGCTCAACGAGAGTATTTTCAGGATGCAGACGATGAGATAGAGTTGACCCAGAGAGAGGAGTTGCGAACGTATCTCACCACAATACATCAGGTCCGCCCTAAGCGGCCAAAAAGGCTGAGAGTCACAGTCCTCTTGGAGGGCTCACCTTGCGAGCTAGAAGTTGACACAGGATCGACCCTGATGATTATTTCATGGGCATCCATAAAACAGGCTATCCCTAGCCTCAGAAAGAGCCAACTACGCGCTCCAGACGTCCTGCTACGAGACTACCAGGGGAACCAAGTCCCCATCGTGGGCCAAGGCACATTCCAAATCCGTTTCAAGGACATCGAAGCCCAGCTGCCCGTGACCATCGCCAGCGCGCCATTACAGAACCTCCTGGGGCTTGATTGGTTTGAAGCCCTGGGGTTAGAAGTCACCGGAATCAACGCCGTGAGAAACAGCAGCGCTGAACAGATTTTTAAGGAGTTCGAGGATGTGTTCAGCCCCGGTCTTGGTAAGTATGTGGGTAAACCAATATCATTCAATTTAGACCCCAAAGTGGCGCCAATCCGACTTAAACCGAGACGAGTGCCTTTTGCACTCCGCCCAAAAATAGATAAGGAAATAGATAAGTTAGTGGAGCAAGGAATCCTTGAGCTGGTGGATCACGCGTGCTGGGAAACACCCATCGTGACCCCAGTCAAACCAGACGGATCAGTCCGCATCTGCGCGGACTATAAATGCACAATTAATGTCGCGCTACAACAGAGCGCATATCCTGTGCCTGTAGTACAGCACTTATTGCACTCGTTGGGGCCAGGAAAGGTATTTGCTAAATTAGACATGGCACAAGCTTACCAGCAACTGCCAGTTGATAGCGCCACAGCGGAGGCCCAAACTATAGTGACGCATAGAGGAGCATTCAAATGCAACCGGCCACAATTCGGTGTGAGTATTGCCCCAGGATTGTTCCAGAGCGTCATGGAACGACTTTTGCAAGGGATACCGGGAGTCGTCCCCTATTTTGACGACATCTTGGTGTCCGCTGCAAACGAGGAGCAATTAAATAAAAGAGTCAGAACTGTTTTGGCCAGAATCAGAGAAAAGGGTCTCCGCCTCAAGAAGGAAAAATGCCAAATTAACGTGCCTAGCGTAGAATTCCTGGGTTATAGAATCGATGGTCAGGGAATTCACCCCACTTCAAAGAAAATTAAGGCGATCCAGGACGCCCCCACACCACGAAATCAGACCGAGTTGCAAGCCTTCCTCGGACTACTTAACTTCTACAGCGTCTTTCTGAGGCAGAAGGCGACCGTTGCTGAGCCACTACACCGTCTACTACAGAGGAACGCACCATGGAAATGGGGACGATCCGAAGCTGCAGCTTTCGCCGGGGTAAAGCGCCTGCTCACCACTGACTCACTGCTTGTCCAATACAGCCAGACCCTACCGCTGGTATTGACCTGCGACGCATCACCCTTCGGAGTTGGAGCAGTCCTCAGCCACAGGATGCCCGACGGAAAAGAAGCGCCCATCGCCTTCTACTCCAGGACTCTTTCATCGGCCGAAAGGAATTACAGCCAAATGGACAGGGAAGCGCTGGCTGCTGTAGCTGGAGTAAAACGTTTCCACGAATACCTCTACGGCCGCGATTTTGAACTAATTACAGATCACAAACCGTTGTTGGGACTTTTGGCGGGAAACCGCCCCACTCCGGTCTCCCTTTCTCCACGCATGACCAGGTGGACTGTTTTCCTGGCTGCGTACTCATACAAATTGATTCATCGACTGGGCTCCACTCTCGGACACGCAGACGCACTCAGCCGTTGCCCATTACCTGAAATTCTGCCAGACCCCACTCCAGAAGTACCGGTATTGCTCATTGACTGTTTGGACTCTGGACCGGTTTCTTCATACGACGTTGCAAGGTTCTCCTCTAAAGACAATTTAATAAAGCAAGTTCAAACTTGGGTTTGGAGGGGGTGGCCGAAGGGAAACGTGGGCCCGGAATTCAAAGTGTTTTGGTCAAAACGGGACGAACTCTCAGTGTTGCAAGGTTGTTTATTGTGGGGGGATCGAGTTGTTATTCCGTATGCTTTACGTAGGAATGTATTAGATGCTTTACTTGTGGGTCATCCGGGGATTGTTAGGATGAAGGCGTTAGCAAGAAGTTACGTTTGGTGGCCAAACATGGACAAAGAAATAGAGGAGTGGGTGGCCACTTGCGACCCATGCCAGGAATCGAGACCAGCACCCCTGGAAGCGCCCGCCACAGAATGGGAGAAACCTAAAGCACCCTGGTCGCGAATACACATCGACTTCGCAGGGCCATTCCAAGGTCAGACTTTCCTCATAGTTGTGGATGCATACTCAAAATGGCTAGAAGTAGTCCTAATGATTTCAACCACGGCAGAGGCAGTCATTAAGGTTCTACGGCGACTTTTCGCCACTCATGGCCTGCCCGACCTCCTGGTCTCCGATAACGGGCCCCAGTTCACGGCCATGCAATTTGAGACATATCTAGCAGGTCAGGGAATTCGGCACGCCCTCGTCGCGCCATTCCATCCGGCATCAAATGGACAGGCGGAGAGAATGGTACGATTCGCAAAAGAGGCCCTCGCTAGGATGGGTCCAGGTGATTGGCAAACACGCATTGATCATTACCTTTTAATTCAGCATATCACCCCAAGTGCAACGACGGGTAGGAGCCCTGCTGAACTACTCATGGGCCACCGTCTACGGTCTCACCTGGACCGTCTTCACCCAAATTACTCTGCCACAGCTCCCCCAGACTCCACAAGCAAAATTCGGTCTTTTAGCATAGGGGATTCAGTATACACCCACAACTATGCAGGGGGAACATTGTGGATGCCGGCAAAGGTCATTGGCATCACGGGTCCACGATCGTATCTGCTGGAACTGGAAGATGGGCGGAACTGGAAAAGGCACATCGATCAACTTCGGGGTCGCCTAGCACACACAGACCTTCGAAACGAAGACGAGAGTTTCCTGCCTACAGAAAGTCAGCCACGCGAGAGCCCCATCATAGAAAACTACGACACCTGCGAACCAAGCTCGGAACAAGGAAGCACGCACGAAGCAGAGCAACCCCCAGGCAACGAAACCGAGCAGACTCTGGAACGCCCTAGCAACAAGGGCACGAAACCTCCCGAACGTGGAACGGAAAAAGCATCCTATCCGGAAACCATTTCTGACCAACCAGAACCACGACGTTCCTCCCGAGTAAGGCAACCCCCAACATACCTAAAAGACTATGTTACCTACCGCAACGTTCCGTCTAGGAGGGGAGGGGTGTTAGATATTAGCATATATCGTGGCAAGTCTCCCCTCTGGTCCGCTGCTACAGCGGGAAACAGGTATCGTTCTGATTGGTCGAGGGGCGTACCCGATCCCTATAAAAGGGGAACCCTCCGACCACAGAGCAAGCTGGATCACTACTACTACTAATAAAGAGCTGTTAAGTCACTTCGTGTCCGCAGTCTGTCTCTCGTTGCCCAGATCTAACAGAGATCTTGGAGTCCTAATAGACAATCACTTAAATAGGAGCCAGCTGTTTGCTGCAGCTGCTAAATAAGTCAACACAATTTAGGCTGCATTAACAGAGAGATAGAATTAAGATTATATGAAGTGTTAATACCACTTTATAATGCCTTGGTAAGGCCATGCTTGGAATACTGAATCCAGTTTTTTGTCGCCACGATGTAAAAAAGATGTTGAGACTCTAGAAAGAGTGCAGAGCAACAAAGATCATTAGGGGACTGGAGGCCAAAACATATAAAGAACATTTGCTGGAATTGGGTATGTCTAGTTTTATGAAAAGAAGGACTAAAGGCTGACATGATAGCAGCCTTCCAATATCTCAGGGGTTGCAACAAAGAAGAGGGAGTCAAACTATTCTCCAAGGCACCTGATGGTAGAACAAGAAGCAATGGGTGGAAACTAATCAAGGAGAGAAGTAACTTAGAACTAAGGAGAAATTTCCTGACAGAACAATTAATCAGTGGAACAATTTGCCTCCAGAAGTTGTGAATGCTTCAGTACTGGAAGTTTTAAAGAAGAGACTGGACAACTATTTGTCTGAAATGGTATGGGGATTCCTGCCTGAGCAGGGGGTTGGACTAGGTGTCCATTTCTGAATGACTGAATTATTCACCATTCATTGTTTTTGAACAGACATTCACTGGTAGATTTAGAGTGGTGTGGTAGTGTAGCAGTGAAGATGTTTGCCTCTCACTTGGAAGCTTGAGAGTTCAATCTTAGGTAGGAACAGATGTTTCTCTATCAGGGCGCACTATCTGCTGTGAACTCCACATAGGCTTCAGGAAGAGCATCAGTAAATGCTCAGCTCCATTCAGTTGCCCTGAGCCCATCCCAAAGCAAGAGATTACACATTAAAGGGGATTATATTATATTATTATATTGTATTGTATTGTATTGTATTGTATTGTATTGCATTGCATTGCATTGCATTGCATTGCATTGCATTGCATTGCATTGCATTACATTACATTACATTACATTACATCATATCATATCATATCATATTATATTATATTACATTATATTATATTATATTATTATAAAAGAAGCCTTGACAGCTATTCAGAACAAACACAACCCCCCTGAACACATCATGGACCTGACCAACCACTGCCTAACCAATACATACTTCATCCATAATGGACAAAGATACAAACAGATAGAAGGAGCACCCATGGGATCACCCCTCTCACCCATCATCACAAATTTATACATGGAACATTTTGTAACTAACACCTTAGATAAATCTGAACACAAACCCAAACTCTGGCTTAGATATATTGATGACACTTTTGTGATTTGGCCACATGGGAAATAAAAACTGGATAACTTCCTCACACATCTCAACAGCCTACACCCCAAAATACAAGTCACTATGTAAATAGAAGCTAACAACCAACTTCCCTTTCTGGACGTCCTAATCTACAAAAAACCCAATGGCTCCCTAGGACACACCATCTACCAGAAAAAACACACACACCATCCACTACTTAAATGCACAATCCCATCATCACCCTGCACAGATCAACTCTGTAGCCAAGACCCTCATCTCCAGAACCAAACGCCTAGCTGACAAAGACCACCTGAAAACTGAATTACACACTCTCACAAACGTATTAATCTCCAACGGATTCCAAACAAAAACAATTACCAACATAATCCAAAGGGGGACTCCCCCAAAAACCAAGAGACAGAAAAGAACGGCATCGCCCCCTCCCTTACATCAAAGGCACCACAGATAAAATCAGCAACATTCTCCACAAACACAATATCAAGACAGCCTTCAACACTATTTTTTGGTAACATCTTAAGAAACCCCAACATCTTAAGAAACCCCAAAGACAAAATCCAGCTAGAAAACCAAGGAGTCTACGAAATACCATGCAAAATCTGCCCTGCAACATACATAGGACAAACTAATAGAAGAATAAATGCACGCGTCGCAGAACACAAGAACGCAGTCAGAAAAAAAAGAAAAAAAGAAAAAACTTCCTCCCTTTTCCAGCACCTTAAAGCTACAGGACATGAAATTAATTTTGAAGGAACCAGGTTAATCTCCAAAACTGAACACTTCAACAAGAGAATAATTATGGAAGCTATCGCAATAGAGAAACACCCCCATAACATGAATAAACGTGACAATACCTCCCGCCTACCAGACATCTGGAAACCAGCCCTAGTCAACAAATGAGCCCTACCCACCACCCAGGCTGTTACAACATGAAACAACAATAGACACACAGCCAGCACCAATTAGCACCAATCTACCAATCATGATACAACCACACAACCAATCATTCCACTTACTGAAACAAAGCCAGCACTCCACACACCCCACCAAGATTTATAGAAAGACTTCTTTTCATGGTACCCCAAGCATTTTGACTGGATATTGCAACTCTCTTACACAACTTTTCTACCGCCTTAGTTAGATCTGTTTATAGTAGCTATTTATAATAGTTTTCTAGCTAGCTTTCAATCCTAATTAAACCATGAGCCAAGATTTAGGGCACCACCATCATTTTTCAAGTGGTGTGTGTGAGAGGTTACACTTATTGTCAACTTATCCCAAGTTGTTTGGCTTCTCTCTTTTTTAATTAAGGAGGTTATCCCCATGGCTCTCTATTTTTAAGTGGATTTTGGCAATCTGCATGATGATTCATGGGCCTTTCACTTCAAACTTTTTATTCAATTTGTGAACTATCCATGGCACCCTCTCTCTCTCCCTCCCTCCCTCCCTCTCTCTCTCTCTCAACGAATTATTCCATCAGTCTAAATCAAGATGAATGTCCAGCTGTTGGAACACAGGCATGGATTAGTTGCAGTGGAGATGAATGAGTACTTGGCGAAACACACATTTCGTTTATTTGTCTGAGGCTATGGAGACCAAGGGTGGCTCAGTGGCTAAGACGCTGAGCTTGTCGATCAGAAAGGTCGGCAGTTCAGTGGTTCGAATCCCTAGCGCTGCGTAACAGAGTGAGTTCCTATTATTTGTCCCAGCTTCTGCCAACCTAGCAGTTCGAAAACATGTAAAAATGCAAGTAGAAAAATAGGGACCACTTTGAGGATATAGCAGAGAGCAACTAAGCCTGCACATTCCATTATTTTCTGAATAATTTCCTCCTGTGTTGGTATTTTCTCATTTTTCCAATTTTTTGCAAATACAATTCTAGCTGCCATTAACAATCAAATATTTCAGATCTCTATTGTATATTTCCGGTAATATCCCCAATAAAAAAATCTCAGGTTTAAAGTTTATATTTTTCTGTGTCATTTTTTTCCAACCGTGTGGATTTTAGTCCAATATCTTTTAGCTTTTACACATGTCCACCACGTACGGTAATATGAACCCGGTATCTGATGACATTTCCAACACTTTTCCGATTTGTCCTTGAACATTCTTGCTATTCTCGCCGGGGGTAGATGCCACCTGTAAAACATCTTATACAAGTTTTCTTTATATGCTGTTGACATAGTCATTTTATAATTTTGTGACCATAATTTTTGCCATTTCTCTAGTTCAATCCCATGACCAAATTTTTTCCCCCAAGCAATTATTATTATTGCCTTTTCTTGCTTGTGGTGCCTTGATAGAATGTCAGACTGATCTCATTTGGAAAAGGCTGGGAAAGTGTTGGGAAAGATTGAAGGCCAACGGAAACAGGGAAGGTAGAGGATGACATGATTAGGCAGCGTCATGGACACAACGACTATGAATTTGGGCCAACTCTGAGAGACAGTGCAGGACAAGGATACTCAACTTGTTTTCCAAAGCACCAGAAGGCAAGACAAGAGACAATGGATGGAAACTAATCAAGGAGAGAAGCAACCTGGAATTAAGGAGAAACTTCCTAACAGTGGGGGCAATTAACCAGTGGAACAGAAGTTGCCTGCAGAAGTTGTGGGTGCTTCATCACTGGAGCTTTTTAAGAAGAGACTGGACAGCCACTTGTCTGAAATGGTATAGGGCAGTGGTGATGAACCTTTTTTGGCTCCCATGCCATAAGGGGGGGAGTGCAGGGGGGTCCTGCGTGGGCGTGCCGTACCCATAATGCAATGCGTGACACCCACAGTGCTCATGCACGCATGATAGGCGCTCCCCCCATTTTTCCATGCTTTTTTCACCCTCCCCACGCTCCATAGGCTTTATAAAAGCCTGGGGAGGGTGAAAACAGCCTCCCCCGCCCCCCTGGAGGCCCTCCGGAGGCTTCAGGGACCTTCAGGAGGCTTCCCTGAAGCCTCCGAAGGGCAAAAAATGACCCCTCCCAGCCCTTCGAGGTCAAACAACCCTGATGCAGCCATCAATGAGATCAAGTTTGACACCCCTGGTATAGGGTCTCCTGCTTGAGCAGGGGGTTGAACTAGAAGACCTCCAAGGTCCCTTCCAGCTTTATTCTGATTCTATAGTTCATGAGCTCATGGACATGACTTCGTGACTGAACAACAACTAATTGATCAGGCTCTTTTTTTTAACAACCTGTAGATGAAAATGAAGAATAAGGCTTTTCCTTGACTTTCCAAAGCTAATAATTCTCATTCCCAACTTAAACCTCTGTAGGTTTCCCCATTCCCTTAATACTATGTGTAAGCTCTCTTTTGTTCTGCTTTGATGGACAAGTATGGATTCCTTTGTACTGTACATATTTATTAATACGTCATATTTGTTTACCAGCCTGTGGTGGTTTGGGGTCCATAAGTTGTTAGCAAATGCAGCTAGCATTTGTTATACCTCGATACGAGTATTGCAGCCTGAGATTCACAATGCAAAGAGAGTTTAGAGTTATCGCCAAGAGGTCCAAAGTCAACAAATATTTATAATGTGTGGGGTGAACAGAATGAGCAAAAAGGAGTTCAGAAGCTCAGAAACCTTCTGCAAAACAAGGTCTGAAACTTGGATGAAAAAGACCAAAAGAATGGTTGCTAAAATATTCATGGGCATCACTGGCTGTTTTATATGTATTGACAGCGGCAAGAATGCTTTATGCACAAAAATGGAAAGATACTGTAATTCCCACAATGGAGGAATGGCTGGAAAAATTGATGGAACAACCCAAGATGGCTAAATTGACCACTTTAATCAAAGAAAAGAATACTATCCAACTTTGTTTCTACTTTTTGGGCTTTTGGGGATTTTGGGCTTGAGATGGGGGGGGGGGGAGGAAAATGTTAAGTTTGGATTTTGCTGATGAGATAGTTTTGGTGTTATAAAATTGCTAGTGCATATTAATATAGTATAAACATAAAAAGTTGAGGCTGTAATGTTACCATCTTATTCTATTGTGTGAAAAAGAATCGGACGTCAATGTTTATCTTACTTTTTCCCCCTTTCCCCTATACTTCTTCTTCTTCCCTTTTCCGTCCTACATTCCCGTCCTATTTCTTCTATATTTTATATCTTGATAAACTTAATACAGTTATTGAAATAAAAACAAATGCACATGGGTATCTCTACTCTCTGGGCTATTTGCAATGGAAGCATCTTCTGCATATGGCCCTCAACAATCTGGGTCCTCATTTAGAACATAGAACAGTGATGACCAGTGACATGTGGTGAGGTTTATGGCTGGTGAGGCACTGACCCAGTGGTGGGTTTCAACTTTTTTTAGACTTGTGGACTTCAGCTCCCAGAATTCCACAGCCAGGCATGCTCAGTTCCGATTTAAAGCGACAGCATTTGTTTTTCTCCTTTGCGAAAGAAATTTCCTTCTTTCTTTTTCTTTTTCTTCTCCCTTCCCCTCCTTCCTCCCTCTCTCCCTCCCTCCTCCCTCTCTCAAACACACACACACACACACACACACACACACACACATGTTGAATTGGACTACACACACTTTCCCCCAGCCCCGGAAGGATCCAGCCCAGCGTCACTGATTACAGGTTTGAAAAGACAATGTGGCTCTGCCTGCAATCAAACCCTAACCCTTCCCTCCAGCCTTTGCCCGAAGCCCCACACCAGGAGGATGAAGTTTGAATTCCTCCCCCTCCCTCCGACCCACACGTATCTTTTCCAGCTGTTTCAGAGAGGATTTCAACTCTGCTCTTGCCTCCGGTCCTCTGAAGAAGCCCCGCCCAAACGAGCGCCCTCTACAATGAGGCAGGAGAACTGCGTGCCTCACCTACGTCAGGAATTTTTCGGTTTTTAACCCTCGCTTAACTCTGCTCGAGTGATCATAAAACGCCTAAAGTCAGACTAGAGGAGGCATGCAGTTCTCCTGCCTCATAGTAGAGGGCGCTTTTTAGAGGCTTTTTTAAACAGTTAAGCAGAGTCATCCATGATGAGGCAGCAACTAGCTCAGCTTTTTCCTTTTACATTTTTTTTTTCATGATGACAGTGGTGGGGCTGTGCCTCCCCTGCCTCCCCTGACTGCACGTCACTGATGATGGCTAACCTTTTTGTCGTTGCATGTCAAAAGCACCCATAATGCAATGTGCAAACAACACACATCCCATGCCCTGCACCCCTGCACATGCATGTGCGACACCCCCCTGCTCCCCTGTGCATGCGCACACGGCCTCATCCCAGGCCTCCCTGCAGCTTCCTGGGAGCAAAAATGGGCCATGGGGAGGCACACATACCCCGATCTCCCCCTGCACATACACATGCATCTCCACATGCACCCACCCCCCTGCAGCAGAGACCCCAAAAATCAGCTGGCTGGCGGGAGGCCCGTATGCATGTGTGGTGAAGCTGAACTGGAGCAATGGCTGTCTGCCCACGGAGAGGACTCTGCATGCCAAATTTGGCACGCGTGCCATAGATTCGCCATCACGGACATAGAACATAGAATAACAGAGTCGGAAGGGACCCTCTGCTAGAGCAGGAGACCCTATTTTACCAACCTCGGAAGGATGGAAAACTGAGTTAACCTTGAGCCGGTTAGAATCGAACTCCAGGCTGTGGGCAGAGTTTGCTCACAATACTGCATTCTGACCAGGGGTGGAATTCAGCCAGTTTGCACCAGTTCGGGTGAACAGAATGTTAATTTTGCATCCAGTTCGCTGAACCGGTAGTTAGAAGGACCGGCTGGCCGCGCCCATGCCCACCCCACCCCTCATCTCCCATGAGTCTCCACATGGCCCGTTCATCATGCCAGATAAATGCAGGGCCCACATGGAGGCTCTGGAAGGGCGAAAAATGGTCCTCCCGGAAGTCTGGAAACAGACCTGTAACTGCCCTCTGGAGGGCCTCCAGAGCCCAAGGGAGGCCATTTTTGCCTCCGGAGTCTGGGGAGGGTGAAAACTTCCCCACCCCACCATGGTGCAAGCGGCCCCACCCAGCAACCAGGCAGAGAACCAGTTGCTAACATTTTTCAAATCCCACCCCTGATTCTGACCACTGAGCCACCAGATTGCAGAAGAAGGACAAGTACCTTCAAAGGACCTTATAGGAAGGTCCTATTGCACCTGGACTACAAAATTCCAGATGACTTCAATAGGGAAAGATACAGTTATTGTACTTTGAGATGGGCCAAATAGTCACATGATAGCATCAGAAAAAAAGAAAAGAAATGTGGACACAGGTTGACTTGGATCACAGTGAGATGAGTTGGGCTTCCCTGAAATTTGTATCTCTTTGTTCTCATGTAAAGGTTTCCCCGGATTTTCGCAGCCTGCAATAACTCACCATTTGCCTTTATTCATAATAACTCTATTACAGGTTCCTAAAAATATGGGTAAAATTAAAAGAGCAATTATGCACCAGGCTTCCTACCCCTTGCTTTAAATTATTAAGCAGTTGCTGGCTTCCCTCAGTCTTTCTCTCTCTAATGCACACCCCAGGTTTCTCTTTAACATGCTACTCACGTTCTTTTCCTGTCCTCTGATCCATTTTGCTTGCAGAGACGTTTCTATCTGTATAGTATAAACTGTGTATTTTTTCCTTGGCCTTCAAGAAATGATAAATGCAATGGTTAGTCTAACAAGACCTTCATTTTGTAGAGTAAGAACATAAGAATTGCCTTGCTGGACTGGCCAAAGACCCATCTAAGCTTGACACATCATCTTTCATCGTATCCAGCCAGAGGCTTTCGGGAAGCTCACAGGTACATCCTACCAAAGATATTTATCTTTTGTTTGGTAATTAGTTTGAAAAGAAAATACGGTTTCATGGTGACGCTTCAAGCACATAAAGAACCTCTCGTGCACTATTTTGCTAGGTTGTGTCTGTGTGTGTGTGTGTGTGTTGTATCTTTTGAGGGATGCAGTGGCTCAGTGGCTAAGAAACTGAGCTTGTCAATCAGAAAGGTTGGCAGCCCTGCGGTTCAAATCCCTAGTGTCGTGTAACGGAGTGAGCTTCTGTTATTTGTCCCAGCTTCTGCCAACCTAGCAGTTCAAAAACACGTACAAAATGCAAGTAGAAAAATAGGAACCACCTTTGGTGGGAAGGTAACAGCATTCCGTGCACCTTCGGTGTTTAGTCATGCCAGCCACATGGCCACAGAGACGTCTTCAGACAGCGCTGGCTCTTCGGCTTTGAAACGGAGATGAGTACCGCCCCCTAGAGTCGGAAATGACTAGCACGTACAGTATGTGCGAGGGGATATATATATTCTCTCTTTCATTACTGTGTACAATACTTGAAACCCTTTGTAAGTTTGGTAATTCAGCAAACCACACTCTCTGTTCATTTAGCCCAGCCTCACCCAACCAGATGCCCTACAGATGTGTTGACTTACCTAGCTAATAGTTGGGTTGGCTGTATTCATTACCTGACACCTGCTGCTTTTAATGGCAGATTGCAAATATTTAAAGAGGGACTTTTCTGCATGATGAGCTAATGTTCCGTCATGCTTCACCTCCTAATTCAGAACACAGAATTCAACTCCTGTAGAAGTTCTCTGTTTTTTGTTTTTTGTTTTGTTGGTGCTAGTGTTGAAATATATGGTTTGTTTTATTTTGTTTTTCTGTTTTTTTATTTTACTTTTTACGATAAAACAATAAGTAATATAAAAAAACAAGATGTGTTTGACGATGAAAAAAGATAGTTTATGGGAAAAAGGGCAATTACAATGTAATCTTTGAGAGAGTAAGATATAAATGTATTTATACCACTGTTAAAAGATTGTAATATAATCTTTATATTCTTTTCTTTCTTTCCCACTATTCTTCCTTATTTTGTTTCTTTTCTAATATTTGCTTTTTTATCCTATTAAAATGTTCTTCTATAAAATTATAGAATGTACACATATCGTGTATGTATGTGTGTATGTGTATGTGTGTGTATACACACACACACACACACACACAAATAATGTATGCAGCAATGGTGGGGTTAAATTTGTGGGCGTGGCAGGGGAAAGATATTGTAAAATCTCCATTCCCACCCCACTCCAGGGGAAGGTTACTGCAAAATCCCCATTCCCTCCCGATCAGCTGAGACTCAGGAGGCAGAGAATAGATGGGGGCGGGGACAGTCAGAGGTGGTATTTACAGGTTCTCCGAAGTACTCAAAGTTTCCGCTACCGGTTCCCCAGAACTGGTCAGAACCTGCTGAATGCCACCTTTGTTATGCAAGCATGTATGTTTTGTTGCTGTTGTTAGTTGCGAAGTCATGTCCGACCCATCGCAACCCTATGGACAACATTCCTCCAGACCTTCCTGTCCTCTACCATCCTCTGGAGTCCATTTAAGCTCACGCCTACTGCGTCAGTGACTCCATCCAGCCACCTCCTTCTCTGGTGTCCCCTTCTTCTTTTGCCCTCCATCTTTCCCAGCATTAGGCTCTTCTCCAGGGAGTCTTTCCTTCTCATTAGGTGGCCAAAGTATTTGAGTTTCATCTTCAGGATCTGGCCTTCTAAGGAGCAGTCAGGGTTGATTTCCTCTAGGACTGACTGGTTTGATCGCCTTGCAGTCCAAGGGACTCATAGGAGTCTTCTCCAGCACCATAAGTTCAAAGGCCTCCATTCCTTGGCACTCAGCCTTTCTTAGGGTCCAACCTTCACAACCATACATTGCAACTGGAAAAATCATAGCCTTGACTATACACACTTTTGTTGGCAGGGTGACGTCTCTGCTTTTTAGTATGCTGTTTAGATTTGCCATAGGTTTCCTCTCCAGGAGCAAGCGTCTTTTCATTTATTTTAATTTCTTATATGTAAATGTGTGTGTGTGTGTGTGTGTGTGTATGTGTGTGTGTGTGCATGTACATATACTCTACATCTCTTGACATTAAATGAATCCCTAGGAAGAATATCAGGGAAAATGTTTAGCCTTTGAATGCCTGCATCACCAAATCCACTTGTGGTACCCATCTCATTGTCAACTATGAATAAAATGGTAACATGAGAAGTTCTCTTATTTTACTCATCAAAGGTAATTGTAACCAGGACATATCAGCATATATCATGGGATCCCATCTGTTCCTTTTACCCCCTTTTGATGCCAGTTTATTAGATAAGAACATATTGCCAACATTATGGCCAAATGGAATCACCACGACACCCTTAAGGACAGATCTCAGTGGCCCAAGTAGAACCATTATGTTGTACATGGTGCTCCCATGAATGAGAAAGCTCCTTGGAGGTTATTAACGTTGCGTTGAGAACGGATCAAGGAAATACAACCTCGGAAGATGTCAAGAGGGCAAAACATTTGAGACAGTTTGAGAGGACTATTTCCAGAATCTTCAAGTGAAACACTCCCTTGAAGCTGTTTTGTGAGACTTTCTTTCCTCCCCCCTCCCCCCCGGCTTTCTAAAAGCAACCAAGCAGTATTATTTCACATCTCTCTGAGGCCTTTGTCCAGATGTTCTAGTAGCCCAAGATTGCAGAAGTGCCACAGTATTTTTGGATGTTCCCACTCAGCAACTAAAATCCTGAAAGAGGACTCTGTGCACTTGGGACTGACAGATGAGATGCCAGGGTGATGGAAACCACGGAGTGCATTCAGACAAAATTAGGTTGCTTTTTAATTAGAAAATCTGAAACTGAGTGGGACAACTTTATTAACATGGAGAATGAGCTGAGGTATCACAGGGTGTACTTCTCCAATGTTGCCTCTTTGAGAAGGGCAGGTGAAAGTCACATACTCCAATGATTACAGTGAAGTTGCCTATAAAGTATTTGTCTGCCTGTCTGTCTATCCATCTATTAATCCATATTGATCGCTCTTTCTATCACTCTATCATCTCTCCCTAATCTCCCTAATCTCTGTCTCTCTCTCATATCTATCTCAATCATCTGTCTGTCAATATCTATCTATCTATCTATCTATCTATCTATCTATCTATCTATCTATCTATCTATCTATCTATCATCTATCTATCCGATCTGATCTTAGTGCACAAAATAATCTGCCATAACGTCCTACCAGTTAATGACTACTTTCACTTCAACTGCAATAACACAAGGGCTATCAATAGATACAAACTAAATGTAATCCATTCGAATCTTGATTGCAGGATAAACTATTTCAGTAATAGAATAGTAAATGAGTAGAACACCGTACGCGATCCTGTTGTTAGTTCTTCTAACCCCCATATCTTTTACCTTAAGCTGTCTACCATGTACCTTACACATTTCTTAAAAGTTCCCTAAGGGGGCGTGCATAAGCGCACCAGCGTGCCTACTGTCCCTCTCCTACTGTCCCATTTATATGTACTCTTCTATGTGTTTATGGCTATATTTTGCTTATTTTATCCATTTATTTGTGCCATTTTTTCATGCGTTTTTCATGCTTGCTTCCTTGTACTTATTGACAAATAAAATAAAATAAATGAATAAATAAAATAAAAATAAAATATCTATCTCTATCTATCTATCTATCTATCTATCTATCTATCTATCTATCTCTATTTCTCTCTCCCTCTCCCACTCTCCCTCCCTCTCTCTCCCTCCCTCTCTCTCCATCTCCCTCCCTCCCTCCCTCTCTCCCTCCCTCTCTCTCTCTCTTTTTAGGGTGCCCAAAATAATTCCTTTAAGAAAAAAGGAAAGTACATTATATAAAAAGAACAACAGTTGCTCCAAGAGAATGAACAAAATACTCTTCCACTAATCCCAACTTAAAGGGACCAACGGATGGGCTCTAAACAAAGTTTTGGGGAAAAGAATCAGATGTTCCATGAACATGGTTAGAGTAGGAGAAAAAATGGTATGCTAATGCATATATTTGAGGAAATAACGTCCTAAATCTGTTTTTAAAAAGAGCCAGTTTGGATTAGTGATAAAGGCACTAGGGTACACATTGCAGGACTGTGAGTTCTACTCCTACCTTAGGCACAAAACTATCGCAGTGACAGTAGACCTGTTACTGTCAGAGAAAGATTAGCTAAAGCAGGGGGAGGAGTCAAGAGAAGAATTAATATGGAATCTTTACATAGGCACAATAGAACAAGAACTGATTCTTCTTGAATGATTTTGAATCTTTATATATATATAAATTAATTATGTTTAATAACATAATTTTAGACCTCTTTTCTTAATCATTGTTTACAATTTAATTTCCTTTTTATCGTGTCAATACAAATTATTACATTATTATCATTATCAGTCATTTATTTAACAATAGTTTGACTAAGTTTAACTTATTTCCCCCTTTTTTCACCATTTAAAATTTATACCAAATTTCCTCTTATCAAACCAATACATATGTATACATTGTTATCACTATCAATTATTTATCTAACTTTATCCATTATCATTACATTTTTAACATAATGCTCTAATTTTAATTAATTTAACTAGTGTTTTATTATTAATTTTCATATCCCAACCTGTGTCTTTCCAGTAATAGTGTAGTGAACAAAGTTGCCTCTTTGTTCATTTTTCCCTTGGGTTCTTAGGACTCTAGCCTCCACTTGCTGGATATCTTCCATTTTTCCATCAGGTTTTACCACATTACAATTTTTATTTTCACTATTTTCCCATCTCTTCTCAATTCTCTCTGTTGTTTCTAATAATTTTTGAATTCCAAACATAATCTGTTGTAATGTTATGGTTTCTTTTTGATGTCGTGCCATCCTTCCAATTAGTAAACACTGCCACTCTGGTTTAAAAACAAATCTTTGTTTTCACTTCTTTCCAGCTACCAACAAGAATCCAAAGAGCACCTGTGTAAACAACCCATGCTCTTCTCCTTATTTCTTCTATAAACAAGCTGAAGCCTTTGAAGTACGAGGTCAAAATGATAAAAGGGAAAAAAGAAAAAGCAATGTTTCCAGGTCTCAACCTCCAAGTGGCAGTGTAACTTCTTTTCCCTCTAAGATTGCTACCCTCTTTATATTCCTTTTATATCTTCTTTATGTTTCAGGCTTAGAAGAAACAAAATTCTTAAATGAAACAAAAGAAAAAGAAAAAATCCATCCCAACCAGTATTGTAGAAATAAAGCAGAAGATTTAATCCATAGATAAAAAAAGAAATAGAAGAGGAAAATCTGATACTTTCACTTTAAAAAGTAAAAAAAAGTGTTTACAAAACTTCCATCCATAGAAAAAAATAAAATAAAATAAGATAACACACTGTCCAATAATGCTTAATTTCGCCGCTTATTTCCTTTTCTTTACCAGTTTAATTTAACTTCAATCTTTTTGGGGCAGTCTTTTATAAAAATAAAATTTCCTCACCAGATGGACACACTTTCTCTTTCCGCTTTCCTCCCGTTGCGGAGATGTCCCGACTTCAGCAGCTTGAGACTGTGCTTATTGTCGCCGGCAAGAAGAGATTCTCTTGGATCAATCAGGGACTTTGTGGTGTCCCTGATATCAGCAAGATGTACTCTTCCCTGTCACCATCTCTTTGGGACGGTTTAGGTCTGAATGGACTGTCCAGCGGCAAAAGTGTCAACTGCGATCTTGGAGCTCCGAGATTGCACATCGTACCATCATGACATCAGATCCTTTGCTGAATTATTTTGAATCTTATCTAGTCTGGCTCAAGTATAAATCACCAGTCTGGGAAGATTCCTGTGAAATAGCCATGAGCAATAAAATAGCTAATTGAACTCTTCAGGCAGTGGATCTAGTTGTTTGTGCCTGACATTAATCCATTCCAGGAAAGTCAGACCTGACCTCTTGTGTCTCTATAATGATTTCAGGCTAATTCCCTGCTTGACCCCTCCTCCTGGCTCAACCAGTCTCCAATAGTCATTCTCTCTCAGCCCCAGGAGAGCAATTTCAATGACAAATTACATTGATTTGAAGACTGCAAAGAAGAAGTAAAATCAGTGAAAACAGGTAAAACTGTCTGAAAAAAAGATATATACTCGTGTGTGTGTGTGTGTGTGTGTGTGTGTGTGTAGGCAAAAATGGAAACAAAGAAAATGTGTTTTGAAAAGAATGCAGCAAGACGTGCATATTTTGTTTTAGCACAATACAACATACATAGACATTTTAGTGCAAATGTTACTATATAAAACATTCTCAACTAACGTAAACCGACCTAATTGTGCCATTGGAAAAAAAAGAGGCCAAGATTCTATTTGGAAATCTGGAATAAACTGTTGTGGCCACCAGTGGCCAGCAGAGCTGACAGCAGATTCAGACAGTGAAGAGGTTGGGAAGAGCATGGATCAGTCCTGGAGGCTGGGGAAGGCTCGGAGAAGGGCTCTGCATCGGAGGCAGAGACAGGGCCGAGGCCGCCTGGCAGTAATCAAGTGCCTATGGAGCTAGACAGCAGTGAGGCAGAGGAACAAATAGAGCCTGTTCCCAGTGTGCGCATGCACAGATCTGCCAGAAAAAAAGAACAACTCAGAAATCAGGGTCGACTTGGGAGTAAAGCCACAGGTGGACAGTGAATGGCCCCTCCCATAGGAAATAAAAGAGGAGCAAAAGGGGAGTGGGCTTTTGCAGGAAACAATTCATTCATTTGGTGATTGGATTCATTTCAGGAGTGAACATTTGTCCATGAATCTCAAAGACCCTGTGCCCACTCTTTCCTTGCACAGCACTTCATTTGGAAAAATATTTACATGGCAGCTTTCCAAGATAGATAAGGTCTGTGGTCATAATTACTCCTTTGAAAGCTTGCTTGCCATGCCTTGCTGAATGTGAATGAGAGGGATTCACATTCGTTTAATAAAAGGGGTTTTGTCAGGACCAGGACTCTGTCTTGGGCTTTTTGAGAAAGCCTAGGTCAGAACATAAACACAACAAATCTATAAAGAAGATTATGGACCGTTTTGAAGCATCTTCACCCAAGGACATTCATTTAAAATGGCCACAGCAGTGAACGCTAATACAACCGTTGTTTGACTTAAACAACTGCTTAAAAAAAGAGCATCAAAAAATTCTGAGGGAGCACCGCAGGAGGCAAAATTAGGACGTTCTTGTGCCTCAACTTTCCTTCACCTCTCCAGACTGAAAAGTGACTTGACAGTTTGTGAAGGAGTTAAAGAAGCTCTAACAAAGTCCCTGTCAGCCATGCGGGTCACATGCTGCCTTTTTGTGAGAGAAAACAAACTCGCATGACCTATTTGACAGTGTGAGTGGATTTGTCTTTGAAGCATGAATTTAGACACCACAGGCCATAAGCGTTCTATCGCACTATCTTCAATTCTCTGGGGGGGGGGGAAAGTATAATAATAATCTGATTCGCATTCTCTCCCAGCCATTGGATCAGCTCTTCTCTTTTGACTTTGTCAATGAAGCAGAAAGAAAACTGCAAAGAATCTCTAAAGTTATGCACAATTTCTTTCCCCGGATGCTGCAGGCTTTGGATTGACATCGGTTACATCAGGGGTCCCCAACCTTTCGGACCTCAGGGACCACTAAATCCATAATTTTAAATCCTGTGAACCATTAGTATGATCTGCCTAATGACTGGCTGGGTGGTCATGGCTAGGTGGTCATGTGACTGGGTGGGCGTGGCCAACTCAATGTCATTCACGTCAAGGAGCATCTCACCAGCTTCTACTCACCCCTCCTAGCCACTCCTCGCCTGCCCGCCCAGGCTCCTTAGGGCCCCAACAGGAAGCAGTTGCTGAAACTAAGCAGCCACCACGAGAAAGAGTTGGCAAAACATCTGGCTCAGCTCAAAGTCTATCTGAGAAGGAAGCTCAGCAGAAGCACTTCACTGAGGACTAGGAGCATAGGCTTTCCAAGCAGAGGGAAGACCTGTGGGAGTGCAAGGCCAGGTACCGGGGCCTGAAGGCTCAACAGGCTGAGATGGTCAGCCAGTTCCAGGCCACATTGCAGTCCCACTGGAACGAAGCCCTCCGGCTCTTTGCCACCAGCAGGACTTCCCTCCAGCCTTCACCCAAAACCCCACACCAGGAGGCTGAAGCAGACCCCAAGTCAGAATTTCTGCCCCCCTCCAACCCCTACAAAAAAAACAGAAGGGGGAGAGTCTCTGCAGCAACACAAGCGTTCATTACACGTATCCAGCCCAAGGGCCGTAGTTTGAGGACCCCTGATTTAGTGCAATAGAAAAAATGCAAATAATTTTTCTGCGGACCACCAACATTTTCTCACGGACCACCAGTTGGTGACTGCTGAGTTAGATGAGACAAGCATATCTTGATAGCCAATATTTGTGTCCACGACTTTTCTCTGGCATTACCACCACTTTAATTGGCCCTGTCGTTTTCTTGTCACTTGTCTCTATAGCGAGGCCACATCAGTTCTGAGGACTAACCAGTAAGCCAGAAAGGATACCAACGGATGAATTCTCCAAAACTTTTCAACAAAGGAGGTGTTACAAAAGATGAGGGAGAACTTACTGATGGTCAGCCATGTCCTAATCATGTCCCAGTTAGATTACTTTAGTTCAATGTACACTACGTGGAGCTGCCCTTGAAGACCATCTGAAAACTAGAAAGAACTACTAACATACACAAAAAAGCTAACAATAGCCTAATCAAGAAGCCATCAAGAATATTCCCACCAACACTTTGAATTTAGAATAGAGCTGGAAGAGACTTTGGAGGTCTTCTAGTCCAGGCACCAGGAGAATTTATACCATTACTGATATGTGACTCTCCAGTCTCTTCTTAAAAACCTCCAGAATGAAGCACCCACAACTTCTGGAGGCAAGCTGTTCCATTGGTTAATGGTCCTCACTGCTAGGAAGTTTCTCAATACCAGATTGTTTCTCTCCTTGACTAGTTTCCATCCATTGTTTCTTGTTCTGCCCTCCAGTGCTTTGGAGAATAATTTGACCCCCTCTTCTTTGGGCCACTCTCTCAAATACTGGAATACTGCTATCATGTCATCCTACTAGTATATAAACAGAGACCACACCCATATCATTCCATACTAACACTGATGACCAGGCATGAAATCCTCCTACCTTCACTTCCGATTCAGAACCAGGAGTTTATCTGTATGTGTGTACTTGCTTGCTTCACTCATGCACAGCGCTTCTGCATAGGCGCAGAACATCTGTGATGACATCTGGACAGGTGGGCAGAGCCTCCCACCGCCACCGCTACCGGTTCGCCTGAACCGGTTTGAACAAGCAGAATATTACCTCTGCTGATACATTACCTAGTTTGATAATGAAAGGTCTGTAAGAAAATAACTAATCTCAGAAAGAACCAAGGACGTCACAGTTACTGCAATGTATTTTACATGGGCCTGCCCTTGATGACTATCCAGAAGCTACAGTGGTCCAAAATGCATGTAGTGGGTATGACTTGGTATACCCATGGATGGCCACTATTACACACGCTGTATTAATTATCAGTATGGTAGGTTTCTGGGTACAATTCATGGTTGTGATTACCTTGCATAAATCTGTTCATGGCACAGAGCCTGGTTATATGATGGACCATCTCTGTCCGATAATTTCTGTCCATCCTGCACAATCAGACAGGATGAGGGTGTCCTGCATCCCATCAATCCAGCAATATCATCTGTTGGGATGCATGGCTTTCCTACCAGAGTGCCTACCTACAGTAGCTTCTCCCAACAATGTTTGGGGGCGCCTTGTTCTTCAGTTGGTTTTTTGTCCTTCCTGCCCAGCTGTGTCTGATTCTAGGGGAGGTGCTTCTCTTCATTTCTTACTTGAGAGAGCCTAAATTATCCTAAGATATTTCTGTGGTCATGCGGCCAGCATGACTATACACCGAGACACATGAAATGCTGTTGCCTTCCTACTGAAGTAGTACCTATTTGTCTACTCGCATTTGCATCCTTTCAAAGAGTGATGCAGTGGCCTAGAGATGGAGTTCTCACTTCCCAATCAGGATTACTGTGGGTTCGATCCTAGGTAGAGGCAGATATTTCTCTCTCTAGGCACAATGAGAATACATCTGTTGAAAAAAACCTCTGCATTGGCAACAGGAAGGGCTTCTGGCGAGTAAACACTCAGCTCCATTCAGTTGCCCAGACTCCACCCCGCAAGGGATTATGGGGTCATTGAAAGTAGATGAGTTGCATCAGTGGTGAAATCTAATTTTTTTTTGCCACCGGCTCTGTGGGCGTGGCTTGGTAGGGGGTCATGTGACTTGGTGGGCATGGCCAACTTTCCCCCACTTTTTAAAGCACTTTTTTTCTGCCTATTTGCCCGAACCAGCAGGAAAAAAATGCTTTAAAATTGAGAAAAAAGCTTCCGATGATCTCGCGGATCAGCTGTGAGCTGCACGATCATTAAAAGCATTTTTTTTCCTTTTTAAAGCATTTTTTCCCCTGCCTATTCGCCCAAGCCGGCAGGAAAAAATGCTTTTAAAAGCAGGGAGAAAGCTTCAGATGATCACGCGGCTCACAGCTTTTTACTACAGGTTCGCAGAACCAACGACATCCCTACTGGTTCAGCCCAGTTCAGGAGGATTTCACCCTTGATTTGCATGCTTTCTAATTTCTAGGTGGGCAGGAGCTGGAGCAAGCGATGGGAGCTCACACCATCACGCGGCGCCCAGGTCTTGAACCCAAGCTGCCGGCCTTCCAGCTGACAAGATCAGCATCTTTAACTGCTGAGCCTTTGCAACACCTTGGACTTCCTGTTTTAACGATGTGTGAAATATAGAGCTGACCTTCAATGCTTTGGCTCACTCTTTTTATTTGAGAAGAGGTGGCACCTGGACTCTGTGCACTTAGGGCAACCCCCCATCCACAGGTCTCCTCTGATTCTTTAATTCAGGTAGGGTTGCAAAGGGCCCCGGCATCCTCCACATGAACCCACGCACAAGCGCAGCACATGCATGCATCTTACCCTCCAGCGACGCCTCCGCGAGCCTCCGCAATGCTCCAACTGCTTGGCGGAGCATCGCGCAGACACTGTATGTGCTGTTAATGGAAGCGCCAAAGAGTTTTAAAACAGGTAAGGAGCTCAGGCGGGTGGGTGTGCCCTCTGGAGCACCATACTGGAATGGTACCTGGTGCTCTGGGCAGGCACTAGTATACCTGTACTGGGGCATACCACCTGCAACCCATCACTGGGCTAAAGCCAACTGTGCCCCTAGTGACTCACTTCTCCCTCCTTCTGCACAGTCACAGTTTATCATTAACTATTCTTTGCTGGTGGGAGGGCACCTGAAGTGCTTAAAAAAAACCTTTTAAAAGGAATTACCTGCCAGGAGCTTATAACCATCACACGGCAAGATGGGTTTTCCATGCAATCGTAACATAGTTTGAAAGAACATTTTTATGACTCTTTAATTGGGCTGCCTCACCCATGCTCAATCGTGGGGAATAAATGGCATTCTCTCAAGATCTACAAAATGTTTTGCCAAAAAAGAGTACATGATTTTTCCAGCTATTTCACCGCCGTTAAGGAGAAAACAATTAACAATAGTTTATACACAACTTGGGCTGGATTGAAACTCGTACCTAGGAGAGGCTGCAGGCCAAAATCACGGTTGTCATTTCTAATAAGAAAGCTGAGTTCCCTCTTATGATGGTGTTTAAAGAACATTGCGTTTTAATCTTTTAGCATGCAAGTAGGAAATCTGTAGCCCGCCAGATGCTAATAAAATATTTGACTTATTTAAGCTTGTTTGTTATTTGCATTATCCTGTCTTTCTACCCCAAGGACATCCAGGTAGCTTAACATCTAAAATAAAAAAGTAAACAATTAAAACACAATATAAGCCAATGCAATAATTAGTAAAACAGCACAAGCTCAACTCACATAAACATTTCCATGTGGTGTCCTGGGCAGGAATAAAAGAATGGGGTCGGTTTACAACTTGCTTAGCAAAATGCTAAGCAGATCTGAACTGCGTGCATTTATATATGTGCAGGAATATGAGAGCTAAATAGCTTGAAATAGATGTATACTAGTCTCCCCTTATTTATTTATCAGCACAAACACAACACAAATATAAAAAGGCAACATTAAAAATATGGTTTTCTGCCTGGGTGGTCTCCTGCAGTGAGCCGATAGACAGAAAGGGGGAGTAGTGAGTTCCCTCCCATATTTGGGCATACCAGGAGTTGTAACACAAATACATACCTATTTCCCTGGCTCAGCTGATAATGAGGAGTGTCTGTGGCTTAGTGGCTAATACATCTGCCTAATATGTAATACAGCCCAGGTTCGAATCCCAGTAAGGGTATGGCTAGCTGATGAGAGCTAAATAGCTTGAAGTAGATCTATACTAGTCTCCCTTTATTTATTTATCAGCGCAAACACAACATTGTTAGATAGATAGATAGATAGATAGATAGATAGATAGATAGATAGATAGATAGATAGATAGATGATAGATCTGTAACAGCATTGCCAAAAAGGCATTAAGCGTTGTTAACCTAATATTGTGTAGCTTCTTCTCCGGTAATATTGAACTGCAAACTAGGGTAGGCACACAAAACATTTACTAGACCAATTCTCGAATACAGCTCATCTGTCTAGAACCCAAACTACATATCAGACATAAATACAATCAAATGAATCCAGAGATATTTCACAAGAAGCGTCCTCTGCTCCTCTGTTCACAACAGAATACCTTATGCCACCAGACTTGAAATTTTGGGCTTAGACAACTTAGAACTTACACCACCTTCGATCTGACCTAAGCATAGTACATAAAATTATATGTTACCATGTCCTACCTGTCAATGAATACTTCAATGAATACTTCAGTTTCAACCACAAAAACACACCAGCTCACAATAGATACAAATGTATGGTAAACCGCTACAAACTTGATTGCAGAAAATAAGTCTTCAGTAACAAGAGTTGCCAATGCCTGGAATGCACTACCTGATGACTCTGGTTTCTTCCCCAACCCCCCCCCCTTGACCTCACCTCATTCCTAAGAGGCCTTCAAGGGGCCTACATAAGTGCACCAGCGTGCCTACCGTCCCTGTCCTAATATTCTTTTGTATTCATATTCATTTAATGTATTCATAATCTTGTCTATACTTGTATCTGTTATCTAATTCATGCTTGACAAAATAAAATAAATTATATGTATGAATGTATGTATGTATGTATGCATGCATGCATGCATGTATGTATGTATGTTTATATGTATGTATGTATGTATAAGTGTTATGTCAAAGCACCTGGCATGCCCAAATATGGGAGGGAGCATACTGCTGTCCTTTTGCCTTTCAGCACCACCCTAGGAGCCTTCCAGGCAGAAAACCATTTTTTGTGTTGCATTTGTGCTGATAAATAAATAAAGGGAGACTAATATAGATCTATTTAGCTCTCATCAGCTAGCCATACCCTTACTGGGATTCGAACCTAGGCTGTTTTTACATGTTAGGCAGTTGTATTAGCCTCAAGTTGTATAAGCTGCAAGCTCTCCTCCCTTATCAGCTGAGCCAAGGAAATGATTAAGTGTTATGTCAAAGCATCTGGTATGCCCAAGTATGGGAGTGAGCATACTGCTTCCATTTTGCCTTTTAGCTCCACCCTACATACGGTACATCCATACACATCCATACATCCATAAATACACATCCATACATCCATACACTATAATACACACACACACACACACACACACATATACACACATACACATACATACATACATACATACATACATACATACATACATATATTGTATTACATTTATCACGTCAATGGCTACTACAGAATTGACTGGGAAGTTAAATAAATATCCTGGGAAATGACAGTGCCAGAGCATTTCCATGTTGCTTCCATAAAAACGATGGACGTATCCTTCAGGGTTTGTGTTCAAGCCACAAAGTTTGATTGATGACAGGGGCAGACTCCTTCTCATCCCAGGACAGAAGAAACGTTTGGTTTTTATCAAAGATCTCACTGGAAATGAAAACAGGATGTAACACTAAGAATTTCCAAATGGAAGCCTGGTACAATTTTGCAAATGCAGAGTGCAGGCAATGGCAGTTTTGTTTTTAACATGGGTAATGAAAGCAATAGGAAAATCCAAACCAGGCTTGTATGTTTCTGAAGATTGTTCCCCAAAGGCCTCTTAGTTCTCTGAGGTCTTAAAATTAATATCTTTCTCTCTTTTACCCAAACCATGGAACTGAATTTCACTTCATTGTTTTTGCCAGCTTCTTTGAAATTTCTCCTGCAAAACCAACCTAGCAACAAATAAGCAAGCTTTCTTGGGTTCTTCAAATTCAAACGCACAAAACCAATTTGGAACCTTGGGGTTAGTGTCAAGTTGCATAGGTATCTTGTGAACCTGAGAAGATCCATGTCCCTTCAGGTCCTACAGAGGTGAATAACTTTTTTTGTTTCAGACATCATGTTCCTTTAAAACCTTAGAGGCAATTTTGACTCACCAAACCTTAGTGATGACAAAAGACAATACACATGGACAAATACAGAGAGAAGGGGGGGGGGGGAGGGAGGGAGGGAAGGAGAAAGAGATGTCACCATGTACAGAGCTCTGTTAAATATTGGCCTGCCAACTTTGCCAATTTCTGACGTAGTTGTGGCAAGATGGAATGGCTAAGGTTTTTTGGCCATCCAGGCTCAGACAATACTCCATCTCTGACTCTGGACAAGTTTGCATTTCCCTGGACTGAACTTGTACACAATTTGTTGGTCCTCCTGAACTCACAGATCCTGCTTGAGGAGCAGGTGGCACTTGTGTCTAGAGGAGGCCTTTGCACAAATTCATCTAGTGTGCCAGTTGTGTGCTTCCTTGGACCAGGTGTTCTGACCTAGTCTTCCCCAGAAGCATGAAGCCGAGTTCTCATTCCGATAAACCCCTTTTTATTTAATTTACATTGAATTCCTTTCCAGCAATGTCCCAGCCCACAGTCTTTCAAGATAGTTCACAATTACAAACCTTTATCTGGCTTGGAGAGTGGCCAGGCCGATATCTTTCAAATGCCGCAATACTTGGCAAGAATAAAGGAATGAACTAATTGTCTCCTGCAAACTCCCTTCCCCTTTCGCTCCTCTTTTATTCTCAATGGGAGAGGCCATTCACCATCACCTATGACCTTACTCCCAAGTCGACCCTTGGTCCTTAGCTGTTAAATTTGTCTGACACCTCTGTGCATGCAAACATTGGGAACAGGCTCCAGCTGTCCGTCTGCCTCACTGATGTCTGACTCTGAAGGCAGCTGATAACTGTCAGATGGCCCTGGCCCTATCTCTGCCTCCGATGCAGAGCACTCGTCAGAGCCTTCCCCAGACTGCAGAATTGGCCCATGTTCCTCTCCAACCTCATCACTGTCTAAATCTGCTGCTAGCTTCGTTGGCCGCTGGTGGATTACAACACCAGGCAGCCTTGCTCATGGTCATATATGGTTTGTTCACCTTCCATTTGAATTACCGCAGTGCGCTACTCCTGGAGCTGCCCTTGGAGACTATCCAGAAACTTCAACTGGTCCCGAATACTCTGTGTGTGTGTTTGTTTGTTTGTTCCAGCATAACTCTGGAACACCTCGAGCAAATTTCCCAACCAAACTTGGTACACAGATGACTTACACTCTGGAAACAAATGCTGTGGGGTAAGACACCCCTAAAACCCTTTGGTGTGTGTGTTCTGTTAAGATACAGCCTGTTGTGCCTTAAATGCCTTCTACTTTACAGCGCAGTGGAGTTGCCATTCTAACAGCTTCACAGTACTCCACAAGGGGGCTCCCTCTGGTAAGGGGGAAAATCCAACATTAGAAATTACGTTTAGACCAGACATTTCCCCCCTACAGATAAATACCCGGGCAATGCCGGGTTATTGGCTAGTTGGTTATATTTTGAAATGTGTCAGTTCAGCTATTGCTCAGAAAGCAACCCCCCCCCCCTTTTCTTTCTAAACTTCTCTGAACCACATTGTTAACTTTAAGAACAATACTCTTTTAACTAATACTTCAAAAAGTCCCTTGACTTTCTAGTTCCTTATTTTCTTTATTTATCACATGAAAGCGACAATGAAACATTACTTTAGAAGCAATACTTCAGATTCCACACACTGAGTTCCAGTTTCTTTCCAGATGCAATTCAAAGTGTCATCATTTAAAGCTCTATATGGGTTCAGATCATGCCTCTTCCTAAGGACATCTACCTGTCCTACCAGGCCAGATAGGCTCCTAATCTCATCCCCTCAATATTTCCATCTGATGGGAACGAGGAAGTGAGAAATAAAGTTTTCTGTGGCAGCTTCTGCCATCTTCCTCTGAAATTCAGCAGGCCTCTAGTCTTTGAAGACATGACTTTTCCCTCAAGGGCTGGGATAAATTTAGATAACTTCACATGAGACATTTCACTTGGTCTTTGTTGTTTCTAATGTCTTAATGTCTCTAGTTTTATAATGCTAATGTGATTTTGACTTTTGATTGGAAGCCGCCCAGAGTTGGTTAGAAGATAATGGATAACTATATAAATGTTTTAAATAAACAAAGCCCCACTGTCAACCCTGAAGCTGGCCTGGCAGAAGCCATCTTGGAGCTTCAGTGCTGCCACATCGGAGCTCAGGGATGCGGGGGGGGGGGGGATTACAGATAATCCACCAGACCAGCGGATGCTGCTGTCAGGCCTGTAGTTCTGTTCCTTTTAGGATCTTTGGCCTGCCACACTTTTTATTAATTTCTTATGCTGTTTCTTTAGTGTAGTAGTTGGGAGGGGGGAATAGAAAGGAGTAGGATTGTGGAATGTATTGTTTTGGTTCTTCTTAGAAGCTCAAGGTCGTCTTTTGTCTCCGTACCTCGACACCTGACCGGAAGCAGAGGGGGGTACATGCCAGCGTGGAAGATGAAGATTGGACCATGTGATGAATTATGGGGTGTGGGGATAGATGATGAACTTTCAACTGGGTGAACCCACAGGATGTACATTAGAGTTGAAATTTCACAGCATAATGCCAACATGTCTGTCTTATTAAATTGGAGTTTTAAGGATAACTTTGCCTGGGACAATGATTTAATTCTGCATGATATTTGGAACGCTGACAGCTGCCTTCATTAGGCCATAAGACTGATTGTTTGGGGTTGAGGAAAAAAATTACTTTAAATTAGGTGAAAACTGCGGGAGACATCAGAGTCGGTTTTCACCAGATATGTGTCAATATGATATTTCCAATAAAGCTATTCTTTGAGGAATCTACCTGCCTCGGAGTTTTCCTTGCTATGGATCTACTACTTGGAACCCTGACACCAATGTTCATTCAAGAACTGAGGAGAAACTTCCTGACAGTGAGAACAATTAATCAGTGGAACAGCTTGCCTCCAGAAGTTGTGACTGCCCCAACACTGGAAGTCTTTAAGAAGATGTTGGATAGCCATTTGTCTGAAATGGTATAGGGTTTCCTGCCTAGGCAAGGGGTTGGACTAGAAGACCTCCAAGGTCCCTTCCAACTCTGCTACTGTATTATTGTATTCATGTCCTAAATACCACAGGCTAGCACAGAGGCAAACAGCTTTGTGTTTTCTTTATTTCTTTATTCATTTCGTCAAGTATAAATTAGATAACAGATATAAGTATAGACATGATTATGAATACATGAAATGAATACGTATACAAGGGAATATTAGGACAGGGATGGTACGCATGCTGGTGCACTAATGCACACCCCTTAAAGACCTCTTAGGAAGGGGGAAAGGTCAACAGTAGCCAGTCTACGGTTAAAGATTTTGGGGTGTGGGGAAGGAACCACAGTGTCAGGTAGAGCATTCCAGGCATTGACAACTCTGTTACTGAAGTTGTATTTTCTGCAATCAAGTATGGAGAGGTTTACTATAAGTTTGTATTGATTGTGTGCTCATGTGTTGTTGGGGTTGAAGCTGAAGTATTCGTTGACAGGTAGGACATGGTAACAGATAATTTTATATACTACGTATAGATCGGGTCAAAAACGACGGTTCTAAATTGTCTAAGCCCAAAATTTCAAGTCTGGCGGCATAAGGTATTCTGTTGTGAGAAGAGGAGCGGAGGACTCTTCTCATGAAATATCTCTGGACTCGTTTGATTGTATTTATGTCTGATCTGATAGGCAATGTGGGTTCCAGACAGATGAGCTGTATTCGAGAATTGGTCTAGCAAAAATTTTGTATGCCCTAGTTTCCAGTTCAATATTACCAGAGAAGAAGCTATGCAAGAGGAAGCGTTCCAGAGATCCATATTCCTTCTTAACCTTAGAGATCATTAGCTATGGAGATTTTCAAACATCCAGATTACTGTTATCCCGAAGTGCTTTTCAAAAAGCAACTGGACTTTCTTGGGGTTTATTTTTGAGAACTGAACTGAAGAAGCTTCTTGGATGAGAAGCAAAATGTTTTCAAGAAAAAAACCACGATTGTCCAATTACCTTTTTTGGAAATGCACCTTTGGGATTTAAAGAGAAATGTGTCCTCACCAAACCTTAGTGATGAAAAAAAAAACCAATGCACACACAAACAATACACACACCAGTGACATGCAGTCAGGTGAGGCAAGTGAGGCACAGCCTAACCTCTCATCATCAGGGCAGCGAGTCATTCGATGGGAAACTTGCCTTTTGGGAGGAATGACCCAGCTTGGCTCCCGCTTTCGATCTGCTGCCCAACAACCGAACGGAGAAGCGAAGAGGCAGGAGAGACAAAGCAGGAGCCAAGCCGAGTCATTCCTTCCAAGAGGCAAGTTGCCTATCGAATGATTCGCTGCCCTAGACTCGAGGCTCCAGTCCAGCCTGTGGTGCTTGCAGCCCCCGCCAGCTCCTCCAGGGATTCCCAAGCTCAGCACCAGAGAGCCGCCGCGAGAGAGGCCGGCCAGGTTGCCCGGGTGGCGGCAGAGGTTCCTTTTGTTCTTTCGGTGCGGGAAGCCGGGGGGAGGCTTCCTCCACTCCGTCCGCTCCCCATCTGCGCTGCCCTCGCCTAACAAGCGCGCCCTGGATTCCGCGCAGCTCTGGCAGGCGGTGCCGTGGCCAAATCCCAGGGAGGAGGGCGGCAGGTCGCAACTGAGCATGCCTGACTGTGGAATTCTGGGAGTTGAAGTCCACAAGTCTAAAAAAATTGCTGCCTCACTAGCTATAAACCTCACCGCACGTCATTGACACACACAATTATGTCATCATGCAAACAGCCCTGTGAAATACTGGCTTCCCAGCCTCTGATACAAGTTGTGGCATTTGCATCATATATCTCCCTTTTGGCAAAGTTCCAACTAAGCATAAATGGATCCAGCTTCCAAAGCCTTCAGCTTAGCCAGTCCTGTCATTTGCTCTGACTTCCTTCTCTTAATAAGTTATGGTTGGCTATCAGTCTTGGAGATGCAGTTAAGGATTTCAAGGGGGTTTCCTGTTACTTCCCATTGTTTGGCATGAATAAAATGTTGGAAGAAATATCCATCTGATTCAGTTCCAAGTGGGGAGAAAAACACTGGAAACATAGAGGCTGATTGGAAAGAGGGTTTATTGATGAACAAGACCACATGGGTTTGAGGTGCTGGGCATCTGACCACATGGAGTGGAGAATGAGGATTATTTATACCCTCTCTTGGGCCTTGCCCTTGAACTTCCTGTTCCTGGGCAAGAAATGTGTTCTATTGGCTGTAGTCAAACTCCCATGGGGCCATGTGGATCAGGGGTGAAATGCTACCAGTTCAGACCGGTTCGCCTGAACCAGTAGTAAAAACATGCTACCAGTTTGGACAAACCGGTAGTTCCGACGATCAGCTGTGCAACAATCAGCTGTGCCGCGTGATTTATATCCACTAGAAAGCAGGAAATGCTGCTTTCTAGTGTATTTAAATCGCGCAGCACAGCTGTTCCCCCCCTCACTGTTCTACTTACCTTTGCAGACTAGAAAAGGTTTCTTAATCCTCATTTTTCAGCACTGCGAGGTAGCGCCCGTGGTGCACATGCGCATGGTGTGCACGAAGTGAAGCGGTACCAGACTTCAGAACATTTCACTCCTGATGTGGAGTCATGTTTGAATCAAGTTTGATTGAACCTTGGGCTGATGTAATATCCCCATGTGATTTCACAATGCGGTGAGCCCTGCGGCGACTGTGTTTTCCCAAAAATAAGACTGGATCTTATTTCCTTTTGACCCCTGAAATAAGCACTTGGCCTTATTTTCAGGGAGGTCTTATTATTTTTGAGGTGCAGGAAGCGGCGAGTGTGGTCACTTCATAGCTGCTTCTGTGTTGTGATATTTTCAGGGAGGGCTTATTTTCAGGGGAGGGCTTATTTTAGCGCATGTGCTCAAAAGCCCGATTGGGCTTCTTATCCAGGGAGGTCTTATTTTCAGGGAAACAGAATAGATAATCGTATGAGGGTCATGTTTTAATCCCATCACCCTGGAGCTGAAGGTCTTTTGTCTTGTAGATAGGCTGGCTCAGTCCTGCTGGGGCTATTAAGAAAAGTGGGGGCTGCTTTCCAAGAGCATATTTCTCCTTAAGGGAAATATAATATTCTGCCTTTTTAATATTCCCCAAAATATTTCATTCTTCTAGGAGAGGGGTGGGTGCTAACTTTGTACCAAAGTATGATCAAAGTGCCCTTTTCCTTCCCTCTTCGCCTGCATTGTTTATTTGGCTATCGGATCGATGTTGTACCCCTTGTTTACATGCTGCTTTCCTTCCTCCATGCTGCAATCTCCAGCAGCTCAGGAACAGAACGAGGGCCGGACTGTAATGTCGTACTGTATTGAAATTTTCAGTTGACTGCACTGTCAAAAGACATTTCTACCAAAGTGGATGACAGCGCACAGAAGAAGGCTGTCCTTGTGTCCTACTTTACAAAGGGCATCGTTCTCTTGAAAGGAGTCGAGCTCATAGTGCAAAAGCTGGATCAGAGTGAAATGAGGAGAAGGAATGAGAACCTTGAAATTGCTCTGCAATTAGGCATTAGCCAGGAGACTCTTGCTCATTTGTGGCTGGGCGTGCTTTTATAAAATAAAATAAAAATTGAAAAGTTACCTTTTTCAGGAACAAAACTGATGCAGTCTCTGCTGCCTTTGCAACTCACGCCAGGATAACAATGTGGGGAAATGCCGAGACTTGTTTTATCTCCATTTTGGTCATGGTGAGTTTAAGGTCATTTACAGGTGATTCACCTATAAAGAATCAGGTGACAATTAAAGGCTGATCTGTATTTTTGTCGGACTTTTTTTTTTTTTTTGACAACGGGTAGATGTATAATGGGTTATTCTAATATAGAGCAAGTTATGAAATTGCATCCCATTACATAATTTAGATCCCATATTTCCCCCAAGGATCAATGGCTTAGATGAGGGGGGGGTATCCTTTGTTTATTCCTGGAATTGCATTTCTGTAAGGTAGGTTGGCTTGAGATGATCACATTGTGAATTTCCATAATTAGTTTACATAGGGATATATGATATTTTTTTTCATTCAGATAAATAATGTAAGTAATGTTATGTCATGTAAGGCATGACATAATGTAACAGCCCCTCCTCCTCCTCTTCTTCTTTTCCTTTCTTTTCTTTTTCTTTTCTCCTTCCTCCTCCTCGTTCTTCTCTTCTTTTATTTCATTTTTCTTTTCTCCTTCCTCCTCCTCCTCTTCTTTTCCTTTCTTTTCTTTTTCTTTTCTCCTTCCTCCTCCTTTTCCTTCTTCTTTTATTTTCTTTTTCTTTTCTCCTTCCTCCTCCTCTTCTTCTCTTCTCTTCTTTTCTCCTTCCTCTTTCTTCTCTTCTTCTTTTCTCTTTTTTTTCCTTCCTTCCTTCCTTTCTCCTCCTCCTCCTCCTCCTCCTCCTCCTCCTCCTCCTCCTCCTCCTCCTCCTCCTCCTCCTCCTCCTCCTCCTTCTTGTTGGAAGAAATGTCCATCTGGGTTCAGTTCCATGTGGGAAGAAAGACACTGGAAATATGGAGACTGCTTAGAAAGATGGTTTGGAGCTCCTGGTTGAAAAAAGGAAGGGATACTGGGAGTGCCTTGGTTTTATGCCTTCTGTTGGGCCCCACCTTAAGAATTTCCTCTTCCTGTATAAGAAATGTATCCCATTGGTTGTCAGACTCCCAGGGGGCGGAGGTCTTAGCTAACTTTATAGGTTGTCTCAGGCCTGGTTGAATCTTGATGTAATCTCCCTAGATGCCATGTGATGAGTTCTACTGCTAATCCTGTCATATCTTGAGGGCTATGTCTCAATCCCATTACCCTGGAGCTGCAGGAAGCTGCTTTAAAAATACAGGTGAAACTCGAAAAATTAGAATATCGTGCAAAAGTTCATTTATTTCAATAATGCAACTTAAAAGATGAAACTAATATATGAGATAAGACTCATTACATGCAAAGCAAGGTAGTTCAAGCCGTGATTTGTCATAATCGTGATGATTATGGCGTACAGCTCATGAAAACCCCAAATCCACCATCTCAGAAAATTAGAATATTACATGCAATCAATAAAACAATTGTACATAGAACAATATCGGACCTCTGAAAAGTATAAGCATGCATATGTACTCAGTACTTGGTTTGGGCCTCTTTTGCAGCAATTGCTGCCTCAATGCAGCGTGGCATGGAAGCTATCAGCCTGTGGCACTGCTGAGGTGTTATGGAAGACCAGGATGCTTCAATAGCGGCCTTCAGCTCTTCTGCATTGTTCGGTCTCATGTCTCATCTTTCTCTTGGCAATGCCCCATAGATTCTAGTCCCTTGGTGGAGAGGGTGCGGCATATAAATTAGATTAATAAATAAATAAATTCTCTATGGGGTTCAGGTCAGGCGAGTTTGCTCGCCAATCAAGCACAGTAATCCCACAGTTATTGAACCAGATTTTGGTGCTTTTGGCAGTGTGGGCAGCTGGAAAATGAAGTCAGCATCCCCATAAAGCTCGTCTGCGGAAGGAAGCATGAAGTGCTCCAAAATCTCCTGGTAGATGGCTGTGTTGACCCTGGTCTTAATGAAGCACAGTGGTCCAAAGTCCTGTTGCTCCTTGGTCCAAAGTCCTCTTTTCTGATGAGAGCAACTTTTGCCAAAAGCACCAAAAACTGGTTCAATGACCGTGGGATTACTGTGCTTGATTGGCCTCTCCATTCTTCTTCCATACTCTGGGTCCTTGGTTTCCAAATGAGATGCAAAAGTTGCTTAATTAAATTAAATTAATTGCTTAATTTAATTTTCTTTTTTTAATCTTCTATATATATAAAAATGGCTCTGTCTGTATGTGTGTGTTCTAGCATAACTCTGGAACGTCTTGAGCAATTTCAACCAAACTTGATACACAGATGACTGACTGTGGAAACAAATACTGTGGGGGGTAAAATGGCTTCTACTGTACTGCCGTAAAATGGCTTCTATTGTACAGCACAGTGAAGTTGCCATGGTAATGGCTTCACAGTACTCCACAAGGGGGTTCCCTCTGGTAAGGGGGAAAATCCAACATTAGAAATTACGTTTGGTCCGGACATTTTCCACCTATAAATAAATACCCAAGCAATGCTGGGTTATTGGCTACTTAACTATAAATATAAATGACATCAAGTTTAGCTTCTATCCCAGCTACCCACTGATTTTTGGACTGCAGTTCCCTGTATGATATTTCTCAGCCAGGAAAAAGTCTTCCTTCTTTTGCTTAAATCCTGGGAAATCTCAGGGAAATCAGATTTTTAGATCGGCAATCTGAAAGGTTTTATATAGTCATTGTACTATAGCAGCAAGCAAGTCCTCTAAAAATGGCCTAGAGATTGTGAGTTATTCCCTGTAACTGCAGCAGTTCAGAAGACGTATAGCAGAATCTATGCCACCAATTCTGGGGGGGGCGGGGAATTGCGAATTGTTGTTGTGCCAGGTAAGAACAATTATGCAACTTCACATTCAGTGCCTGGTTTCTTTTTCTTCTGTTCAATTTCCTAATCCTGAATTGAAATGGTTTGGCTTTTTTATATTTTGTTCTGGAAAAAAAAAACTTGAATTGGGTACAGCACCATGACAAATATTAATTGATGGCAAACCTATGGCACATGTCAGAGGTGGCACACAGTGCCCTCTCTGATGGCACGCAGGTCGTTGCCCCAGTTCATCTCTGCCATGGATGCGTCCGTGCCTCCCCCCGGCCAGCTGGTCTTCGGGTCTCTGCCGCATTTGCGTGGGGGAGTGTGCAGGGGGCACACCCATTGTATTTTGAGGGTTAGGGTTCACGTGCACTTTGGGCACTCCATCCGGAAAAGGTTAGCCATCACTGCCCTAAGTATACATGGAGCACCCCCCAAAAAAGTATTTATGACCTGGTTCTGAAGTTTCAATGATTCCCACCCCCTCAACCTCCCAGGGTCACAAGACTGAATTTTGGGCATTCGAGACGCAGTCCACATTTATGGCTGTTTGCAGGGTGCAGTGGTCACATTTCTGCACTTCACAATGTTTTTTGCTGCAAAATAGCATTTCCTTCCAATCTGGGGCAAAAATGTCCAAAAACAAACAATGCTTTCTCTTGAGGAGCCATGGTAGCACAGTGGTTACAATGCAATATTGCAGGCTAATTCTGCTGACTGCCATCAGTTCGATTCCGACTGACTCAAGGTCTGCTCAACCTTCCATCCTTCTGAGGTTGGTAAAATGAGGACCCAGATTGTTGGGGGGCAAGAGGATGACTCTGTAAACCTCTTAGAGAAGGCTATAAAAGTACCACGAAGCAGTATATAAGTCTAAATACTATTGCTGTTGCTAACGACTGTGGTGTTTGCTTAACAACATATTCGCTTAATGACCAGTCATTAGCAACAGCAATAGTACACAATGATTTACTTTACAACCATTGTGCAAAAGGCTCATAATGTCAGGTCGGTCCCACGATGACTTGCTTTACAACCGTCACAATTTGCAACAGTAATGGGCTGATTCCATTTAAGGTTGTAAATCAATGACTGCCTGTAATGCCTAGGACAGGGGTTGAAAACCCACAGCCCTGTAGCTGCAGGTGGCTCTTTCATCCCTCCGCTGCAGCTCCCTATGGCTGGTTGGTGCCACAACTTTGAGAGGAGCTTCCAGTTTGGGGGGAAGCACAGTGTGCCAGGAGGAGACTCTATGGCTGTGATAGTGAACCAATGGCACGTGTGCCACAGGTGCACACAGAGCCATATTTGCCAGGCACAGCAGCCCTCAGCTCTGGCACGCATCTGTGCATCAGCCAGCTGATTTCCAGTCTTTTGGAGGGCAGGGGGAAGCCATTTTCGCCTTCCCCAGACTTCAGGAAAGCCTCCGGAGCCTGGGGAGGGCGAAAAACAGGCCCAACGGCCCAACCAGAAGTTCATTCCCGAAAATCCCACACACGCTCATGCGCAGGTGGGTGGGCACACACGCAACAGCACACATGCGCACAATTTTGGCACAACTTTAGAAAAAGGTTAGCAGTCACTGCTCTATGGCAAGGGGTAGGTTGTCTGGTCAGGTCCACAATTGGCAGGACTTTCGGTTAGGACGGATAGAGGAAACAGGACGTTGCGCTAGGAGGAGACTCTATGGTGGGGGAACTGGACTTCCAAAATTGAACGGGAGGCTTCTGGTTAGGACCTTTGTAGTTTCCGGTGGTTTTTTTTTTTTTTTTCCTGTGGGAAACGGGTCCAAATGACTAGGGCAACAGAGTCACCTGGCTGAGATGAGCAGCTATGGAAATTGAATAAATAAATAAAAAAAAGAAACAAGAACTTGTAAAATAGTACACATTTTGTTGTCTGCATCTTCATCGTTTGATTTCGACTATAAATGGGAGGCAGAAATAGTTTTTTTTTTAAAAAAGCCTGTGCATTTTCCAACCAAAAGCGATACAGGATATAACAACCCCAGCAAGGGAATAAATTACATTTCAGCTTTGGTTTCCCTTTGCAAGGCTAATATAACCGAGCACTCAGCAGGCGTCAGCCTGCGATCAGCTTCCAGCTGAGACGCGTGTGGTACAAAAGCCATTTTTGGGCTTTTCTCACATCTGTACATTTCATAGATGCCACGAAAAAACTGCTAATATATATTTCCCTTCCATTGCCATTTCGCCTTATTCGCCTCTTTGACACAGAATCTTTGATTTCAGGAGAGAAGCTGACTAGCCAAAATTAGCACGCCCGGATACACATGGAGACGGGAGACTGGCGATTTAAGACTAAATCTTTCTAATTTACTGTGTCTCAAATTGGGCAGTGATAGTGTTGACACTCAAATTATTGAAGTCAGCGTTTGCCAACTTTGCCAACGTGAAAAAGATGTGCTGACTTCAACTCCCAGAATTCCGCTGCCAGCATGATACTCCTGAATTAGACCACTGCTTCTCTACTTTGTGAACTGGAAGATGTGCGAACTTCAACTCCCAGAATTCCCCTTGGCGAAGTGGAGAAACATTGATCTAAATCAACGGTCACCAACTGGTGGTCCGCGAGAAAATTTGGGTGGTCCGCAGATAAATTATTTGCATTTTTTAAATTGTACTAAATCAGGAATCCTCAAACTATGGCCCCTGGGCCAGATACATGCAATGAACATTGCGGCAGAGAGTCTCCCCCTTCGGAGTCTTTTTGTGTGGGTCAGAAGTGGGGGAGAAATTCAGAGTTGGGGTCTGCTTTGGCCTCCTGGTGCGGGTCTTTGGGCGAAGGCTGGAGGGAAATGCCACTGGTGGCAAAGAGCTGGAGGGCCTTGTTGCAGTGGGACTGCGTCAGTGGTGGGTTGCAGGTGGTATGCTCAGGTATGGGTGTACCGGAACCTGCCCGGAGCACTGGATACCGTTCCGGTACGGTGCTCCAGAGGGCCCACCCACCTACCCGAGCTCCTTACCATGTTTTAAAGCTTTCAGCTTTTCCGCGCATGGCACATACAGCACATGCAGAACGCTCCACCGAGCAGCTGGAGCGTTGCGGAGGCTTGTGGAAGCGTCGTTTGCAGCTACAACACATGTGTGTGCCACACGCGTCCATGTGGCCGATGCTGGGCCCGTTCCAACCATACCGGTTGGAACGGGATCCGGAACCCACCACTGGATTGCATCATGGGCTGGAACTGTCTGACCACCTCAGCCCGCTGAGCCTCCAGGCACCGGTATCTGGCCTTGCACTCCCACAGGTCTTCCCTCTGCTTGGAAAGCCTATGCTCGTAGTCCTCAGTGAAGTACTTCTGCTGAGCCTTCTTCTTGGTCAAATCCAACTCTTTTGCCAACTCTTTCTCATGGTGGCTGCTTAGCTCCAGCAACTGCTTCCTGTTGGGGCCCTAAGGAGCCCGGGTGGGCAGGCAAGGAGTAGCTGGGAGGGGAGGAGCCAGTCAAATCTGGTGAGCGTCCCTTGACATGAGTGACATTGAGTTGGCCATGCCCACCCAGTCTTGTGACCACCTAGCCATGCCCATTCAACTGGTCATTAGGCAGATTATATTAGTGGTACTTGGGATTTAAAATTATGTATTTAGTGGTCCCTGAGGTCCGAAAGGTTGGTAATTGATCTAAATCATGAGTACCGCGGAATGACTACAGGACAAAAGTCCAACTGGAAGTCTATTTTATCATCAATTTTTTTCTTTCTGTCCTAAACTTGCCAGTTTTCAAAAGAAAATGCATAGAAAAATAATTTAAAACTGTGACTTTCTAGGTCAGCAGGGATGGGCAAACCCCACCCTCAATTTCACATGGAACCTTAAAGTTCTTGTTTTGGGTTCTTGGAGACTAAAGTAGAGAAAAGTTTTAAAAAATGATAGAATTCTTCATTTTATCTGATGCGGTCTAGTGGTTAAGGAACAAGGCTAGAAAGGGAGAGGCCAGGAGTTTTAGTTCTATCTTTTAGACATGAAAGCTGGCTGGATGATCTGAATACTTATAGCATGGATCCTCAAACTATGGCCCGCGAGCCACATGTGGCCTGCCAGATCCATTAATCTGTGCAGGACCACGAGGCGGCCCCGCCAGTGGTGGGTTCCGGATCCCGTTGCAATCGGTACATGGCAACGGGGCCCGGAGTCCAGCACATGAATACGTGCTGTGCGCGGATTCACGCATGCACGCACGCACACATGGATCCTTGTAACGTCTCTGTGATGCTCCAGCTGCTCGCAGAGCGTCGGGTAGGTGCCATGTGCTCCATGCGCAGAAGAGCTCAAATACAGGTAAGGAGCTCGAGCGGGTGGGTGGCTGGGCCCTCCGGAGCACTGTACCGGAACAGTACCTGGTGCTCAGGCAGGCACCGGTACACCCGTACCAGGGCATACCGCCTGCAACCCACCACTGTGCCCCGCCCACATCGCCCCACCCACCCTTTGGCTGAGCGCAAGGCTTACTTTTGAGAGCCCCGCAGGCTGGAACTGAAAGGTAAGGCCAACAATTTTGGCCTGCAGAGGCCAAAAATGGGCTGGTTTTGCCTGTGTTTGGCCTGCAGAATGTTTCTGAAGGTGGAGGTAAAAAATTGGGTGCACAGAAACTCAGGAGGCCAAAAATTAGGGCAAAAATGGCCCGTTTTTCACCTCTCCCACCTCCAGAAGATAGAAAGAGTTAGAAAGAGAGAGACAGAGAGAGAGGGAGAGACAGAAAGAGAGAGCGAGAAAGAGAGGGAGATAGAGAAAAAGAGGGAGATAAAGAGAGGGAGATAGAGAAAGAGGGAGAGGGACAGAAAGAGGGAGAGAGAGAAAGTGAGAGAGAAAGAAAGAGAGAGAAAAAGAGAAATGGGGAGAGAGAAAGAGAGGAAAATAAAGAGGAAGAGAGATAGAGAGAGAGTGAGAAAGACACAGAGAGAGGGGGTGGGCGAGACTTCTCAAGCTCCTTGGGGCTGAGAAGAATTGCTGCAAAACTGAGCTTCCTGAAGTGGACCACTAGACTCCTAAACAACTGAAAAAACGATCAAGTAAAAAGAAAAGGCAACCAAAAGAGCAACATGCAAACAAAAGTAAATAAAACACTACCAGGAGCAAAACAAATGAAAGTTCAATTTGTCTGCATTGTTCAATGGACTGTTAAATTGGCCACGCCCCCTAGTGACATGACCTAGTCACACTCACTCAGTCACATGACCACCGAGCCACGCCCACCCAGCCGATCCAGCCCCCCAACAGTCTGAGGGAAACTTCTGGGCGGGTGGGCGGGGCTTCCTGCCACCACTACTACTGGTTTGTCTGAACTGAGCCGAAGCGGGGTCAACCCACTACTGGTACTGGCTATGATGATTCACACAATGGTTAACATTATATTTATCCCCGGTGAGGTTATGACAAAGGAATCCCACTAATGTGAGAAATGTTGGAGAATTCCTGGCATCCTGAAACTTTGGATGAGGAACCAACCTAAAGAAATGGTCATAAATATGTATCCTTCGATCCTTTCCAGTTCAATCATTTCAGCTTCCAAATGGGCAGCATCGAACAATTGTGATTCAAAGGCCTCTAATATTAAACATTTGGTGTAATTTTTTTGTTTTAAAGGAAGATGGTGGGAGAGTTTCTTGCAAAGAGACACATTTCCCCTTTATCTTTTCCTTCCTGAGCAATTTCACCCGCCTTGCCTCCCATCATCATTTAAAGCAAAACAAACATCAGCAGAGGTAAAAATGACCCAAATTGTTCACTCTCTTCAGAAAATAGGACATTGTCTGTAATTGCATTCTCCTGAATATTATCCCTGCATGAGCCAAGCTTTCATACTGTACTGACAATTATTTTTCTTTCTTATTAATCTGCTTGCCTACAAATACTTAGGATTCCAGGCCACTACATCGGCTTAGTCACTCTCGGTCCAAAAATTGCAATGGGCCTGAAGCTCCCAGAATTCAGGCATTTTTATTTCTTTCCTTTGCTTTTCCAATGTCGCGCTTCCTCCTCCCAGAGTCAATAAAGCAGAGGTCTCCCACTTGGCAATTCTAAAACTAATGGACTTCAACTCCCAGAATCCCCCAGCCAGCTTCACTTTGCTGGAATTCTGGGAGTTGATGTCCACAAGCCTTGAAGTGGCAAGATTGGAGACCCTTGCAGGAAAACAATCCAATATGATTCATAGACACGTGGGATCAGTGGTGGGTTTCAAATTTTTTTAGAACCTCTTCTGTAGGTGTGGCCTGCTTTGTGGGAGTGGCTTGCTGGCCATGTGACTGGGTGGGAGTGGCTTGCCAGCCATGTGACTGAGTGGGAGTGGCTTGGCAATCATGTGACTGGGTGGGCGCGGCCAACTTGTAAAATGAGGTGAAACTCATTTAACAACGCTCTTGCTTAGCAACCAAAATGTTGGCTCAGAAACTCTGGCACTGAAGTGCGCAAGTCTTAAAGCTGTCAAGTTACAAGACCCTTGCACCCCTAAACCTTTAGAAAAAAAAAAAACCATGGGAGTTCAAACTTGACAGCTTTAAGACTTTATGGTTTAGATAGGACTCTTAGAGGCGGGTGGGGTGATTGGTGAGCCAGCCAATCAGTGAGCAGCAGGCAGGGCAAGCATGGTGCGGACGGGCGGTGGGAGGGAGCTGGAACCGGTTCTAAACGGCACGGTAGATTTGTGGAACCTCTTCTATAGAAGAGGTTGGAACTGGCAGGAACCCAGCCCTGCGTGGGATACATGTAATACCATTGGGGTGTAATTTTATTTCTGAATCCAATTTGAAGGGCTCATTTCGTCCAATTGAGCTGATTAGGGCTTTAGCAAGTAGGATTTGATCACTATCATTGATGCATGTCCAAAGTCAGGCAGTGAAAGTCTTCTGAGGACGTTGAGGTTTTAGCAGGTAGATTGTGGGTTCAATCAGACAACTATTCCCAGACAAGTTGGCAAGTTGTGACTTGTTTTCTTAGATTTGGGAACAATATATCCTCCCTCTTTCTTTCTTTCTTTCTTTCTTTCTTTCTTTCTTTCTTTCTTTCTTTCTTCCTTCCTTCCTTCCTTCCTTCCTTCCTTCCTTCCTTCCTTCCTTCCTTCCATCCATCCTTCTTGTCTACTCCTTCCTGCCTTCCTGCCTTCCTTCTCTTTCTTAAAATTATGCTAATTTTGGTTGGATGGAGTCATGGCAAGTTTGAAGATTTTTGCCCACATAGGAAACTCAAACTTCCATCATTGCAAAGTTCACATCAGCTTTTCTACAACATCTCAAGAGCTGTATTCCAAAACTGAGCACGATTACACCTTTAAAGATGGGGGCAGATTTTAACAAATTTAAACAGAGTGTGTGAAGCATCCTGCAAAGGTTAAGGCTGAAAACTTGATTTTCCCCACGGCATAACTCAAGACTGAAAAAGATACTGCCTACTGAGCAATATCCTGTAGTGCAGAGGTGTCAAACTTGCGTCATCACGATGGCATCACGTCACATGTCACAACTTTTTTCCCCTTTGCTAAACCAGGTATGGGTGTGGCCAGCGTGTGACACATCTGTTGTGGTCTGCCAGTGGCCAGTGAGGAGGTTGGAGAGGAATATAGGTCAGTCCTGGAGTCTGGAGAAGGAGTGAAGTTTGCGGGAAACAATTAGTTCTCTAATTGGTTCGTGACTCTCCGAGACTCCTTGCCAAGTTTTACAGATATCGGCCTGTCAGGTCTGCAAGCCAGATAAGGTCTGTGACCATAAATCCTCCCTTGAAAAGCTCTGCTGGATATGAATGAGCAGAATTCACAGCAAATTAATAAAAGGGGTTTTTGCCGGACAAAGAGTTTGTTTCATGTTCTTGGAAAGCCTCGGTCAGAACAGCATGAGTTTGACAATCCTGCTTTGGTGAGTTGTTGGAACTTTTTTGGAAGACGGTGCCTTAAAGTCAGTGTTAACTCTTGGCACATGATTCGATTGGTCCTTACAGGGTTTTTTTTGGCAAGTTTTTTTGAAAGTGGTTTGCTCTCATCTTCTTCCTAGACTGAGAGGAAGTGACTGCCCCGAAGTCATTCATCTGGCTTCATGCCTAAAGTGGGACTAGAATTCCCAATCTCCTGGTGATTGGCCCAAAGTCACACACCTGGTTTTCCTGGCTAAGGTGTGACTAGAATTCACAATCTCCCAATTTCTAGCTTGGTGCCTTCACCACTACGCTTAACTGTCTCTGGCTCACGGTGCTTTCCTTATGTATGGTCCTCTGTTCAGTCCATCCTGTTTGTAAGCTTATTCAAAAACCGAAAGAAGAAGTTATTACAAAGGAAATCTCCTTGGCATTCCTATCCTTTTGGGGAAATAGTCTCCTAGTCTCCACATTAGTTCCTTTTACACATCTTTTATATGTGGGCTGTTGTGTTTTCTGCAACCTTGGACTGATCTCAAGAAGCTGAGCAGCATTTGACCTAATTAATGTTCTGGATGGGACACCAACCAAGAAATCACAGGCTGTAGCCTAGATTGGGAATTTAGAAAAAAATTGCCAGGAGAAAGTAACAGCAGACAAGTTCTATAATGTAGCCAAGAAAACTATGAGGACATATTTGTTATATCACCAGAAGATGCACTCACTTCAAATGTGACTTTTTTTCCTTGTTTATTTTATTTTATTTTACTTTACTTTACTTTTTATCTTCTCTTCTCTTACCTTACTTTACCTTACCTTACTTTCCTTTCCTTTTATTATTTTATTACTTTTATTTTACTTTTATTATTTTATTTTTTGACTTGATTTGACTTGACTACTCTGCTTGTCGTGGCTGACTCTAGGGACAGTATCTGTTAGATATTGTAAATAGTTATAGAGGTTTCCACTCCAGTCCTCCATTTAGGTGGGAAGCCTGGGTTAATCTGATTGGTTGAGATTGGTTGCCCTGATATAACAGTACCCATCTCCATTCCAAGGCCATTGAACCAGCACTGTCCAAAGACATTCCCGTGGACCCGTAGCCATCACAGAGCGCTGTTACCTTCCCACCGCAATGGTATCTATTTATCTATTCGCATTTGCATCCTTTCGAACTGTTATATTGGCAGGAGTTGGGGCGAGGAGAGGGGCACTTGGGTCTCAAACTTGGGTTGCCGGCTTTCCAGTCAACAAGCCCAGCATCTTAACCGCTGAGCCACCGTGCCACCCCTTTATTTAGATAAGACTATGCAATATTCTTTATTCAATTTTCTGTAATTTTACCCATGGTTTCAATTCTTGTTTTTCTTTCCGCCTTTTTTTTTTTAAACTCCTTGGATTTTTTCCCCCCAATCAGATTTGATCTGCTTCCTTTTGCGCTGTGATTTTAACAGCTTGGATTTATTACTTGCATTTTTGACATGTTGACTTTTCATGGTTCTGTCTTTACAGTTTTGTTTCTCTTTAATCAACTTGGGATTTTATTTCCCAGTAATGATGGGGAGGGGGAACCTGGAGTGGAGAAACAGCCAAAACATATAGCAACTGTACAGGTTTCTATGTCTACAATATTATCCCGAAATTTTGTTCTCGCAACCGTCACCAGCAAAAGAAGTCTGGCAATCTAGTCACCATTAACTACACTTCCCCTATATTTATACCTAGACGCATCATGTATTTTCATATTAATGCTTAATGGCTGTGGATTACAGCTATTGAAATGAAATGCTGGTACCGTAATAACCCAAGAAGATACATCCAGCTGATGTAGAAGGAAACAAAGCATGGATTACAGTTGTGATGGTTTTAACTATAGTTTTTGCTTTCCGCCTGACACAAACACTTTTGACTCGGTAGCTACTCATAAAACCATCATCAATCCACAAGTCATGGCCTGTATTTGATTACCGCTAAGCAGTGAAAATACTTCCATTGACATTGATTCACATGTCCTTGGGGAAAAAAGGGTTTTTTTTTTTAATTTTGTGGGTCAAGATTGAACTTGCTGGACAACCAGTTAAATATGTGCAAGCAGTGTGCGGTGGCAGCCAAAAAAACCAACGCAATCCTCAGTTGCATTAACAGTGGGATACAATCAAGATCAAGTGAGGTACTACTACCAACAGTGACGTGCGGTGAGGTTTATGGCTGGTGAGGCTGGTGACGTCATCAGCGCGAGCCGCGGTCCTCTTCATGTTGACTCAGGAAGGCTGGGAATGGGACCACGTGTACAGGAGGCTGAAGCTGCCTCAGCCTCCTGCACACGTGGTCCCATTTCCCTCCTTCCTGACGCCTGAGTCAACATGAAGGGGACCACGGAGCATGCTCCCCGGGACCACAGAGTGCGCTCCGCGGGACCGCGACTCACACTCCGCGGTCCCCTTCATGTTGACTCAGGAAGGCGGGGAATGGGACGTGTGCAGGAGGGAGGCTGAGGCTAGAGGAGCTTCCTGCACACGGGTTCCCATTCCCGGACCACGTGTGCAGAAGGCTCCTCGGCGCCTTTTCTCTTTTCCCTTTTTTTATTTTCATGATGAGAGCGGTGAGGCTCTGCCTCCCCTGCCTCCCCTGACCGCACGTCCCTGACTACCAAACTATAAAGCCTTAGTAAGACCACACCTAGAATACTACCTCCAGTTTTGGTCACCATACTATAAAACAGATGTTGAGGCTCTAAAAAAAAGTGCAGAGAAGAGCAACCAGGATGATTAAGGTACTGGAGGCTAAAACATACAATGAACGGTTGCAGAAACTGGGCATGGCTAGTCTAGTGAAGAGAAGGACCAGGCAAGACATGATAGCAGTCTTCCAATATTTGAGGGGCTGCCACAGAGAGGAAGAGGTTAACCAATTCTCCAAGACACCTGAAGGACAGATAAGGAATAATGGATGTAAACTGAACAAGGAGAGATTAAACCTAGAAATAAGGAGAAATGTTCTGACAGTGAGAACAATCAACCCATGGAACAGCTTCCCTTCAGAAGTTGTGAAAGCTTCATCATTGGAAACTTTCAAGAAGAGACTGCCACCTGTCAGAAATGGTGTATGGTCTCCTGCTTGGATGGGGGGGGGTTGTCTAGATGACCTACAAAGTCCCTTCCAACTCTATTAATCTAATCCTGCTTTCTTGCAGTCTTCTTTCTTTATTTTAAATCCTTTTTTCTTGAAAAAATATCCTCCCTTATTAGCAAAACGTCTACTGGGGTCACGAACCTTCCGAGAAATGGCAAACATAAATTATACTAAACATAGAAGCAGAAGAATATGAAACCTACATGGGAATCAGTGCATTGCAGAGACGTGGTTTATTTCTCTAAGTATCAGCTGAGAAAGCAGAGGGATTATGGCCTTAATTGATCATTGTCTTTTACATCTGAAAATGAGGATCCCTGATCCAGAGAGAATGGACTTTACTGACCTCTACTTGAGATTTTTTTCTTCATATTTTCCAACCACATTGTTCTGACCGAGGCTTCCTGAGAGCATGAGGCAAACTCCTGGTCCCAACAAAAACCCCTTTTATTAATTTACTGTGAATTCTGCCCATTCACATTCAGCAAAGTCTTTCAAGGGAGGATTTACAGTCACAGACCTTATCTGGCCTAGAGAGCTGCCAGGCCGATGTCTGCAAAACTTGGCAAGGAGTCTCAGAGAGTCACAAACCAATTAAGCGAATGAATTGTCTCCTGCAAACTCCACTCCCCTTTCGCTCCTCTTTTATTTCCTCTGGGAGGGGCCATTCGTCATCCACTGTGGCCTTACGCCCACGTCGACCCCTGTTCTTTACCTCTTCCCTTCGTCTGGCAACTCTGCACACGCACACACTGGGAACAGGCTCCAGCTGTTCGTCTGCCTCTGACAAAGAGCCCTCATCGGAGCCTTTCCCAGACTCCAGGACTGCCTCATGTTCCTTCCCAACCTCCTCACTGTCCGAATCTGCTGCCAGCTCCGCAGGCAGGCCATAGCACACATATTATACAGATACAGGTAGTCCTTGACTTATAACACTTCATTTAGTGACCGTTCAAAGTTGCAACAGCCCTGAAAAAAGTGATTTACAGCCATTTTTCACACTTAGGACTATTGCAGCATCCCCATGGTCAACGTGACCAACAGTCAAATACTTGGCAACTGATTTGTGTTTATGACAGTTGCAAGGTGCTGACTCTGTAAAACTGATTAGAGAGGGCTGGAGAGCACTTTGGAACAGTATATAAGTCTAAGCGCTATTGCTAGAGTTATATTCAGGTTGTCCCAGTTGGGCATCACTGGGGCAGCTGGTCTAGGGTTTCTTCCCTCTGTACTTCTTTTGGCAAGGCAGTCAGTTGTACACCCCACCCTACTTCCTTCAGTGACAACTTCTTTACCCCTCTGCTCTGCAGCCTGCTCAGTTGGCCACAGTCTTTGGGATCAACAGCTTATCTGGTGAACCAAAAGCAGTAGACAAAGAAGCCCTAGGCCAGTGATAGCGAACCTATGGCAGAAGTGCCAGAGATGGCATGCAGAGCCCTCTCTGTGGGCATGTGCACTGTCACCAGCTGCTCTTCCAGGTTCTGTTGTATGCATGTGCATCAGCTAGCTGATCCAGCGTGCATGTGCACCAGCCATCTGCCCTCTTCCAGGTTCCAGCATGTGCATGCTGTCCAGAGCATGCATGCCAGACCAGCTGTCCAGCGCACATGTGCGCAATGGAACCTGGAAGATCAGTTGGTGACGGCATGGCCTCAGTGCCAAAAAGGTTAGCCATCACTGCCCTAGGCACATCTGGAGCAACCAACTCTGTCAGGATCCTGGGCTTCCGTTGGTAGAAGCTGACTATATATCATTTCTCGTTACTCCTTCAACCCAATAGCACATTAGGATTAGGAAAAGGAGGTCAGGCCTCCATCCCTCTATTCTGCACTAGAGTAACTGTCCAGAAACTGGACAGAATGGGGACAAGTTTGATGGGGAAGCAGAAGCCCATCAAAGAAAAATTGAGTTCAAAAGTGGGCTGGATCTGGTTCACAGAGGCAGAGGAAAAGATTCCAAAGGAAAATTTTCCAATGACTCATAATGTCTATGGAGATTCTCAGTCATCTAAGTCATGGTTGTCCCAAAGGTATTTTTTTCAATTCAACTGGACTTTCTTTTTTTTCCTTGAAGACATCTCACTTTCCTTTAAGCTTTATATATTTTCCAGGTCATAGGCACCTTTAAGGAGGAAGGAATGTAATAGATTTCTTGTCAATACTGAGATGCAGTCATTCTGAACTCAATGTCTTCATACTTTAATATGCTTTTTCTTCTTTCTCTTGTTTTGTCACTCTTGTCTTCATTATTATTATTTTTAATTGATCCTGAAACCCCTTGCATTAGGGTGGAGTCGGGATGACTGAATGGAGTTGAGCATTTACTGGCTGGATACCCTTCTTGATGCCTATACTGAGTTCACAGTAGATATTTTCTCTTTGCACCCAGAAAAAAAACATCTGCCATTACGTAGGATCAAATCCACAGCCTCACTACCTAGGATCGAGCTCATAGTTCTACCTCCAGGCCTCCATGCTATTCTAGTCACCTTCCTCTTCATTATCTCAGGCCTTCCATTCATTTAAAATACAACTTTTACTCTAGCCTGTTATATCTAATCAATGCTAGCATTATCTTGAGTGTCTGCTGGTGGAAAAGCTATTTAGAAATATTTAAAATTGCATCCTTCACTTCTGAAATAGAGTGTGAGAGAGTGGGGTGAGCTCCTTCCCAAAATGTCTGCCATTGCAGAGGTCAACTAAAAGATGCTACTCTGAAAATTGAAATTTCTCTTGGAGGAAGAAGAACCCAAAAAAGCAGAATTCTAAATGCCTCTCTCTATAAACCAAAGACATTTGCAACCTGGCCACCATCTGTAATATTTTGGAAAGGGTGAAGTAATGATTATTTTAAGTTGGAATGGCAAGAAATTTGAAGGCAATTTAACTGACAGATTTGCATCATGAATATTGACACAACCTTTAGTTTAAGGATATAATGGAATATTCGTAGCTCCGGCTTGAACTGAGGGGGTTGTTACTGCTTTCTGAGCTTGGTTGTTTTCTTGCAGATGTTTCTGTTGTGGCCCACCAGTGGCCAGCAGAGCTGTAAGCAGATTCAGACAGTGAGGTCGCTGGGGAGGAACATGGGCCAGTCCTGGAGTCTGGGGAAGGCTTTGAAGAGGGCTCTGTGTCGGAGGCAGAGATGAAGCCAGAGCCGTATGCCAGTTATCAGCTGCCTTCAGAGTCAGACATCAGTGAGGCAGATGAACAGCTGGAGTCTGTTCCCAGTGTGCGCATGCACAGACTTGCCAGACGAAGGGAACAGCTAAAGAACAGGGGTCGACGTGGGCGTCAGGCCACAGGTGGATGATGAATGGCCCCTCTCAAAGGAAATAAAAGAGGAGTGAAAGGGGAGTGGAGTTTGCAGGAGACAACTAGTTTGCTTAATTGGTTCGTGACTCTCTGAGACTCCTTGCCAAGTTTCGCAGATACCGGCCTGTCAGCTCTCCAAGCCAGATAAGGTCTGTGACTGTAAATCCTCCCTTGCAAGACTTTGCTGGATGTGAATGAGCCGAATTCACAGTGAACTAATAAAAGGGGTTTTTGCTTCATGCTCTTGAGAAGCCTAGGTCAAAACAGTTTCATTACCCAAATGAGTAATATCATCAGTAATCGAAGGGAGTGGAGTTTGCTCTCTGTTTATATACAAGTGGCTTGCTCTGTGAGTGTTGTTGATGGTTGTTGAACAATTAAGCTCAGAAAGCACCAAGAACTCAATGTAAGATTTCAATTACTGGTACACAATTTTTCAAATCAGAAATCAAATATACCCTTACTTACCGGTATCTTTTCTTCCCAGGGAGCAAGGGAGGGTCTCTTATGAGTTCCTTTTCACATCCCTTTTCCTTCTCTGAGCAGAAATAACTTTAGGTAACTTTAGCATAAGTTTTACCTTCTGCCTCCCAAGATCCATTATCACATGCCATTACAGAGCACATTCTTCCTGACGCCCTTTTTGGAATAAGGTTATATAATACATTGACAGAATTACTAAGAAAATTCTGGTTTCTAAAGACACATATATTGCACTAAATTATATCCTCACTACTTGGAATTTAGCATGTTCAGAACAAAGAGGATTCTTTCATGCACTTCTAATAGCAAAAAGAATAATCCTTCAGAGATGGAAAAATACCATAATTCCAGATATAAAGGATTAGATTTCAGAGACTCGTGAGCCGGCAATTTTTGAGAAAATTATGTTTGATTAATCAGAAAGTGGCACATTATCTTTCCCCTTGGATAAAATATCTTGAACGGATTTGATCAGCACTGAAAACTTAGACGTCTTTTTGTAAGATTTACAAAATAAGATGAATGCGGGATATTGTTATAATTCAATTTGGAGAGGGAGTTATTTGTTTTTCTTTTCTTTTTATATATTGTTGTGTTTTTCTTTCCTTTCTGTTTGCGTATGCTAAAATGTTTTCTTTTATATTGTGTTTGAAAATTGATAACGAGTGTCTGCTTAAAAAGGGGGACATTTGAGGGCGGGGATGAATTTTAAAAACTCAAGATGGCAGCCATGCTCTCATGGCTGAAATCCCCCCCCTTTTGACATTCACCAACAAATATAAAAGGGGTGGGGCTTTTGCCCAAAGGTCAGGGACTTACAGGTAGTCCTCAATCTATGGCCGCAATTGAGCCCAAAATTTCTGTTGCTAAGCAAGACATTAGTTCAGTGAGTTTTGCTGCGTCTCCTGCCACATCAAAACACTGCAGTTGTTACGTTAGTGACACACTTGTTAAGTGAATCTGAATTCCCCATTAACTTTGCTTGTCAGAGCTTCACAAAAGATGATCGCATGATCAGGGGCCAGTGCAACCGTCATGAATATGAATCGATTGCCATGTATCTGAATTTTGATCCCATAACCATGAGGAAGCTGCAACGTTCATGTGAAAAATGGTCATAAATGACTTTTTTTTAGTGCTTGTGTAACTTTGATCATTAAATGAAAGGTTGTAAGTCAAGGACTACCTATATTCTTATCTCCCTCTTTTTGAATTCCTCCTCCTCAGTTCCTCCTGTTAACATCGACTTCTGGAAAATATATATATATGGAGGAGAGCCTGTGGCTTAGTGGCTAACAAATCTGCCTAATATGTAATACAGCCCAGGTTCAAATCCCAGTAAGGGTATGGCTAGCTGATGAGAGCTAAATAGCTTGAAATAGATCTATATTGGTCTCCCTTTATTTATTTATCAGCACAAATGCAACACACACACACACACACACACATACACACATACATACATACGTACATACATACATACCAGTGGTGGGTTTCAAAATTTTTTAGAACCTCTTCTGTGGGTGTGGTCTGCTTTGTGGGAGTGGCTTCCCGGCCATGTGACTGGGTGGGAGTGGCTTGCCAGCCATATGACCGAGTGGGAGTGGCTTGGCAGTCATAAGACTGGGTGGGTGTGGCCAACTTGTAAAATGTGGTGAAACTCACTTAACAACGCTCTTGCTTAGCAACCAAAATGTTGGCTCAGGAACTCTGGCATTTGAAGCACGCAAGTCTTAAAGCTGTCAAGTTACAAGACCCTTGCACCCCTAACTCTTTAGAAAAAAAACCCCAGGGTTGTTCAAACTTGACAGCTTTAAGCCTTGTGGACTTCAACTCCCAGAATTCCTCCTCTCGCTCTTCACCTTGATGATGTGCGGACGGGCAGGGGGAGGGAGCTGGAACCGGTTCTAAACGGCACTGTAGATTTGTGGAACCTCTTCTATAGAAGAGGTTAGAACTGGCAGGAACCCACCCCTGATACATACATACATATGGCAAATACCACTCACTCATCACGAAATCTCCAGGACTGTAAAGCCTACAAACTTGAAATTTGGCACGTATTTTCCTCTTGGCTTCTAGGTGCTCACTAAGAAAGGATTTGTGAAATGACCATGAGATCATTAGTATTTCTTAGACAGTAATTAACATGCTCTGATGCTAAGGAGTTAGACATTCTACTCTCCCTCCCCACCTGAAAAAAACTCTGCTCCAACTGCCAATTGCCTCACATTCCGTTACCTCAGTTCAAACTGACAGACATTCCACTCCTTCACTTAGGAACGGTCTGGAGCTCCTTACAGTACTAAACGTCGGTGCCTCACCAAAATGTCTACGCCTTCCACCAATGGAACTGCTTCTGGACTCAAGGCAGCAGGAGCGATATTCCTTTATGTGTTTCAATCACCGGCCACCACTGACCCAATTTCTCCTGCATAGCCCAATCACATGGTTTCATTACGAAGCACAGGTATCCAGCTAGTACTAGATATAATTGCATCTCTATGACCCAACAGTTTATTTTCCTGGAAAAAGAAAGAGGAGATATTAATGTGCATTTAAAAAAACAATATAGACTGAAGTTTTATCAGGAGTACTTTGTCAACGGGTGATATACGTTGCATTCAAGGTATTGGATCAAGAAGCGGTCAGGCTGGTTTTCCTAGAAGACAACCTCTATAAAAGAGAATATTCACATATTTTGCAACCTCTAACTTTGACCCCAGATATCTACATACCAGCAGGAAGAGTAGCAGGGCTGGATATGATGGAGTTTTGAAATCAAACAAAGAAGGGCGTGCCAAGAACCAGGTCAGTGTGTAGAAACCCAGTAGCAATGTGCACAAACCATAAAATGTGGTTCAGGCTTGATTTGACGATTTGAGAAATTGCTCAGAAGAGTTGGATCAAATCAAAGGCGGCCTAATTTGATTTGTATCTAAAGCAAGGTGCAGCAAGGGAACCTGCCCTAATAGAGACTGTGTTTGCTCATCACACCAATGTTTCTTAAACTTTTCGAGACTACAAAATACCAGCATTGTCATTGTATTGCTTAGGAATGCTTATTGCTGTACTATTTTTATTTCTTGCATTTGAGGTTATACCTCTCTTAATGGGATGTACAGTATGATGCTATTTTATCAGTGTCTGGAGTTAGATTTGTTCAAAAGAGGTTTTAAGAGTCAGTCTACCTTAATATTTGGACTTGGGGCAAATCCTGAATATATTCTCTCTCTCTCTCTCTCTCTCTCTCTCTCTCTCTCTCATTCTCTCTCTCTTTCTTTCTCTTTCTCTCTTTTTCTCTTTCTCTTTTTTCTTCCTTCCTTCCTTTCTCTCTCCCTCTTTCTTTCTTTCTCCCTCCCTCTCTTTCTTTCTCTCTTTTTCTCTTTCTCTCTCTCTTTCTCTCTCCTTTTCTTTCATTCTTTCTCTCTGTCTCTCTCCCTCTTTCTTTTTTTCACAAATGTAAATTGCAGAAAAAAAATAATAGAACTTTCAATGCCTATTTACTTCAAAAGTAATGTTCTCTGAACTTCCATCCACATTTTCGTCGTCAGCTGGTTTTTCAGAAATTTCAACGTGACATCTGAAGAAGGATCTCGCTTTTCATTCAACGTTTGTTTGACCCATGGAGATAAATGGATCCTTCAATTACTCTTTTCTTGGATTTTAGAAAACCTCAAAGTTGTTTGAGGAATATTGGCTTTTGGCTTAACATTATTTAAGAAACCCTTCACTCTCTTTCATGGGATATAGCAGAATGAGTTAGCTCATACAATACATTAAGCTATAAACCATGACTTAGAAATTGTAATGGTAGGTTTCACACAGCAGTCACCAACTGCTGCTCCTTAGACCACTAGTGATCCATGAGAAAATGTTGGTGGTCTGCAGAAAAATAATTTGCATTTTTTATATTGCACGAAATTAGGGGTCCTCAAACTATGATCCCTGGGCAGCATACATGCAGTGAACGCTTGTGTTGCCGTAGAGAGTCTCCCCCTTAGGGGTCTTTTTGTGTGGGTTGGAGGGGAGCAGAAATTCCGACTTGGGGTCTGCTTCAGCCTCCTGGTGTGGGGCTTTGGGCGAAGGCTAGAGGGAAGTGCCATTGGTGGCAAAGAGTCGGAGAGCCTTGTTCCAGTGGGACTGCATCATGGCCTGGAAGTAGCTGACCATCTCAGCCCAGTGAGCCTCCAGATGCTGGCACCTGGCCATACTCCCGCAGGTCTTCTCTCTGCTTGGAAATCCTATGCTCCTAGTCCTCAGTGAGATAGCCTCCTCCTCGGTCAGATCCAATTTGAACTGAGCCAGCTGTGTTGCCAACTCTTTCTCATGGTGGCTGCTTAGCTCCAACAACTGCTTCCTGTTGGGGACCTAAGGAGCCCGGGCGGGCAGGCGAGGAGTGGCTGGGAGAGGAGGGGCGAGTAGAGGCCGGCGAGGTGCCCCTTGACGTGAGTGATATCAAGTTGACCACGCCCACCCAGTCACATTACCATCTAACCACATGCACCCAGCTGGTCATTAGGCAGATCATATTAGTAGTCCGTGGGATTTAAAATTATGAATTTAGTGGTCCCTGAAGTTCAAAAGGTTGGTGGCCCCTGGCCTAGAAGCCACTTAGTGAGCTTTGTGTTCAAGTGGCATGTAGAAAACCCCCAGTAATGAAATAATAGATAGATAGATAGATAGATAGATAGATAGATAGATAGATAGATAGATAGATAGATAGATAGATGATGGATGGATAAATAAATAAAAAATGAATGAATAAATGAATGAATAAATAAGCAAGCAAGCATCAAGAGGTCATTTGCAGGAAGCTGTCTTTGACTGCACGTTGCAGCAGCCATCTTGATTTTCTTTCCACACACACACATACCTACAGACACACAGAGTCCCTGCAGTTGAGAAACCTGCTATAACAGCATTGATAACCTGAATAATCTCCAGCTATGAGCCTTACAAGTGAAAAAAATAGTGACTCCTTGAAACAGAAATGTTTCTTCCCGAAATATTCAATTGTGTTTAGCCATGTTGCATTATGTATTTCACTGCCGTTCTACCCGATGACCAGCTGTGGCTTATTTTGTACAACCACCTCCAAGAGGTTGCAAACCGATCGTGGATTTCAAGGCGCAGACATTCAATGGATTTGTACATTACATTTATCCTTTGGTTTATATAACAGCTATGAGTCAAGAAGGAAGTTCATTGTCTCTTTAAATTGGCTGGAACTAATGGTGGGAGTGGGCAGACTTAGCTTCATGGCAACAGCCAAGGAAATTAATGCTATGCTACAGAATTATCCAGCATGATTTTGCTTTCATTCAACTTGACAAAATGAACATTCGAAGCTGGTGTTCTTGTGCGGCTAGTCTTCGACGTACGACCGTAATTGAGCCCAACATTTCTGCTCCTAAGCAAGACAGTGGTTAGGTGAGTTTGCCCCATTTCACAACCATTCTTGACACAGTTGTAAAATGTATTGCTGCAGTGGTTAAGTTAGCAACGCGGTTGTTAAGTGAACCTGGCTTCCCCGTCGACTTTGTCTGTCAGAAGTTCGCAAAAAGTGGTTACATGACTCTGGGACACAGCAACCGTCATAAATATGAGCCAGTTGCCAAGTGTTTGATCGCATAGGACTATAGAGATGCTGCAACAGCCGTAAGTGTGAAAAATAGTCATAAGTCACTTTTTTCAGTGTTGTTGTAAGTCGAGGACTACCTGAAATTTATATCTGGGTTTGCTAAATAGTCTCTTTCAAGTTGAAGCCAACTTCTAATAACCACTTGGACAAATCCACGTCCAATAATTTCCTTGGCAAAAAAAAAAATGGTAAAGTAAAATTGTTTAATAAATAAATTGGAGGAGATGAGCAGGCTGATCCCGAGGGAGGGGTCAAACACATCATAAGTCATGAGTCCCTGCAGGTCTGCAAGAGTTCTTACTCCAGCCCACCTTGAATGTCTGTCTTATCTCCCGCTCATTTACCTTGACTGTTAGTTGGCCAGATTTTGGTAGAGGGCTTAAACCTGCAATAAATCGTTATACTCATTTGAACTGCCTGAATCTCCTGATTTCCCAGGCGCTTGTCATAAATACCATATTTTTTGGAGTATAAGGCACACCAAGATTTTGAAGAAGCAGATTAAAAAAAAGTTTTTGCACTCTGCAGACCTCCCAAAAACAGCCTGTTGTTCGCAAAAATGGGCCCATTTTTATCAAAAAGGGCATAGCCTTTAGGAGGCTTATAGACTGCTCCTGGAGGATGGGGGGGGGGGCAAAAATGAGCAAAAACAGCCCATTTTTCACTCATTTTTGCCCTCCCCAGCCTCCAGGAGCACTCTGGAAGCCTCCTAAAAAGGCTATGCATGGCCATTTTTGCAAAGGGCGGGGTTTTGGGAGGCCAAAAATGCTGTATTCAGTGTATAAGATGCACCCAGATTTTCACCCTCTTTTTTGAGGGAAAAAGGTGTGTCTTATACTCCGAAAAATACGATACATAAAATAAACTAAAGTAGGACAGAGTAGTTTGTGGATCCTGGTGTTGTGGGAACTGAGCCTGTGACAGAATCGGACACTGAGTTTGATGTGCTCCTTGAACCAAGAGAATTAGCTGCAACGTGGCCAAGGGATGTGAGCCTGCGCCTTTCCGTTGCTCAATCACCTCTTCAACAGTTGCCCTCCTCTCTGACTTCCAAACTCTTGAAGGCATTTCACAGCTTTTTCAGAGGACTGTCGGCAGACAGGAAGACATCCAAGCTGCAGATAGCAGCATCTTCCCCTGCCTTCAGCAGTGAATCTCAAATATCTCCAACACCGACCCAAGAAATCTGAAAGCAACTCTAAATTATCTTTAGAGACAAAAGCTGCTATGGCAGGGAAAGAAAACTTCGAAGAAACTGGAAGGTAGAATGTCTGTGGAGATTCTCAGTCATCCGGATCACAGTTGTCCCAAATGGGCTTTTTCGAAAGGCCAATGGGATTTCTGGGGGTGTTTTTGAAGACGTTTTGCTTCTCAGCCAAGAAACTGCTTCAGTTCAAGATCTTGAACTTTCAACTGGGTGGGGAAAACCGGGAAGCCTTCAGATTCGGGTTTTCCCAGATGTGCCAACATGGCTCTCTTAATAAATTGGAACTTTGAGGAATCCTTTGCCTTGGACTCTGATTTCCAAGGCACCTGAGGGTAGAATGGGTGGAATGGCAATGGGTGGAAACTAATCAAGGAGAGAAGCAACTTAGAACTGAGGAGAAATTTCCTGACAGTTAGAACACTTAATCAGTGGAACAGAAGTTGCCTCCATAAGTTGTGAATGCCCCAACACTGGAAGTCTTTAAGAAGATGTTGGATAGCCATTTGTCTGAAACGGTATAGGATTTCCTGGCAAGGCAGGGGGTTGGACTAGAAGACCTCCAAGGTCCCTTCCAACTCTACTATTGTATTGTATTGTATTGTATTTAGTTTTGGATGCTATTTGGAACCCTGACAGTGTCCTTGATTCCCTGAGACAGGAATGATATTTTGACTATATCTACCCCACTCCATCTAATTCCCCCTCCCAGTTTCCCACAGCAATAAATGTGGTAGGCCTGAAGGCCAAATGCAAAAGATGGCTTCCAGGCCTGACATCAGCTTCCGACGAGCACCGTCAATGGGAGAAGCCGGATTTGCTTAACGATGGTATGATTCCCTTAACAACCATGGAGGGAAAAAGTTGCAAAAATCAGGCACGACTCACTTAACTGCTTTGCTTAGCAATGGAACTTCTGGCCCCAATTGTGGTCATAAGTTGAAGACTACCTATACAGCAAAGCAGGAAACCTCACCCAGTTGTGCATGGTTTTTGTTTTTGTTTTATTTCTTTTTCAACATGCACAATGTGCAAAAGAAAAAAAGACATCCCACCAGTCAGCAGTTCTGAAAGGAAGACATTTCCAATAGCTCTCTATAACCCTGCAGTCTATTTATTCTGTGACCCCATCGCTCTGTGAAAGCTTCCGTGTTCTTTGCCTTGCTTTTGATCTATTTTCGTACCTGCTTCTCTCCCTTGTAAGGTTTTGAGGCTTATTCCATCCTCTCTCTATGATGGAGCAATGTAGGTAAGTCAACAGCTGATCAACTGCAAAGTGGGTGAGGCCATAATTTGTCTGTCATCTATCTGTCTGTCTGTCTTCTATCACCTATCTATCTATCTATCTATCTATCTATCTATCTATCTATCTATCTATCTATCATCTATCTATCTATCATCTTATCTATGTAAATCGATCATCTACTATCTATCGTCTACCTATCTATCATCTTCTATCAATCATCTATCTAACATCTATCTATCTATCTATCTATCTATCTATCTATCTATCTATCTATCTATCTATCTATCTATCTAAATCTATCTAAATCTATCATCTACTATCTATCTATCATCTTCTTTTTATTTATCTATCATCTTCTTTTTATTTATGTATCTATCATCTCTATCTATCTATCATCTACTATATCTATCTATCTATCTATCTATCATCTATCATCTATCTATCTATCTATCTATCTATCTATCTATCTATCTATCTATCATCTTATCTATGTAAATCGATCATCTACTATCTATCATCTACCTATCTATCTATCATCATCTATCTATCTATCTATCTATCTATCTATCTATCTATCTATCATCTATCATCTATCATCTATCTATCTATCTATCTATCTATCTATCTATCTATCTATCTATCTATCTATCTATCTATTTATCTATCTATCTAAATCTATCTATATCTATCTAAATCCAGCTATCATCTACTATCATCTATCTATCTATCTATCTATCTATCTATCTATCTATCTATCTATCTATCTATCTATCATCTATCTATCATCTATCTATCTATCTATCTATCTATCTATCTATCTATCTATCTATCTATCTATCTATCTATCTATCTATCATCTTTCCCTGCAGCATTCTGGAATATTTCAATTTTTTAAAAAAGTGCCGGTAGTCCTTGACAAACTTTTGTTTAGTGACCATTCAAAGTTACCACAGCACTGAAAAAAACATTTTTCATGCTTACAAACATTGCAACATCTCCATGATCAAAATTCAGATGCTCCTATTTATGACAGCCGCAGTATCTCGGGGATCATTTCATCGCCTTTTGTGTTTTTCTGACAGGCGAAAATCAATGAGGAAGTCAGATTCACTTTACAACCATGTGACTAATTTAACAACTGTGGTGATTCACTTAGCAACTGCAGAAAGAGATGTGATCAAATGGTGCAAAATTCACTTAACAACGGTGTCGCTTAGCAACAGAAACATGGGTCTCAATAACGCTCATAAATCGAGGCCTCCCTGTATTCAGCTTAAGTCCTAGAAGAGTTATTTTTATTTTTGGGGGGGGGGGTCTGCCTCTCACTTCTCAAAAGTAAGAAATTGCACCACTAATTTTTCACCTACTGTGTTTCCCCGAAAATAAAACAGGGTGTTATTTTCTTTTGACCCCCGAAATAAGGCATCCTAGAGATACCTTATTTTCAGGGAGGTCTTATTATTTTTGAGGTACAGGAAACAGTGAGCGTGGCCACCTCAGGGCTGCTGCTGTATTGCAATATTTTCGGGGAAGGGCTTATTTTAACGCATGCAGTCCAAAACCCGATTGGGCTTATTATCCAGGGAGATCTTATTTTCAGGGAAAGAGGGTACCATATCTGGAAAGAATTCAAAATTTCCTTTCAAGACTTCAAATAAAATACAGCCGCTCATCGGAATCTATCTAAGTGCACACACACACACACACACACACACACACACACACACACCACACACAAGATGAATTATCATAATAACAATTTATTAAAATGAATCTGACAGCAATCAAGGTATAATTATCCGAGAGTAACACCCACTGAAGTCAATGGCACTTATTTCTGACTGAGTCGGTTCAGACAGTTAAAAACACTGGCTGCCTTCCCACTTCACTCAGCCAGGGTTCACTTGAAAGAATGAAGATTCAGCTAAATCAGTCACGTTCCTAGAGATGCAATGAGAAACTTTTTCTAGGAATGGATTCAGAGGTGGGTTCCTGCCGGTTCAGCTCGGTTCAGCTGAGTAGGTAGTAACTCAGCCACCCACACAACCGAACCGATTCTATTGTTGACAGCGCTATCTTTATTTTGGGTTCTACGCCTTCGCAGAACAATCTCTATAGCAGAAATGTAATTTCCCCCCACCCCTTTCTAACATTCTGCACATGAGCAAACCTTTTTATGTGTACATGCGCATGTGCGTGAGTGAAGCCAGCGTGCACGCACAACTTTTTCTGCACTGAACCGGCACTAATGCCCGTAGCAACCCACCCCTGAATGGATTGCTGCAGCGGTCATGAGAAAGAACCAATTGTCAAGCCTGATGAATGATCATGAAAATGCTGCAAAGTTTTTCACGCTTTTGTACGTGTGAAAAAAAGGTCATAAGTCACCCATTTTGATGCCCTTGTAACTTTGAACGGTCACTAAATGAACTGTTGTAAGTCAAGGACTACCTAGGTGCTCAAAAATCTAGCATGCAGTGGAAGCCCTGCCCCTTTCTAACATGCCCTGGGATGTATATTAGAAATGGGTGGGGCTTTTATTGCATAGCTGCAGGTGGACGGTCCTCAGATTATGACCAGAATTGAGATCAGAATTTCCACAGCTAAGCAAGGTTAAAAGAGCCGCATTCAATTTTACGAGCTTCCCCCCTCCCACCCCTTGTTATTAAGTAAATCAGTGCCATTATTAAGAGAATCATCTGGTCGTTTATTGAATCCAGCTTTCCCCATTCACTTTGCTTGTCAGAAGCTGCCTTGGAAGGTCTCAAACCTTGGGATGTTGCAACCATTGTAAATATATTAACATAAAGTCATTGGGCTGGAAGGGACCTCGGAGGTCTTCTAATCCAACCCCTTGCTCAACCCGCTACTGCTCCAATGAAAGACACAAGGATTGTTCCCCCCCCCCATGCCATCACTCTGCTAAAGAACTAATTCCCACAACACTGTCAAACTGTTTAATAAGACTGAATTGCTATTGTTCTTCTCATCTTTCCTATTACCTATATCCTTTTCTACTATGTGGCTATAACTTTGTTGCTTGTATCTTTACAATTTATATTGTTTTATTTAGTTCCCTTGTAAGATTTATGTTGATAGCTTATTTAGCAATCTTATATAGGGAAGAGCCGAGGTGGCGCAGTGGTTAGAGTACAGTACTGCAGGCTGCTTCAGCTGACTGCTAGCTGCAGTTCGGCAGTTCAAATCTCACCGGCTCAAGGTTGACTCAGCCTCCCATCCTTCTGAAGTGGGTAAAATGAGGACCCAGATTGTTGGGGGCAAGAGGCTGACCCTGTAAACCGCTTAGAGAGGGCTGAAAAAGCCTAAGTGTTATTGCTATGACTACCACTAAATGTTCCATCTTACGATTCATGATGAATGTATTTTTATGAGGACTACCATCATGATTTATCAATTATATCTTTTGTGTACACTGAGAGCTTATGCACTGCAGACAAATTCCTTGTGTGTGCAATCATACTTGGCCAATAAAGAAAAAATGAATCTCTCCTTCAAAGGCTGGGAAACTACCCTACAAGATAAACTTCAGTACTGCCCAGCTAAGGAATACGCTTGAATGACTGGACTCAGAGGAGGCTGAACTGGTCACCCAATTGCAGGTGGTCCTCGACTTACGACTGCAACTGAGCCCAACATTTCTCTTGATAAGCCAGACAGTTACGTGAGTTTTGGCCCCTGTTGTATGACCTTTCTTGTCTCACTTCTTAAGTGAATCACCACGGTTGTTAAGTCACTTAACATGGTTGTTAAGTGAATCTGACTTTCCCATTGACCTCGCTTGTCAGAAGGTCAAAAAAGGCGACTGCATGACCCACCTGGACACTACAATCATCACAAGCATGGGTCAGTTGCTAAGCACCTCAATTTTGATCAGGTGACCAAGAGGATGCTGCAACGGCCGTCAGTGTGAAAAACGGTCATAAGTCACTTTTTCCAGTGCCGTGGCAATGTTGAATGGCCTCTAAACGAATTGTTGTCAATTGAGTATTATCTGTAATCCATGTTCTAGGTCGGGGGTGTCAAACACGAGGCCCGCGGGCTGGATCTTCCCTGCGGGGTCATCCTGGAAAATGTAAGGGACAGGCCTGCGTCACTTCGCTTTGGCCCCGTCTACCCAATGCAAAGAATAAACATGTCAGCAGTTTTTGCGGAGTGGCGTCAAGCTGGCCACGTCCACCCAGATGGCTACGCCCACCCAGTTGGCCAAGCCAAGTGACTGGCATCAAGCTGGCCACGCTCCCCAGTCAGCCAGGCTCCCTCCGCCCCCCCCCCCCCAAGGTCAACCACTGATGCGTCCCTCAATGAAATTGAGTTTGACACCCCTGTTCTAGGCTTTTTCCAAAGTTGCTTTTTCAGGAGGCAATTGGACTTCCCTGTTTTTTCCCCTTTGAAAACGTTTCACTTCTCATCCAAGAAGCTTCTTCAGTTCTGACTGGATGGTGGTGAATGGAAGGAATTATATTCCTTGCAGACAGCTGGTCATTTGCATCCTTTTTTAGACAGTCATTGAGGCCACTTGGAGGTTTATCTGTGTCCTCAGGGTCGCCTGAGTGGTCCCTGTAGTCTGAAATTTCTTCTTTCTTTCTGGAAATCTGTTCATACTCCCACCCCCTTACCCATAAGGTTTGACTAGCAGTTGTACCATAAAGCAATCAAACATGGAATTACCATGGAAGACATGGTAATTAAAAAAAAAACCAGCCCAATCCAGCTCTGTTTGTTGTCGAAATGCAGCTACACGGTCTTTAACTGATCTAGTCAAGCATGCTATGGGCAAATGCAGCCAACAATCATGTATGATTACTCCTGTTCCTACTATTATTATACTACACTGAGCTGCCAATTAGCCTGCATTGGATACAAATGAAGGAAGCCAATGTTTAAGAACTGCAATTCTACAACTGCACTTTCACAAGCTTTATTTATCCATGTGTGTGCCTGTGGCAGGAGTGAGGGGATTGACAGGGGCTCAGGAGAACTAAAGCTGAGGGAAATCTGAAATCTTATTGTAAATTCATTTTAAATTTACATTAAGGCAAAAGGGACATTAAAACAAGTTTTTCGCTAGCGCTCCAGGCCGATTGCCTATTGTGGCCCACCAGCGGCCAGCAGAGCTGGCAACAGATTCAAACAGTGAGGAGGTTGGGGAGGAAGATGGAGTAGTCCTGGAGTCTGGGGAAGGCTCAGACGAGGGCTCTGCATCAAAAGCAGAGAGGGGACCAAGGCCATCTGGTAGTTATTTGCTGCCTCCGGAGTCTCCGGAGGCTGACATCAGTGAGGCAGAAGAACAGCGGGAGCCTGTTCCTAGTGTGCACATGAGCAGAAGTGACAGAAGGCAAGAACTGTCACTGCGTTAATTGGTTTGCTAGCTGTGCTGAGATACTACTGCGCAGGTCATAGGTCTTATCAGCAAGTGATGTACTGCGCCTGCTCACACATCCCAGAGACTTTTGTTCTTCTGTTCATCTGCCAAGAAGGTGGGCGACAATTGCTCTTGCCAAAATGTAACAATTAGATAGATTTGTTTATTTTATTTTCATATTAAAATTTTGTTTTTAATTAGAACATGTTATCGGGTCTTATTTTCACTTTTTCTGAAGATATGCTTTTTAGGAAAGCCGACGGTCTACACCTCATTAGCTCAGGGTGAAATTTCCCCTGACAAGAACAATTAAGAAACCAGGGTTAACTTGGGAGTAAGGTTTGGAGATGATTGGCTCCTCCCATAAGACATAAAAGAGGAGCCAACAGGACATGGGCTTTTGCAGGAAGCAACTAGTTCATCTGGCCGATTCAAGCTTTGAAAAGTTCTGTTTGACTCTGTGCCAAGTTTGGCCTTGCTCTGCATTTGGCAATTAGGTCTCTGGCAGTATTCCCAGGGAGATAAGGTGGGTGTTTATCAACATTCCCCTGAAAGACTGTGGCAACTCAAGCAGACCTCTGTTGGAATCTTCGCAGACTGTTTGTAAAGCCTTGCAGGCTGTGAATGACCATAATTCACAGCCGTAGAAATAAAAGAGGGTTTTGGGGACCCTTGGAACCCTTAGGATTGTGATTGATGCTTTCTCAGGAGGCCTAGGTCAGAACATTGCCAAAGGCAAAGAACTTTGGAATTCAAATTAAAATAAATATAGGTAAGACCTCGAGTTATGACCGTAAGGGAACCTAGCCATCACAGTTGTAACTCATGACAGTTGTAGAGCAGGTCATATGACCGATTTGATTTTACGACCTTTTTTGTGGCAGTTGTCATTCAATGTCAAGTTCATAAAACAGTGGCCAGCTGTTTAAGCAAATGCTGCAGTTGTTCAATGAACCCCATGGTTCCCTATGGGCCAGTTTTGCTGAAAACCAGTAGTAAAAACTGGTAGTTTTGGCAAAACCATCATAAATCATGATCACATGACCGTAGGGCACTGCACGTAGTTTTAAATGCAACCTGGTTGCCAAGCACCGAACTGCAGAGACATGATGGTGTGTGTGTCTGTGTGTACATTTGTGTGTGTGTGAGTCTGTTTGTGTCTGACCATTGGAACTATGAATCTGGGTGTTAAGTACCCCCCAAGGAAGGTCCATTGGAACTTCAAAGGGCTGCTATATAGTCATATGTCAAGGACTAACCACATTTTTTGAGAAAGCAGAACAAGCAAGAGTATAGGTGGGCAGAAATCCGGCCAGGAGTTTCCATGAAGTAGGACATTGCAACCCTTAACTACAAGGCCTACCTAGCACCCTTTCTCTTACAGGCAGGTGCTCTTGGGAATTACATTTCAGCACTACAGAGCAAAAAGGATACAATTTTTCCCCAGACCTACTTGCAAGATGAATTCAAGCCAGATTTGCTGGTCAATGGGTAGAAAGAAGGATGGATAAGTACCTGATGGAGAAGGTATGCTGTGGATTCCCGTTGGTTAATGAATTCTGGCTAGTGGGATCAGAGAAGAATCTTCTTTTCCATGGATCTTGCCCTTTGGAATGTCTTGCAGCCCGGTGTAAGATCCGCTCCTACCCCCTTGAACGTCTGTAAAGAGCTGAAGATTGGCTCTGCCAGCTGGCTTGGGGCATCGAGAAGACACTGGAGGTGATTGATGGAAGAACAGAAAATCACACCTCCCCCTGCTCCATCTCTCTTCCCACCTTTAATTATAATTTGTGCATTTTATTGTTATTAGAAATATGTACTTTTTTACGGTTTTAGTCATTTAATGTTGCAAGCTGCCCAGAGTCATCTTGTGGCAAGATGGGTGACAAACCAATAAGAAAGAAAGAAAGAAAGAAAGAAAGAAAGAAAGAAAGAAAGAAAGAAAGAAAGGAAGGAAGGAAGGAAGGAAGGAAGGAAGGAAGGAAGGAGGGGGGAGGGAGGGAGGGAGGAAGAGAAAGAGAAAGAAAGGAAGAAAGGAAGAAAGAAAGAGGAAGGGAGGGAGGAAAGGAGGAAGAAAGAGAAAGAAAGAAAGAGAAAAAAGAGAAAGAAAGAATGAAAGAAAGAGAAAGAAAGAACAAAAGAAAGAAAGAGGGAGGGAGGAAAGGAAGAAAGAAAGAGAAAGAGAAAGAAAGAGAAACAGAACTAGTTAAAGATTGTATGATAAAATGGGCACAAAATTTTGAGGAACCAATAATGATGGAAACATGGGAAGAGATTTGGGTAAGAAATGTAAAATTTACACAAGCTCAGAACTTGAGAGAGAATTTCTATAAGATGTTGTACAGATGGCATTTAGATCCAAAAAGGCTAGCCTGTATGTATCCGAATTTACAATCTAAATGTTGGAGATGTGACTGTATTAATGCCACGTACTACCATATTTGGTGGACTTGTAAAAAAGTTAAAGCATTTTGGATAAAAATATGGTGGGTTATTCAAAATATGTTGAAAAAGAGGATAAAGTTTACACCCCAGTTGTTTTTGTTAGGTATAGTTCCAGACTGTACTGTCATAGAGACTAACCTGATCTTGAACCTAACGACGGCAGCAAGATTGTTGGTGGCGCAATACTGGAAGAAGGAAGAGTTGTCCACTATCCAAGAATGGACGTTAAAAGTAGCAAACTTAGCAGAGATGGCCAAAATTTCAGCGTATTTGAAAGATCATTCGGATGAGAAGTACAAGCTGGATTGGACAAGATGGATTGACTATATTCAAAATAAATACCGGACTAAAAAATTTCAGTTAGCTTATGAATGAAGGCATAAAGAACATTACAATTTATTCAAAGTTAGTTTAATAAAGGGGGAGTTAAAGCATAAGAATAGTAATATGTTAAAATTAGTTAGCTTATGTTAGCATATGGTTGTTAAATGTTTATACCCTGTATTTTGCTCTGGGAGGTCGGGCAGGGGGAGAGCGGGAAGAGGGGGGGTGATAATTGTAAAATTTAAGGGGGGTGATAATTGTAAAATTTATTAAAAATTTTAATAGAAAAAAAAGAAAAAAAAGAAAAACAGGGAAGGAAGGAAGTAGGAAAGAAAGAAAGGAAAGAAGAAGGAAGAAAGGAAAGAAAGGAAGGAAAGAAAGAAACAGGAAGGGAGGGAAGGAGGAAGAGAAAGAACGAAAGAATGAAAGAGAGAGAGAGAGAAAGGAAGGAAGGAGGGAAGGTCGGAAGGAAGGAGGAAAGAAAGAAAAAAGGAAAGAGGAAGGAAGAAAGGAAAGAAAAAAGAAAGAAAGACAGACAGACAGACAGACAGACAGACAGACAGACAGGATTTTTTTCTGGGTTTAGCAGTCACAAATGTTATAATTCAACAAATTTTACAAACCTGGAAATGGGGCTATTTTACTCTCATTTTATTAAGGTGCTCCATCACTGGAGTTTTTAAAAAGAGATTGAACAACCATTTGTTTGAAATAGATCTCCTTCTTCAGCAGGGAGTTGGACTAGAAGACCTCCAAGGTCCCTTCCCACTCTGCTTTTTTATTATTCAACCACTCACTCTCCTTGGCGCTGAGATGACCTGTTTCCCATTTGTTGAGGACTTGTCCTCACCATACAACCACCTTGGAACTAACTTGCCATTGAGGGTGCAGACATCAGATCCTGGTGATCTGGCACAAAAATCCATTGAAGAATGCATCAAAGACTCTTAGAGAAGCACTTGATGTCTGTCCTTCACTAGGAATTACATGCGCAGGAAGTCAGATCAAATGTTTTTTTATCGCAGCTGTACATCTCACCCCTGCACAGGAATGTGAGCGTGCCGGAAAATTACCAAGCTTACTTCAGAAGTTGCATTTCTATGCCAACAGATCCTGGAATTTATGCTGAGGGTAACTCTGAGCTGAATGCAGCATTTTCCAGTCCAAGGGCTCAGTTTTGCAATCATGAGTAACCCATAGACTATGTGCAATTTGGGCAATTTGTGAAGCTTTTGGTGTTCTGTTTGGGAAGGAGCTGTGCACATTGGAAGTGACAGATTTAAGAGATTAACAGAGTTGGAAGGGACCTTGTAGGTCATCTAGTCCAACCCCCCACCCAATCAGGGAACCCTACACACAGGGGTGGGCTTCAAAAATGTCCACAATGGGTTCTCTGCCCGGTTGCTGGGTGGGCATGACCATGATAGGCAGGGCCTATTTGGCCTCCTGCACCACAGCGGGTGGGAGGGGCGTTTTCGTCTTCACCAGGCTCCGGAGGCTTTCCTCGAGCCTCTGGGAGGGCAAAAACTGTTTCCTCCAGGTGTTGGAGGCCCTCAAGAGGCCAGAAAGGGGCCTCCTGGAAGTTCCAGAAGGCTGGCCTTCTGGAACTTCCAGGTGGCCCGTTTTCCCCCCCTGCCCGAGCTTCCGTGAGAGCCCTGTACTTACCTCATGTCCAAAACAGGCCGCGTGGAGACTCCTGGGAGGGTTGGGGTGGGAGGGGCGGGGTGGGGCCAGCCAGAGGTGGGATTTGGAGGTTGTCCGAACCGGCCTTAATGTTAGCTACGGGTTCGCCCAACCCAGGCAAACCTGTAGCAGCCCACCCTGCTCTACACCATTTCTGACAAATGGCAGTCCAATCTCTTCTTGAAAGCCTGCAGTGATAGACCAAAGATAGAACAATTATTATCGTTGGAAGGGATCTTGGAGGTCTTCTAATCCAACCCCCTGTTCAAGGGGGAGGCCTCACCCCAAAGGTGTTTTTCTTAATTATTTTATTTTAAAAGGCAACTGGATTTTCTTTGTTTTCCTGGAAGATGCTTTGCTTCTCATTCAAGAAACTTCAAGGAAAACAAAACATCTTCCAGGAAAACAAAGTTCAGTTGCATTTTTTAAAAGCACCTTTGGAACAACCATAACCAGGTTGAGGATCTCCACAGAAACTTCATGGATCTGTTGGAAGAAATGTCCATCTGGGTTCAGTTCCAAGTGGGGGAAAAGACCCTGGATTCATGGAAGTTGCTTGGAAAGAAGGTTTATTGATGAACAGGATCACATGATTTGAGGTCCTGGAGAAAAAAGGGAAGAGATGCTGAGAGTGCCTCAGTTTTATGCCCTCTCTGGGCTTTGAATTTGAGCTTGTGTTCTGATTGGTTGTCAGACTCCCATGGGGCCATGCAGGGGCAACTTTGTACGTTGTGTTTTGAGTCCCAGGCTTGGTTGAGCCTTTCTGGGTGATGATGTAATAAAAGGGCTTGGGATTCCTATTATGGCTCTGTCCGAAGGAGATAGATCTTTGTTATGTAGAATAGATTGGTCCAGGCATGAATGGGCCATTGACAAGGGGGGGAGGCTGAATTTCTGCCTCCCTTTTAAGGGAAAATATTCTGCTCTTTTAATATTTCCTAAAATATCTCATTTTTCTAAGAGATGGGTGGGTGCTAACTTCCTACAGACCTTAAGTTTAAATCCAAAATTATTGGTCAATGGAAATCTGAACATGCTTCTCTCTAGAAGCCTCACTGAAAGACTGCTCTGTTCAAGTGATCTGTTTGATAAGGCTTCCTGCTATTCTGTAACCTTTCATTCAAATTTTGATCACACAACGGTGGGAATGTTGGTCGTAAGTGCAAAGGCCCGTTGTAAGTCACTGCTTTCAGTGCCGTTTTTAACTTTGGTCCCTAAACAAATGGTTGTCAGTTGAAACTTTTACTTAAAATTAAGTTTTACTTAATGTTGGGATCCTGCCGGTTTAACAACTGATTCGGTGATTGCACTCTTTGTCCACGTACACGTCTGATGCGCGCATGCACAGCTTTAAGAAAATTTACTTTCTGCGTTACTTCTGGGGAGTAACACAGCTGAGGCATGGCAATCCACCCTGTTGCGCGAATCAGCTCTGCTGGGCGAATCAGCTGAGAAGATATAGGTCAGTAAAGCGCAGGGGCAGGCAGGCGGGCCCACCCGATTGTCAGATTGAACCGGTTCTCTCCCAGTCGATCGTTGGAGATACCGGTTCGCCCAAACCGGTCCGAACCAGTAGAATTCCAACCCTGCTTTTACTCATTTCGGCAGCGCAGGAAGAAGACGGTCATGGGGAAATCTTTTCCATGACACATACTCCCCTTCTAACCCCAGGACAGGGGAAAAACACATTGCTAAAGATGTGGGGAAGACCATTGTGATGTGTTGCGTGAACACACTTTAACTGGTACAGATTTTTGGGGGGTGGTTCTAGGACAAGCACAATCTCAGGAGGACCCAGTGACACTGCCCCCCCCTGGGAGTCAAGGCAAGGAGGGTGTAAGCCAACCTTCCTATGACAGTTCTCATCAGGTATTGGAAAAGGTATATTATCACCAAGGTTGAGATCATGGAAGCCGGGTAGTCTTTCTGCATGGCATGGGGAAAGTACATCTTCCTTCCCCTTGTCCTTACCACTTTCTATAAGAGGGACGATGGAGAGCATCCTGTCCTGTTGCATTACTGTCTGGTTTGGAAGCATTACTGCTTCAGACATTAATGTCTAACACTTACGTACCGCTTCCTGAAATCGTCCCTTCTGGACCTGATGGCTGTGGTTTGTTTGTCCATTGCCTTGGGGATGTCTCCTCGTACATCACCTCTCAGGTTTCCAGGTTTTTCTTGAGAGCTGTGACCATTAGAGGAGAGAGCTGTAACCTCCCTTAGTTGGGCTTTTGGTGACTGGCTGCTGTGTCTCTTTTGTAGTGGTCATGTTTTGGTCTGTGACTGTAAATAAAGTATTATTATTATTACTGTCTGGTTTGGAAGCATTACTGCTTCAGACAGGAAGGCAGTGCAGAGAGTGGTGAGGACAGCAGAAAAGATTACTGGCAGTTCACTCCCTTCCTTCCCGGACATAGCACATAAGTGAAGCTTGAGCAGGGTCCACAGGATTGTCTGGGACGCTACACATTCTCTTCACGACCTGTTTTTCTCGTTACCTTCTGGGAGGGGTCTATGTATTATGCAAAGCAGAACATCCAGATTCAACCAGAGTTTTGTTCCCTATAGCATCAACCTTGTGAACTCTCAACTTTCCTCTTTCTGCTATGTATTCAAGATGGACAGTAATGAACAAGGCACCTGAAGGTAGAACAAGAAGCAATGGGTGGAAACTAATCAAGGAGAGAAGCAACTTAGAACTGAGGAGAAACTTCCTGACAGTGAGAACAATTAATCAGTGGAACAGCTTGCCTCCAGAAGTTGTGAATGTTCCAACACTGGAAGTCTTTAAGAAGATGTTGGATAGCCATTTGTCTGAAACGGTATAGGGCTTTCTGCCTAGGCAGGGGGTTGGACTAGAAGACCTCCAAGGTCTCTTCCAACTCTGCTATTATATTGTAACATTTATATGTATTTAGCAATAGCAATAGCACTTACACTTACGTACCGCTTCATAGTGCTGTACATAAATCTCTGAATGATTCACAAATGTCAGCCTATTGCCCCCAACAATCTGGGTCCTCATTTTACCAACCTCAGAAGGACGGATGCCTGAGTCAGTCTGCAGAGGTAGCCAGCAGTACTGCATTCTAACCACTGCACCACCATGACTCATTTACATGTATGGGTGTAGATATATACGTATGTCTGTATGTAGCATGCCTAGATGTGAGTGTAATGCATATGTACACTTTGGAGAGAGCAGGCAACACAATTTCATTTTTAATGTGTGCCAGTGTGCCCATAGTAAAAAAGAAAGACAATAAAGGTTATCTTATCTTGCAAACCCCTGAAAGTTTTGAACACATTTGAGTGGATATCACACCCATGTTCTTACTGCATGTTGAACGTACTTCAGGTAGTTCTCAACTTACGACCAGGGTTGGGACCAGGATATCTGAGGCTACGCAAGATGGCTAGTGAGTTATCTCAAAGCTGCTTTGTCAGGAGGCAATTGGACTTTCCCTCCCTCCCTCCCTCCCTCCCTCCCTCCCTCCCTCCCTCCCTCCCTCTCTCTTTCACCTCACTGTCCATCACAAGTGGAGGTGGGTTCCTACTAGTTCAGACCGGTTCGGCCGAGTAGGTTGTAATTCAGCCTGAACTGGTTCTATCATCGTTGGCGCCATCTTGATTTTCAGTTCTGCGCCTGCGCATAAAAATCTTCATTGCAAAAAACTGTATTTTTCTCCTTGTCTAACGTTGTGCCCGTGCGCAGACCTTTTTAGGTGCAACTGTTAATTTGCAAATTTGTGAAAATGTAGGTGAAACATTTTTATGCGCTGAACCGTAATTGCCGGCAGCACCCCGCCCCTGATCCCAAGGTTTTTGCCCTGGGGTTGATACCCGAGGACGCAATGCGATGTGTAGCTCCATGATCTCCTGTGCAAAAGGCATGTTATCAAGCTCTCTCACACACACACACAAACAAATAAATGACAAATGGCACACATTTTTATTTCCTAAGAATGCCCGTGGGAGAAACAAAGATGTCTAGATTTGCAGCATGACAGCCTCCTAATTCCTTTTCTGGAAAAGTATTATTTTTAAAAGCTCTTTTTAAAGAAAATCTAAAGGGACAGAATCCTGGCAGGCAAGGGAGATACCACAAGCACCAGTTTGGGGGGAGGGATCCTTAGTTTTTTAACATCAGTCCAATTCTGGGAGTCTCCAAAAACGTGGTTTGAATGATACAGAGTCGAGTACAAAGACTGACATAGTTTTTTTCCAATCTTCTTTTCCTTTTTTTTTATTTAAAAAAACCTCCTAGACAGCAACCTCTTGCATCTTTAAGAACCAAACAAATCTGCGGATGCCTAAGGATTCCCCGGAGTGTGTAAACATCCCCTTCCTTTCTTTCCCACACCAGCCACGTTTCCCTGTCCCACACATTTAGAATCGCAAAGTGAATCTTCAAAAACAGATGGCAGCGGCCGCCCCTATATGAGCCTACAGCACTGGCGTCTCTGGTTTTTTTTTTAAAAAAACCCAAAACTTAAAAGAGCAAGCAGCAGAGTGGTGAGGTGGCCTAGAGGGGGAGCTCTCGCCTCCCAATCAGGAGGTTGGTGAGTTCGATCCTAGGTAGAGGGAGATATTTCTCTCTCTGGGCACAGCTCTGGGCTGTCCTGAAAGGCAGAACAAGAAGCAATGGATGGAAACTAATCAAGGGGAGAAGAAACCTAGAACTAAGGAGAAATTTCCTGACAGTGAGAACAATTAATCAGAGGAACAACTTGCCTCCAGAAGTTGTGAATGCTCCAATACTGGAAGTTTTTAAGATGTTGGATAAACACTTGTCTGAAGTGGTGTAGGGTTTCCTGCCTGAGCAGGATGGTGGACTAGAAGATCTCCAAGGTCCCTTCCAACTCTATTCTATTTTATTCTATTCTATTCTATTCTATTCTATTCTATCCTATCCTCGTCATCCTATCCTATCCCATCCTATCCTATCCTATCCCATCCCATCCCATCCCATCCTATCCTAGTCTATCCCATCCCATTCTATCCTAGTCTATCCCATCCCATTCTATCCTAGTCTATCCCATCCCATTCTATCCTAGTCTATCCCATCCCATTCTATCCTAGTCTATCCCATCCCATTCTATCCTAGTCTATCCCATCCCATCCCATCCTATCCTAGTTTATCCTATCCTATCGTACTCTATCCCAGCCCAGCCCAGCCCATTCCATTTTATTCTATTCTAAGATTATATCTGCTGAATAAAACTCCGCATTGGCAACAGGAAGTGCTTCCGGCCAGTAAACACTTGGCTCCATTCAGTTACCCAGACTCCACCCTGCAAGGGATTATGTGGTCATTAAAAGATAATGATGAAAAGAGCAACCAGCAAACCAATCAATAGTATTTGAGGTGAGTCTATTTTTTTTAAAAAAATGAATCCCAAACCACTTAGTAAGTCAATCACGGAGACAAAGTGGCTTTCTTGTTGTTGTTTTTAAACATTTTTTTTTGAACAAGGACAAACAAACATAAAAATAAAAGTTTAAAAAAACCATCTTCCATTACAAATTGTAGAAAGTGTGTCAGTTGGTTATAGTATTTCCATGCATCTCTTCCATAGTCCCCACCTCATATCAAATCACATATTTTAAATTCACCTATATTCATGTATATCACAATTATTATATCTCAACCTTAATTTGACTATAATTGTTTTTACATCCTTTTATATGTAATACTCAAAATCTAGAATAGGATTATATGATAACATTCCATTAAATCATCCTAAAATCATCCAATCACAATACATCTTTATAACATATTCTAGATAAAGCTTTTAAACCTCCTCTCATAATCTCCATATATTGTTTATATAAAATTTCATATTATCAAACTGATATATCTATATGTATTGTTATCATTATTAATCATTATTTAACTATAGCTATTGTCGCTTCATTTTATACATACTACTAGCAAACTAAATTTAGCTTAATTTTTATTATACATTTTCATTGCATCAACCTGTATCCCTCCAGCAATAGTACGGTCTTATATCTCTTGCCATTTGTAGCATTAATGTTCTAGTTACTTTCTTAATAAATCTTGTATAAACCTCCCTTGGCAACATACTGGTCCTTTCGTATCTCACAAAAGCTTGAAATCCAACATCTGCTCTTTCCATCAGCTTATCTTTGGTTATCGCTGGTTCTTCTATCAAGATTTCTCTCCTTATCTCCATCAATTTTTCTCTCTTTTCTTCTTCTGTGCTTTGAAGTCTGGGGTAGAGTTCCAATCCATCCATCTCCCCTTTCCATATTCCGCTCTTGACATTACCAACCACGCTCACTTGGTTGTCAGAATCCACAGTTTTCTTATCTCTTTGCTCATTTTTTTCTTCCATCTTTTGAACTCTGTCCTCCACTTTCTTCATTTGGTAAACATCCTCGGTCTCCATCAGATTTTTCTGCTTTGTATTCCATATTCTCCAATCTCTTTTCAATTCTCTCTGTCACAACTAATAGATTTTGAATTTCAAACATGATCATTTGCAATGTTACAGTTTCTTTTTCCTGCTGGGCCATTCTTTCAATTTTGCAGATACTGCCACTATAGGGTTCAAGGCTATTTTAATAAACTCAAACAGGTTCATTTATTATCTTTCAAGTCAAAATGTTGTCTTCCCTCCAATAGCTACCGTGTTTTCCCGAAAATACGACAGGGTCTTATTTTCTTTTTACTTACAAAATATGGCCTTGGGGTTATTATAGGGGAGGGCTTATTGATTGTAAGAGAGTCTTGCAGACAGAGAGTCTTCCAGCAGCCAGCCCACAACCATAGAGCGCACTCCTAGAGCGGCTGCTGCTGGAAGACTCGGCAGCCGAGTTTTAGAGTTTGGAACCGGAGAAGACGTTATGCTTGGAGCGCGGTGGCGACAGTGGCTGCTGCAGGGAGAGCTGGGCCCGGACATGTTGAGGCTAGGAGGCATGCCTGCTGGGGGCGAACAGGCGCTCGCGCAACCCCCTTTTCCAGCCGGGCAGAGCTCCATGCACTGACCTAGGGAGTATCCCTAATGTGCCAAGCTGTGGGAGCTGGGGAGTGGGCAGAGCGCCACGTGGCTTGGCGCCTTAGGGATACCCCCTAGGTCAGTGAATGGCACTCTGCCCAGCTGGAGAGGGGGTTTGCCAGGCAGTTGCTCGTGAGTGTGGTCACCTCATGGCTGCTTCGCCTCTGAGGCTGTGCCCGGCTCTTCAGGAGCCAGTTCGCAAGGGAGCAGCCAGCTGGCAACTCCCCCCTCCGGCCAGGCAGAACGGCACTCCCCAACCTAGTGGTATCCCGAAGGCGCCAAGCAATGTGAGTGCCTTTCTCCCCCCCTCCCGGCTCCCGCGGCTTGGCACCTTTAGGATACTGCTATGTTGGTGAGAGGTGCTCTGCCTGGCCGGAGGGGGTGGGTTGTCCAGGGGGTTTATTTTTTGAGGTAGGCTTATATTTTTGCCCACGTGAAAAATGTGGCAAGGCTTTAGTTTCAGGACAGGTCGTATTTTTGGGGAAACACGGTAGTGATAGAACTTCCAAAAGGCACCTGTATAAACAACTTGTGCTCTTCCTATTATCACTGTCAGTAAACAAGCTGAAAGAACCTTGAATCTCAAGTGATCAAAGAGAAAGAAGAAAAAACAATGTATCCAGCCTCCAGCCTCTAAGTGGCAATGTAACTGCTTTTCCTCCTGTTGTTACAACCCTCTTTATAATCCTTCTTATTTTCTTCTTTATATTCCAAGCTTAAGAAAGAAAAAAAAACCTTAAATGGAGATCAAAAGCAATCCAATCAATCAAATCAATCAAATCAAGCATTATATAAAAAAGGAGAATTTTAATCCATAGATATAAGCAAAAGTGAAAAAAGAAGAAGAAAGAATTAATCCATTCAGTTTAAAAAATAGGGAACCCCTGCAAAAGTTCCATCCGTGAAAAAAAAAAAGAAATTAGAAACTGGATAACACACTAAGTTCAATGCAGATCAATCTCGCCGCCTATAGTCTTTTGTCTTCAATCTTAACTTAATTTTTTTTCTTGGGTAGTCTCTTCCTCTAATAATAAAACTTCCTCACCAATTCAATACACTTTCTCTTTCCGGTTTCTTCCTGTTCCGGAGCTGTCCCAACTTCAGCAGCTTCATTAGCTGCGTTTCTGTCGCTGGAAAAAAAGGCTATTCCTGGATCTTTCAGGGACTTTGCGGCGTCCCTGAGATCAGCAGGAGGTGCCCTTCTCAATCACCATCTCTGCGGGACAGTTTAGGTCCAAGTAGACCATTCAGCAGCAGAAATTCGACTGCGATCTTGGAGCACCAAGATTGCACGTCATGCCGTCGCGACATCAGCTCTCTTCTCCAAAGTGGCTTTCTTGTTGAGGTTCACTTGCTAAGTCATGTCCGACTCTTCATGACGCCACGGACCATAGCACACCAGGCCCTCACTGTCTCCTGGAGTTTTTGTTTGTTAATGACACTATATAACCATCTCCTCCTCTGCCATCCCCTTCTCCTTTTGTCTTCCATCTTTCCCAACATCAGAGTCTTTTCCAAGGAGTCCTCTCTTCTCCTTTGGTGGCCAAAATATTTGAGCTTTTGCTTCAGTATCGGTCATTCCAAAGAAGAATCAGGGTTGATTCCACCTAAGATTGACTGATTGGACTCTCAAGAGTTTCTCCAGCACCAAAAGTTGCCTTACTCCCAGGTTTGTTTATTTATAACACACCTATGTTATTTTGTATACATAACTCAAGGTGGTGAACCTACCTTATACTCCTTTCCTTCTCCTATTTCCCCACAACAACCTTGTGAAGTGAGTTGGGCCAACAGAGAATGACTGGCTCAAAGTCACTCAGCCCGTTTTCATGCCTAAGGCGAGACTAGAACTCACAGACACCTGGTGATGGGCCCAAACTCACCCAGTCCATTGCCTAAGTGGGAGTACAACTCACATTCTCCTGGTGATTAGCCCAAAGTCACCCAGACAATTTTCATGCCTGGGGAGCGGAGGGTGGGGTGGGGGGAACTAGAACTCAAAGGCTCCTGGTCATTGGCCCAAAGTCACCCAGTTCATTTTCATGATTAAGGCGGACTAGAACTCACAGTCTCCTGGTGATTGGCCTAAAGTCACCCAGACAATTTTCATGCCTGGGGGGTGGGGACTAGAAGTCACTGCCTCCTGGTGATTGGCTCAAAGTCACTGTTCATTTCCATGATTAAGGCGGGACTAGAACTCACAGCCTCCTGGTGATTGGCCCAGTCACCCAGACAATTTTCATGCCTGGGGGTGGGGACTAGAACTCACAGCCTCCTGGTGATTGGCTCAAAGTCACCCAGTTCATTTCCATGATTAAGGCGGGACTAGAACTCATAGCCTCCTGGTGATTGGTCCAAAGTCACCAGTTTTAATGCCTAACTGGGGGGTTGGGGGATCAGTAAAACTCACCATCTCCTGGTCTCTCTCCTGGTGCCTTAACCACTAGACCCAGGTTAGTCTGTTTATCCTATAGATTCAGCCCAGATAGGGAGAGGATCTGTTTCTTCCCACCTTAGCAGCGGTTTTTACAAGCTAAGAGAGCAGAATTGCTTTCTCCAGACCAGCCACCAGCCCTAACCGCCCAACTTAGCCACCGAAATTAGGCTTGGCAACCAGCACGGGAAGGAAGCAAACCTCCTGCTCCGATCTCCCCACTTGCAATCGATCTCCTCACTTGCAATCGGCAGAACTCCCCTGCCACCCACGGCACACAGTGAGAAATGTGGCAACTGGCTAGATTTGCCTCCCAACCCACCCACCCCCAGCCCCAACATCGAAAACCCAGCTTCCGTCGTTCGCACAGTTACGATATCCAACTGATGGATGGAAGGAAGGAGAGGGAGGAGGGAGAGAGATGATGGGAAGGGAGAGAGGATGGAAAGTAGGAAAGAAGGAAAATGATGGAGGAGAGAGGGAGGAGGATGAGAAGGGAGGCAGGACGGAAGGGAGGTAGGAAGGAAAAGGATGGAGGAAGGAGGGAAGGAAGGTAGAAGAGGGAGGGAGGAAGATAATGGGAAGGGAGGGAGGACGGAAGGGAGGTAGGAAGGAAAAGGATGGAGAAAGGAGGAAAGGAAGGAATGAGGCAGGGAGGGAGATGATGGTGAGGGAGGGAGGACGGGAGGTAAGTAGGTAAGTAAGTAGATAGGAAGGAAGGAAGGTAATTGTGGAAGGAAGGAGGGAAGCGAGGGAGGGAGAAAAAGAGCGGAAGGAGGGGGGGACCCGATCCTCAGCCAGAAGAGATCGCCCGATCTCTCCTTATAAAAGCCTGGCGAGAAGCGATCTGCTTCTCCTCCCCCCCACCCCAAGAAAAAAAAATTAAAAAGGGGGGGAGGAGCCTAACATAAAGAAAAAGGAGCCTAACATAAAGAAAAGTTGGCCGTTCCCGCCCAGGTCGGACAGCAACCGGCTCGGCCACAACGCCCCTCCCTTAAAAGGAGGGTGTGTGTATGTGTGGATGTATGGGGTGGGGTGGGGGAACGGATTTAACTCCTCCTCTCCCGCCCCCGAAGGAAAGCTCCCTCCGCTGGCTGCGAGTGGCGCTGCGTCGAGAGCGGGGCACGCGGCGGCGGCGGCGGCGGAGGGAAGCGCCTGGCGCCGCCGGGCTCTGCCGCTGGAGTGTGTGGCCCCGCCGCGGACCGGGGGAGGGAAGAAGCCGAGCGGGGCTGCCTGGAAACGCCGGGGGGGGGGGAACGCTCCCACGGCCGCGGAGGGGCGGTGGGTGCCTCCCGCCGGCGGCCCACCCCCTCTCAAGCCCCCCACCCGCAGCCGGGGCTTTCTCGCTTGTTGCTCAGGCCGGCGGCCAAAGGTGCCCAGGACCATGAAGGAGGCGAGCGGCAACTCGGGGCTGGCCGCGATCGGCGGCTGAAGAAGAGCCCGACGGGGGACGGCAAGTAGAGCAAGCAGCCTTGGGGGTTCTACGTCCCTCCCGGTCCTTCCCCGGAGTCCGAGCCTCTCTCCTCCCGGCCGCCGCAGCCCCGCCAAGCAACCCCGCCGCCTGGTAAGTTTCCAACCGCCGTCCTGCCTCCATCATCGATCAGCCGCTCAGGACGGAGGAGGAGGAGGAAGAAGAGGAGGAGGAGGAGGAGGAGAGGCGGGGGCAGGTATGGGGAGTGGATCAGGTGACGGCAGCAACCCGGCGCACCTGGGCTGCTCGACGGTTTGTTTGTTCTGAGGAGGCGGCCGGCCAGCCAGCCAGGTGAGTGGGACTCACCTGGGCTTGCAGGAGCCCTTCCCTCCTTCTCCTCCCCCTCCCTTACTTGGATCCCAGGTGCTGAAGAAAGAAACTGATGGAGAAACGGGGGGGGAGGGGCGCGGAGGGAGGGAGGGAGTTGCCGTTATAGAAAGTTTCCGAGCGGCAAGGAGTCAAATAAAGGCCGGGGAATCGAGCAAGCGTTTGGAGGGGAGGGTGGTGGATTTGCAGGCATAAAATGTCCTTTACACCCCCTCCCTCCCCGCTTTCAAAAGAAGGCAAATAGAATACAGCTGGAAGGGACCTTGGAGGTCTTCTAGTCCAGCCCCCTGTTCTGACAGGAGACCCTCTACCGTTTCAGACAAGCGGCTGTCCAGTTCTCTTCTTAAAACCCACCAGTGATGGAACCTCCACAATTTTTTTGAAGGCAAGCCAAGCCGTTTCCACTGGCTCATTGTCCTGACTGTTAGGAAGCTTTTGTTGAGCTTTGGACAACCTTTCGATTCTTTCAAATAGTTGTTTTTTTAAAAAAGCCCCCTTCGGATGTGCCTCTTCCTTTTTGCTTTTGGGCTGAAAACAAGGCTTTGGTTTATGTTTGTTTATTTATACGTGATCCTGTGTATTGTTTTTATAAACTATGGAAGGCGGTGAAGGTAGCCAGCATTCCTTCTGCTTCTTATTTTCTCCACAACAACCCTCTGAGGTGGCCTGGGCTGAGAGAGAGAGAGAGAGAGAGAGAGAGAGAGAGGGATGGGTCCAAAGGCAGCCAATTAGGTTTTTGTGCGAATAAAGCAAGATTAGAACTCGGGATCTCCTGTTTTCTAGCCTGTTGCCTTATGGTAGTGTTTCTCAACCTTGGCAACTTGAAGATGTCTGGACTTCAACTCCCAGAATTCCCCAGCCAGCGAATGCTGGCTGGGGAATTCTGGGAGTTGAAATCCGGACATCTTCAAGTTGTCAAGGTTGAGAAACACTGCCTTATGGGGATCAAGCTTCCATGAGTTTCCATTTGAACTAAGTAGTTTTTATTTGCAGCGTTTCTTTGGCCTTTTGCAAGAGTTCCTGGGATTTGGTGGCCTTCGGCTTCATTCTTGGCCTCCGTCCCAGACTACCGTTGACTGGCCTCTAATAAGGGCCTGCCCTACCACACAGGGTTGTGGTGACATGTGGCAAGCTGGAAGCATAGGTGGAGTGATTTTGCTCTGGTCTGGGAAAACAAAAATGCAATTTTATAATTATTATTGTGGTTTTCTCACCTCTGTCTTATTTTTATACTGTCTTGACCTGTTTCTGCCTCTTCTATAAACGACTGTTTGGCAGTTGGGAGAAACAGGATTCTAGAATGGCTTCTCTTAAATGTTCTTGCTGAAGAAAAAAATGTTCTTCCTTGCCTTTCGTTTTAATGGTACCTACTTGTACATCGTGGGAACCTGGTTTGCAGGCTTCTGACCATGTTGCCTCAAACGTATGACCTCTGCTGCCCTGTAGGATTTACTCCCCAAAAGGCATGCAGCTATAAACTTGCTCTGCCTTGATCCTCTTCGTTGTGGAAAGCTGCTCGTCTCTATTTTTCGGCCAGATTTCTAAAAAAATATTTCTAGCAGGACTGCCAGATTCTGTAACTGCTTTTGTTTCCTATGTCATCCATCTGGTAAAGTCACAAGATAATTTTTTTCTCACCACGTTACATGTATATACATCCAAACCAAACTCTGTTGTTTCTCTGTCATATAATATATGTGGGTATAATCATATTTGTTTTATTTTATTTCATTTATTTGTCATGTTTATGTAGTGTATATTGGAGGTGGTTGGCCCTTTGAGAGCTGTATGCAAGGACATTTCATTTTAGTGTATGACTGTTGCTGTACGTTTAAAGTGTCAAGTTACTCTGAGTTTTAAGCCTATTCTAAGATGGTGATTTAAAGCTTCGCTATCCTCCCACTACTTGATATCCAAGTCCTGTAGATCTCACTGTAACTTTTCTCCTCGGCTGAAGGATATGCTACCTTAAGCACCATTGTTTGTTGGAGATAGATAGGTAGATAGATAGAATTCTTATATTGGCCAAGTGTGATTGGACACACAAGGAATTTGTCTTGGTGCATATGCTCTCAGTGTACATTTATCTTGATACATTCGTCAAGAATCATAAGGTGCAACACTTAATGATAGTCATAGGGTACAAATGAGCAATCAAATCATATTAGGAAACAATCAATATAAATCATAGAGATACAAGCAACAAAGTTACAGTCATAAGTGGGAGGAGATGGGTGATAGGAATGATGAGAAGATTAGTAGTAGTGCAGACTTAGTCAATAGTTCGACAGTGTTGAGGGGATTATTTGTTTAGCAGGAAAAAGCTGTCCTTGTGTCTAGTTGTTCTGGTATGCAGTGCCCTATAACGTCGTTTTGAGGGCAGAAGTTGAAACAATTTATGTCCGGGATGTGAGGGATCTGTAGATATTTTCACGGCCCTCTTTTTGACTCGTGAAGTATATAGGTCCTCAATGGAAGGCAGGTTGGTAGCCATTGTTTTTTCTTTAGTTCTAATTATCTACATATCTACATATATGTAGAGGTGGCCGCCTGTTGCTGCTCCATGTGAGCTGTTCAAAGATTCTCTTAACGTATTCTGGGGTTGAGGGGGCTTTTGCACCTGCTAGCCTCAGAGGAAGTGAGGACAGATCACACCTCCGCTCCTTCCTCTGTGATCCTCCCGTAAAAAGTTCAGGCTGCTGCCTTCACCCATAGCTACAAAGGCTTTAAACTACGCCTCCACCACCCCCGAGGCAAAGCGAAACTATTGAGAAAGGTGGAGAAGAGATTTCCTACTTCCTGCTAGGTTTCAGCAAGCAATCTTGACTTTCATTCAGCTCCTGTGTGCAAAGCGAGTCTCTGTGGGCTTTGTCCTACTGCCTGTTCTATCTTCCTCTTTGTTTGCCTGTTGCAGCTTCATTGTCATCAACAGGTGGGGAAGTCTGCTGTTGTGTCCGCTTCCCTCCCTCCCTTTCCCAGCGTGCCACATGCAACTTACCCTAAAGACTTTTCTGCTATTTGCCTGACAAATACTCCTCCTCCCCCCACCCCGCTCCCCGCCACTGCCTGTGTCTCTGGAGGCAGTGTGTACCTTTCTCTCCCTCTGCTCCTCCTCTCTGTGGCAATCATCTCCACTGTCTGAGCTACTGTATCTACCTTTATGCCCTGTCCAGCCAGGGAACAAGGAATACGTGACATTTAGGGTTTTCTTTATTACTAAATGGGGCCCAGTGGCTAAAGTGCTGAGCTTGTCGATCAGAAAGTTCGGCGGTTCGAATCCCTAGCGCTGCATAACGGAGTGAGCTCCCGTTACTTGTCCCAGTTTCTGCCAACCTAGCGGTTCGAAAGCATGTAAAAAATGCAAGTATGAAAATAGAGACCACCTTTGGTGGGAAGGCAGCAGCGTTCCGTGCGCCTTGGGCATTTAGTCATGCCGGCCACATGACCACGGAGAAAGTCTTCGGACAGCGCTGGCTCTTTGGCTTTGAAACGGAGATGAGCATTGCCCCCTAGAGTCAGGAACGACTAGCACATACGTGCGAGGGAAACCTTTACCTTTTACCTTATTACTAAAAAGAAAGCAGAGAGTGGCTGCCGCTGGAGGGGATCAATGGAAAGGATGGCAGCTGGTTGGAAGAGAATGGCTGAGCCTGTTTTTCCTTGCCGGGGTCCTGAGAAAAGTGCATCCGATTAAGATAGCACTCCTGTTGAGAGAAGTCATTCCCCCACTGGCTGCCCGCAAATATCAATTTTGCAAGGAAGTTCTTGATGGAGACATCAGCAGGATGAAACATTTTCCTCGCTGGCTGCTGGATAATGTTCAGAACTAATAGACGGGCAAGTAGGAAACCAGGCATCTAACCACCTCAAGCTTTGTAGCTTCGGATAGCAATAACACTTAGACTTATATGCCACTTTATAGTGCTTTACAGCCCTCTCTAAACCAGCGGTCACCAACTGGTGGTCCATGGATCACTGGTGATCCACAAGAAAATTTTGGTAGTCCGCAGAAAAGTTATTTGCATTTTTTTCTATCGCACTAAATCAGGGGTCCTCAAACTACAGTCCCTGGGAAAGATACATGCAATGAATGTTTGTGACCCCTTTGGGGTCTTTTTGTGAGAGACGGAGGGGGGCAGAAATTCCAACTAGGGGTCTGCTTCAGCCTCCTGGTGGGGGGCTTTAGGCGAAGGCTGGAGGGAAGCACCGCTGGTGGCAAAGAGCTGGAGGACCTTGTTCCAGTGGGACTGCATCATGGCCTGGAACTGGCTGACCATCTCATCCCGCTGAGCCTCCAGGCGCCGGTACCTGGTCTTGCACTCCTGCAGGTCTTCCCTCTGCTTGGAAAGCCTATGCTCATAGTCCTCAGTGAGGTGCTTCTGCTGAGCCTCCTTCTCGGTCAGATCCAATTTAAACTGTTTTGCCAACTATTTCTCATGGTGGCTGCTTAGCTCCAGCAACTGCTTCCTATTGGGGCTCTAAGTAGCCCAGGCGGGCGGGCAAGGAGTGGCGAGTAGAGGCTGGCGAGTAGAGGCTGGCGTGGTACCCCTTGACGTGAGTGACATTGAGTTGACCATGTTTACCCAATCGCATGACCCCTTTGGCTTGCCCACCCAGCCGTTCATTAGGCAGATAATGTTAGTGGTCCGCGGGATTTAAAATTATGAATTTAGTGGTCCCTGGGGTCCAAAAGGTTGGTGACCCCTGCTCTAAACGGTTTACAGCAGGGGTGTCACTGAAGGCATCTGGCCCACAGGGTACTTAAATCTGGCCCGCGGGCCAGCCTGGAAATAACAAAGGACAGGCTCAGGGTGCCTCTTCTAATGAAAATGGGGTGTGGGGGGCACAAGCGCCCCCCCATGCTGTATTTTGGCTGGCAGGGTGCTGCAGGAAGCATCTGTCCTGTCTCCCCTCCAACCAGCCCACGGAGGAGAACTGCAATGCTGATCTGGCCCTCGAAGATGTACAGTTTGATACTCCTGGCTTACAGAGTCTGCCTTTTGCCTCCAACAATCTGGGTCCTCATTTTACCGACCTCAGAAGGATGGAAAGCTCAAGTCAACTCAATTGCTGGCAGCCGGCAGGCAGCAGAAGTAGCCTGCAGTACTGCACTCCAACCACTATGCCACCACGGCTCGTAGATGGGTTCCTGACGGGCGCACTGATGATGTTACCTATTTTGGGTAACGAAACATCTGCCAAAAAAAAAAACCAAACAAATTCAGAGAGCGCCTGGAGCTACAAATATTCTCCTTTATCAGATGGGTTCCTGTTTTAACCATCAGCGGTTACTGAATCCTATGTCGCAAAACTAGTAAAGGTTTCCAAGTTGTTCCCATTCAGAAGGATGGGATGTCCCACGATGTTCTAATTTGAACGAAGGCAGCTCCTTGCCTCCTCACGTTGCGTATGAAAATATCTGCCACCTAATGAATGTGTAGCTCAGGAGAGTTCTGGGGGAATCACTTCTCTCATAATTTCTTATGCAGCATGAAGGAGACGGAGCCATGTTCCAAAAATACCCTTGGCCCAACTCTTTACCTTGGCTGAGAATCCTCTCGATGGCTTTAAACCAAGGTTTATTGGCCTCATTTCTGTTATCTTCTTATAGAGAGGTGAATTAAAATTACGGAGAAGAAAGTCATCTCTCCTTGTGGATCTACAAGCACATCTGGAATTTTGAGGGTATATTTAAGGGGAGGCATGGGGGCCACCTCAAGAGAGGGAGTCCCCACTCACTTTATCCATGTTATCATCACATGACCAATTACCCCCCCCCCCTTAAAAAAATCAAATAGGCATAGAAGTCTGGAGGGGGCTAACCAAGACCCCTTGGGATGAATTATGCGTAGTCCTCAACTTATGATCACAATTGAGCCCAACATTTCTGTTGTTAAGTTGGACATTTCTTAGGTGAGTTTTGCCCCACTTTACGACCTTTCTTGCCTCTGTCGTTAAGCTAGTAACTCGGCTGTTGAGTGAATCTGGCTTCCCCATTGACGTTGCTTGTCAGAAGGTCTCAAAAGACCCCGGGACAAACCATCATAAATATGAACCGGTTGCCAAGCTGCTGAATTTTGATTATGTGACCGGGGGACACTACAAAGGTTACCACTGTAAAAAAAAAAAGACCATAAGTACTTTTTTCAGTGCCGCCGTAACTTTGAACGGTCACTAAATGAACTGTTGCAAGTCGAGGACTACCTGTATATACCTTGAGCACCCTCTCCAAAGGCTTCACATTTAAGTGGATTCCTTCCTAAGCAGGTATAGAATTTCTTCTTTTTTTTCTCCGTCCAACGATCAACTCCATCCACCCTGTGGGCAAACAACTGCAGAGTCCCAGGCCAGCATGATAAAAATCCAAGCAAGCATTCCCACCCCCAAATGCCTTTCGCAAAAGTCTGGATCGCGATTAGATGAATTCCGAGATCCCTGACCAGGATGGTAGAAGCAGCTCTCCCGTCCCTATCAGAAAATGCCTGTGTGCTTTTGGGTGTAAGAAATGCTGCTTTCGGTGTTGTCTTTTTTCCAGGTCTTTGCAGTGGCTTCAGAAGCTGCTCCTAGCTGCTGGTATTTGCTTGCTTTCTTGCCTGCCTGTCCATGCATTTCATGTCACTTGTGAAGACAGCCAGGAACAGATTTTTAAAGCAGCTATGCAAGAGTGAAAGGAGGAAAAATCCAGATGCTATAATTATTGGCGGTGGGTGATGCTTTTGTACAGCTTCTGCACACTCTCTAAATCAGGGGTCAGCAAACTGCGGCAAACTGTGGCTCTTTCCTCCCTCTGCTGTGGCTCCGTCACTGGTCGGCCCCACAATTTTGAAAGGAGCTTCTGGTGGAGGGGGGGGGGGAAGAGAGAAGCACAGTGCGCCAGGAGAAGACTCTATGGCAAGGGGAGGGTTTTCCAGTTGTCTCCACAATTGATAGGGCTTTCGGTTATGACTTAGAGAAAATTTAGCTTAAGAGAAAGAAGGACTAGGGGAGGCATGATAGCAGTGTTCCAATATCTCAGGGGTTGCCACAAAGAAGATGGAGTCAAACTATTCTCCAAGGCACCTGAGGGTAGAACAAGAAGCAATGGGTGGAAACTAATCAAGGAGAGAAGCAACTTAGAACTAAGGAGGAATTTCCTGACAGTTAGAACAATTAATCAGTGGAACAGCTTGCCTCCAGAAGTTGTGAATGCCCCAACACTGGAAGTCTTTAAGAAGATGTTGGATAGCTATTTGTCTGAAATGGTATAAGGTTTCCTGCTTAGGCAGGGGGTTGGACTAGAAGACCTCCAAGGTCCCTTCCAACTCTGCTATTGTATTGTATTGTATTGTATTGTATGACAGGTAGAGGAAAAAGTACACCACGCTAGGAGGAGACTCTATGGTGGGGGAACTGAACTTCTGGTCAGCTCCAGAATTGAACTTCCGGTTAGGACCTTTGTGGCTCCCGGTGTTTTCTGTGGGTCCAAATGGCGCTTTGAGTGTTTTAAGCTTGCCGACCCCTCCTCTAAATCATCTCTTCCAAGAGATTCAGACAACCTAGTACAGCGACGGCTAGCCTTTTTGTCATCGCGTGTTGAAAGCACATGCATGACCCCCCCCGCACCGCCGTGTATGCACGTGTGCCCCTCTGCCCCTCCACGCATGCATGCATGACCCCCTGCTTGTGTGTGCAACCCCACACACTCCCCCTGTGCATGCACACGTGAACCCCCCCACATGTGTCCTGCCCATCCGTGCATGCATGTGCCCCCCCATGTAGGTGTGACAGAGACCTGAAGGCCAGCTGGCTGGCGTCAGAGGTAAAGTGGGGCAACAGCTCGCGTACCATCAAAGAGGGCGCTGAGTGCCACCTCTGGCATGTGCGCCATAGATTCGCCATCACAGGCCTAGTAATTTAGATTAACAGCAGTCGTGCCTTCCTAACTTTTTATTCTGCTGTATAGATAGTCCTTGTCTTATGACAGTTTGTTTTGTGGCCATTCAAAGTCGCTATGGCCCTGAGAAAGGTGACCTATGACCGTTTTTCACACTTACGAGTATCTCTAGGGCTGTGTGATCAATATTCAGATGCTTGACAACTGACTCATGTTTATGACCATCACAGGGTCACAGGGTTACATGATCCCCTTTTGCGACCTTCTAGCAAACAAAGTCAATGGGGGAAGGCAGGTTCACTTAACAACCGGGTTACTAACTTAACCACTGCAGCGATTCACTTAATAAACATGGCAAGAAAGGTCATAAAATGGGGCAAAACTCACTTTAGAACTGTCTTGCTTGGCAGCAGATATTTGGGTCTCAGTTGTGGTAGTAAGTTGAGGATGTAATGCCTGAGCAATTCTGTCCTGCACTTCAGGGTGAGAGGGTCGTAAGCAGGGCTGGGCTGCTGGGGGGGTTTGCAGGGGTTCAGGAGAACCTCTAGCTAAGATTCTGTGCAGTTTGGAGAACCCCCCAAATCCCACTCCTGGCTGGCCCCACCCAGCCTGCACTGCCACTCCCAGGAGTCCCCACACAGCCCATTTTAGATGCAGGTAAGTGCAGGATGTGCATGGAGGCTCAGGGAGGGCGAAAATGGGCCTACCGGAAGTTTGGGAAGGCTGGGAACAGGGCCTTCGGAGTCTGGAGAGACCTTTTCTGCCCTCCCGGAGGCTCAAGGAAAGCAAAAATGATGCAGGAAGCCAACTAGGCCTCGCCCACTCAGCAACCGGGCAGAGAACCCCTTGCTAAAAATGTTGAAGCCCACCCCTGGTTGTAAGGATGCAAGAAGGGACTTTTTGGCTGGTGGGTGTTTCCCCATTTTAAAGTTTTCTCCCTTTCCTCAGCTGGCAACTTTGAATGAAAAAAGAGAACCCGTTAAAAGAAAATGAGATCCTTCATCTATTCAATACTGCCCCCTCCAGCTGCTTTTTATTAAGAAAAAGAGTCAAGGTTTGTGTTATATATAGCATGATCCTCACCGGTCCCTTTTTAAGGTACTTCGGAGTTGCATGCCGGGGGACATATATGTGCAGTGGGGCTCAAACAAGATGACGGTGGCTTTAAGGAGAGACAGAGGGGGGGGGGTATAACATTGGTTCAGTGCTGTCACTGAAGATGTGGCTTAACTCTATGAATTTGCCTTTAAAAATCAGGAAGGGAAAGCTAATCCCAAATGAGCTGCAAGAGATTATTTGCCATTGCTTTACTCTGCGTTACAAGGGATGTGGTGGCTCAGTGGCTAAGACGCTGAGCTTGTCAATCAGAAAAGGTTGGCAGTTCGGTGGTTCGAATCCCCTAGCGCCGCGTAACGGAGTGAGCTCCTGTTACTTGTCCCAGCTTCTGCCAACCTAGCAGTCCAAAAGCACGTAAAAAAATGCAAGTAGAAAAATAGGAAGGTAACAGCGTTCCGTGCACCTTCGGCATTTAGTCATGCCAGCTCCATGACCACGGAGATGTCTTCGGACAGCACTGGCTCTTCGGCTTTGAAATGGAGATGACCACTGCCCTCTAGAGTTGGGAACGACTAACACATATCTGCGAGGGGAACCTTTTCCTTTACTCTGCTTTACACCTTCAACAAAGAGAAGCAGGAAGAATCTTGTTGACTGTAGAATTACCCCAAAAATCTAAGAGTTCAGAGAGCCCCAAGTCTATAAGACAGGGTTGTCCAAACTTGGCAACTTTAAGACTTGTGGACTTCAACTCTAGAATTCCCCAGCCAGCTCTGCTGGCTGGGGAATTCTGGGAGTTGACGTCCACAAGTCTTAAAGTTGCCAAGTTTGGTCACCCCTGCTATAAGAGATCCTATATACTTATATATGAGGGCCCAGATTTTTTGGGGGGGAAATAGCTCTGCTGGCTGGGGAATTCTGGGAGTTGAAGTCCACAAGTCTTAAAGTTGCCAAGTTTGGTCACCCCTGCTATAAGAGATCCTATATACTTATATATGAGGGCCCAGATTTTTGGGGGGGAAATAGCTCTGCTGGCTGGGGAATTCTGGGAGTTGAAGTCCACAAGTCTTAAAGTTGCCAAGTTTGGACACCCCTGCTATAAGAGATCCTATATACTTATATATGAGGGCCCAGATTTTTGGGGGGGAAATAGCTCTGCTGGCTGGGGAATTCTGGGAGTTGAAGTCCACAAGTCTTAAAGTTGCCAAGTTTGGACACCCCTGCTATAAGAGATCCTATATACTTATATATGAGGGCCCAGATTTTTGGGGGGGAAATAGCTCTGCTGGCTGGGGAATTCTGGGAGTTGAAGTCCACAAGTCTTAAAGTTGCCAAGTTTGGACACCCCTGCTATAAGAGATCCTATATACTTATATATGAAGGCCCAGATTTTTGGGGGGGAAATGGGCTGACTCTGTGAACTGCTTAGAGAGGGCTCTAAAGCACTGTGAAGTGATGTATAAGTCTAAGTGCCATTGCTATAAGCAAGGGGTGTCAAACTCAAGGCCCGCAGGCTGAATCCGGCCCATGGGGTACTTAGATCTGGCCCACAAAGGAATTGCCCATGGTGCCTCTCTCAGCAAAAATGGAGTTTGGCCCTCCCAAGCTCTATTTTCAGGGTTGCAGGAGGCAGTCGCAGCCGAAAATTGAGCTTGGGAACCCATTTTTGTTGGCAGAGTGCTCGGGCCACCACAAGTGCCCCTGACACGAGTGACTGATGGATTCAGAGACCAGACATCACAGGGTTCATCCAAAATATCCTCCCTGCACTTGCAGAGTTTATTCTTTTATACAGTTTTTACAAGCAAAGCAAAGATCATATAGCAACGACATTGTAATTGGCGTATTCTCCTTGTCAGTCTTTTAAGAACATCCCAGCCAGGGTAGATTCTCACATATCTAGATGGTTCCTGGTACTGCCTGGTGCTGCTAATTAGGTGAGATCATAGACATCTGAGGTAACCAGCTGCTGAGATCATGGCAGTTTGCTGCGCATGCCTTTACGTAACCTTTCCTCTATCTCTACAAGTGACGTCGAGCTGGCCGTTCCCCCCCTGGCTCTCCAGAGGTCAAACGCAACCCCGATGTGGCCCTCAGTGAAATCAAGTGTGACACCCCTGCTGTAAGCTGTTTCAAAAAGCTAGGTTGAAATAAAATCAGCAGGAAGGCAATTGTAAGCCATTGATGGAACCCTGCCCAAAAAGATTGCCAGGAGATTGACTTAGGGAGATCTACTTGATTTATTCCTCATTAGTTTATACCTGTACTAATACCTGTTTGGTTCTCTTTCAGCAGGCATGGGGAATCAGGTAGAGAAACTGACCCATTTAAACTACAGAGAGGTTCCCACGGCCGACCCAGCCGGCATGGACCGAGATGAGGGTCCCCGAATTGGAGTTTCTTACATATTTTCCAACGATGATGATGATGTCGAGCCACAGCAGGACTCAACAGAGCTCGGTGGGGAACACCCCGTGTCACAACCGTACGACCCGCAACTTCACGAAGTGGAGTGCTCCATTTATTACCGGGACGAGTGCATTTATCAGAAAAGTTTTTCTGGAGACCACACCTCGTCTGGTGAGGTGGGGGGTGGAGGAGGAGGAGGAGGGGGCCATTTCACCACCTACACGCCAGAAAACCTACTGAACAAGTGCAAAGCTGGCGATCTGATAGAATTTGTGTGCCAGGCCCAGTACCCTCACTGGGCGGTGTACGTCGGAGACTTCCAAGTCGTCCACCTTCATAGACTTGAAGTGGTGAACAGTTTTCTCACCGACGCCAGCCAGGGCCGACGGGGCCGCGTCGTGAACCACTTGTACCGCTACAAACCGCTAAATCCCGCCACTGTGGTACGAAACGCCCTGGATCAGGTGGGCCGCAAAGACCAGGATCTCAGCTGGAGGAACTCCGAATGTTTTGCCGCCTGGTGCCGTTACGGCAAGCGCGAGTTCAAAATTGGGGGCGAACTGCGCATAGGGAAGCAACCTTACCGGCTGCAGATCCAGCTGGGAGACAAACGCAGTCACACGCTAGAGTTTCAGAGCCTGGAAGATCTCATTATGGAAAAACGAAGGAACGATCAGATTGGGAAAGTAGCCGTCATCCAGGAATTGTCCAGCCATCTCCAGGCAACCGAGGCCAACAACGAAGACGGTGGTGCTAACGGCAAGCCAGGTGCCTGGACTGCTGCTGAGTAGCAGTCCTTGCACAGTCTTGGCTGCTTAACCTTGGCGACGGATTAAAACTGAATCCTGCGAAATTGAGCTGTTATAAACCTCTTGGGCTCTTCCAGTGCAGGTTGACTCCAATCCCATGTGAAGGAAAGGGGCAAAGCTGATTAAAGCATCGGTCCTCCAGCACTTAACTCCTTTGGTGCTTGCTTGAAACCAGCAAGTTTGTACGGTTGAGGGTTAAATCTCAGGAAGATCTGCCTCACTCGCTCTTTTTATGCATTAAGTCTCTCTCTCTCTCTCCCTTCCCAAATTGCACCCCTGTTCCTCCTGCTTTGAGCTTCTTGCTTGTTTTAAATTGGGACGAGGTCCAGCATCCGTGATGGGATTCAATGTTATAGCAAGATCATTCCCCCCCATCCCCCTTTTTTATGCTTTGCCCCCCGTTTTGGCATTTCTGGAATCTCTCTCCCTTTCGTTCTGCTTGTTACGGTCTTCCATTCTTCCCGCCCCCAGATATCTCTGTGAGGTTTAAATGGCTAAATTATTGTGCATTTGGGGGGGGGGGGTGTCACAGGGTTGGCCTGCTTGTGGTAAAGGATTTGGCATTTCTTGGCTGTGGCCGAATCGCCTTTTCTGGATGGTGTGGAGGGATGTAAACTGTTTGCACAGAAGGGAGATTGCAGAGTGGAATTACCCTGGAATAAGGGCTGCAGTTTTTCATTTAGGAGCCAACTACCAAGAAACTTTTTTCCCTCTTTAATTACGGTGAAGTTGAGTTAAGCCATGGCCAACCAGGTTTTTTATAAGTTATTTTAGTGGGAAGGCAGCTAAACCCTCTTAGCACCAATGGTTACAGCAGGATTAATTTTGCTACAAATTCAAGTACTGTTTGGGCACATTGTGTATTGTTGGAAAAGGTGGCACAAGAGACAGGCAATGTGTTTGAAAATGAATTTTATTCCTAGGCAGTGAAGCTGGTGGTTTTATTTTTACTCTTAAATGCCTGAGGACTAGGCTGTTAGTGCATTTGGGGGAGGGGGACCCTTTTTCTTCCAGTCTGTTTTATTTTATTTCTTTGTGTATAAAAATCATTGATTTCAGAAGCCTGGCGTCTTCTGTACATTTTTTTCAGTATATATTTTTTGTTTCATTCTGTGAGTACGTCAGCAAAACACATCCTCCCCATTAACAATAGGGGGAAAAAGGAAAGGGATGGTACATGTTGTTCGTTTTCAGGTTAGGAAATTTCTGCCTTCAGCCCCTCAAGCTAATCTCCATTGATGCTTTCTTTTTTCTTGGTGGACTTTTGCTCCTCTAGGGATATTGTTAAGGCAAGAAAGACAAAGCAGCCGTTCCCCTTGTAGAAATGGGGGAGATTCAAAGATTTGCCTTGTTGGCAAGCCACAATTATAAAAAAGAGAACTGGTAAAAAAAGTTCTGCTTGGGCATTATTGCTGCTAACATGAAACTGCAGCTATAGGAGTTGCCAATCCTATAAAAAAAAAAACCTGATCCGCATGCATTAACTAGGAGCTGTGCTTCAGGAGTTGCTTTGTAGCTAGGAATTTATTATCTTCATTCCGATCAGCAATTAGAAGAAGCAAGAATTGTGTATTTTGGTCAACAGACTGTTAACTTCCTTGCTAATGGCTGATTTCTCATAAAAGCCTCTGATTTGTTTTGAGTAGTAAAGTTGCACATTTGGAAGCAAAGGTGTTTGGTGTAACTAAGCAGCATTTTAAAACACGCCTGACAATTATTAACCACCGCTTAAAGCAGACAATATTCTCTGCTACCTCTTCATTGCAAAACCATATAAAGCTGTGATGGTGAACCTATGGGACACGTGCCAGAAGTGGCATGCAGAGCCATCTCTCTGGGCAAGCCAGCCATCGCCTGCCACTCTTCTGGGTTGTGGTGCAGACGTGTACACCGGCCAATTGGTCTTCCATGTGCGTGGGAGTGCCAGAAACTGGAAGAGCACTCCCCGGTGCGCATGTGTGCATTGGGAAGCTGAGCTTCCGGTTTCCAGCATGCGCGTGCATGCTGGCCAGCTGGTCTTCACGCATGCATGCGTGCCAGAAAACGGAAGACCAAGGTGGCATGCGCGCCAGGGAGCTGCTCTTCTGGTTTTCAGCACTTCTCTACGTGCATGCTGGGGAGATGCTTTTCCAGTTTCCGGCATTCCCCTGCGCCCACGCCCGCTCCCGTTTCGGCACTCAGTGCTGAAAAGGTTTGCCAACACTGATGTAAGGGATGCTTTTTAACCGCATGCCTCCGATTACCATCTTTTGCATAGGGTTGAATTGATGTTTAGTGGTTGGTTATTCCTCTAGCGCAAGCAACACATGGGTCGTGGGTTGATAAGTGAAGGACAGACAGTGATGTAAAGTCTTGCTCCTTTTTCACCCTGCACTTCATTTGTTCCAGCGGTGGCTAGACGGAGCGACAAATCACTTTAGACAAATCACTGATCATCTGAAATGAGCCTTAGGCCCGTGGTCCTTGCTCTTCTTACAAGGATACATTCTCCGTTGTCCATTTTTGTGACATTCAGCCAGAAGTTAGTAATCACGTGACGAAAGACTGTTTTGATATCAAAAATTCCTACCCTTCACCCCCCAAAAAAATCCTTCCTGTGTTTTGAAAAATGCCTAACAGGGAAAAATGTACAATAATGTGATTCCTTCTATCTATTGCTGCTTAGTTTATCTTCACTTTAGCTTCCTCTATATTGGGACACCCAAACCAGGTTCGTCCATCCCCCCCCTCAATTCCTCACCTATAGATTAAAGTGGGGCAATCCAGGGAATTTGCTACAGTACTGTATTCTGCTGAGGGTATAACCTGCCATTGTCAGCCCATACATTTCTTGCATACCAAACAAGGACCAACTTAACTTCAAGAATTTTGGTTTCTTCTGCTAATGCACCGTGTGGTTGTTTGCATTAAGGAAGAGGGAAGCAAGTCATGCAGAAAGTGAGATAATCCAGCGCTAATTTGGTTCCCCCCCCCTTTGCTTCTGAGAGTTCAAGAAGTTGCGATTAGCGGAGTGTTTAAAGGTCTCAAAGAGATATCTGTTGTGTTGGAAACAGTGTCTTTTTTAGGAATGTGATGTTATTCTGAGGTGTGTGCTCTGCATACCGCAATTGTCAAGCTCATATGCAATATTGTATGTTTTTAAGCACAAAATCTGAACGTACTGAACTTGGCTATTGACAAGCAGAACAGGTCCTTAAGCAGTACTGGTGAGGGCATCTGGATTTACTTCTGATGGATGCTCATCAAAGCTTCTGCAGCTGTCACCACAAGAGGAAAATTTGCAGTGGGAAAAAAAAAATCTGCATCTATTTCCCAGGAATACACCACAAGCAGGACTTCATTTCCATTTTAAGACTGATCAGCATGGAGAACTCATTAAAAACCAGTAAATGTTTACTGCTATTAAAGAGGCCAAGATGAAGTTCTTCCTGTTAAATCCAGCAACTGTATCCTAGCTTCAGAGTTGATATTTAGTTATTAATGATTCTGAATTTTGTAGAGAACAAAACTTATTTCGCTATGTAATAGTGGTTGTAAAATGATATTTTCTTACAAGTATTTTTGAAAGGAATTCCATCATGAAAATATTTACATTTTTTGAAAGTTGTATTATTTTCACAGAGAAATATATCCTCCAAATCAATTTTTGTTTATTTTTGTCATTGGTAATCGAAAAGTATTTTCTAGATCATAAATAAAGTGTACAAGAAACGATAGATGTCAAACATTGCAATTCTATCTCTTTGGTACTAAATTGTAAAGTGACTGAAAATATTTTTCTCTGCCTAGAATATTAGAGATAGTTAAAGGGGAAAGAGCTCATTTGCCATTTTTCTTCCTAAAGACAAGATCTTCTTTATCTGAATATTTTTTCACTGCTGGACAGCTGGTCAAATTCAGATCAAATTTATTTCTTGAAGTATAGTGACACAAATCATTCAAACATTCTGAGATGTTTTGTTTATTATTATTATCATTATTAAGTAGTTCCCATGGCTATGTTGATGCGGTCAGACATTATTGAAGAAGACCAGAACATTATCTTATCTTTGTAAAAGCTTTCTTTTTGCCATCTTGGTCACAAAATTATGTGAAGGTCAAAAGATGTAATTCCACCCACAATTTGTTGAAAAAGGAGCACTTAAAAAAAATAATCCATGTAGGTGATTACAACAGCATTTTTCCTACCATCAAACTGTGATTTGTGTTTACGAGGAAAAAATACCTTGTTTAAAAATAAAACTTCACAAATTGTGACATCCTCATCCAGGTTGGAGACAGACAGGGGTGGGATTCTACCAGTTCGGACCAGTTTGGGTGAACTGGTGGCTCTGACGATCAACTGGGAGCAAACTGGTTTCCATCCATTCTTCTTTGTCTGGCCTTCTGGTGCTTTGGAAAATAACTTGACCCCTTCCTCTCTGTGGCAGCCCCACAAATATTGGAACACTGCTATCATGTCTCCCCCGGTCCTTTGTGGTTGCCTTGCTCAAGGTTATGTGAGAATAGATGTGAGTTTAAAGGACGGTCTGTCTCCTTAATAACTTGCAAGGTGAGTTTAAGCAAGCCATTTTCCATTCAGCCTCCACCTTGACCTGTGACTCAAGAATTACTGTTTTATACGGTTGCAAAATCTATGATGTAACTGTTCACTGGCTATATTGTGCATTCTGTAACGAAAACAAGGAATCTTGTATATAAGCATTCTGCTGATAGCAATCAATAATGTTTGATACTGTCAATCAAAGCTTTACTATAGGCACCCACCAGCATAATTACTATCCTTATTATATCCCAATTTTACATGAGGCTTTCTAGATTTGTCTGCTCCATTGTTCCTGAGGGGTGGACCAAGACTGCAGCATCCAGCTATTTCTAATTTTCTAAAGAATAAGAATAAAGAAATAAGCTCTTCAAATGTCTGTGGAGATTCTCAGTCATCCCAGCCATGGTTGTCCCAAAGGTACTTTTTTAAGAGGCAACTGGACCTTGTTTTTCTTTGAAGACGTTTTGCTTCTCATCCAAGAAGCTTCTTCAGCTCTGAAGAGAAGATGAAGACGAAGAAGCTTCTTGGATGAGAAGTGAAACGTCTTCAAAGAAAAACAAGGTCCAGTTGCCTGTTGAAAAAGCACCTTTGGGACAAGCTCTTTCAGGTTTGTTGAAGTCTTAGTTGGCACAGCTAATATTGAAAATTCTTCAGCAACAATTGGAAAACCACAAAATCACTATCCTTATCTAGGTGTTGCTCAAATAAGCTGTGGGATTTTTTTAAAATGCAATTATTTTTGCAGTTCTTAATTTTAAAAAAAGTACTTATTTCTCATCAACTCAAAAAGCCATGCAACGAAGGTTCAGAAAAACCGAAGTCTAGCAAAATGGGAACATATTTTGTTGGAAAAGATTGGGTCGGTTTGGGCTTTTGACTTTAAATTATCAAGCTGACATTGACCTTACTTGTCTCTCCTTTTCACGCGGCTTTGGGTAGCCTTTAAAAAGATGACTCACCGATGGTTTGAAATTTACATTTTCATGTAGGCCAAAGATAAAGTCAACTTTTTAGAATAGTTTTAAAAGGGCCGTGTTTCAGCAATTGATTTCCTTTCTTAAAAGGAATAGCAGGCTTAAATGAATAAGTGGCAAAGCTATTGGTGGAGAGAATATCTCTATATGCCACTTAAGAATAACAGAATTGGAAGGGCACCTTGGAGATCTTCGTTTTAATTTTTATTTTATTTTAGATACAAATAATACAAACATAGTACATATACATATAAATACAAAAAAGAGGAAAATATACAAATATTACAAGGCACCCCCACCCCGGAGACCATTTTTTTTCTTATATTTTCTTCTTCTATAACAACTAAAAGATACACAATATATTCCAATTGTGCTGTTATCCCCTCCAAAACAACATATATTCTTGAGCAGGTTATTCCCTTTGCCTCCTGCCAAGACTGTTTTTATAAAATCCCCCCATATTTCATTATAATTGTTTGCTATAATCATCCCTTTTTAAAATTTAATTTCTGTTGTTAATTTATCATTTGTTGCCATACTCCAAATTTGAGTATACCACTCATTTCTTTGAATGTGCCAATTTCTTCCCCAATATTTAGCCATCACTAGTCTAGCTACCAGTATCAAATTTCAAACCGATTCCTTTTTTGTTTCATTTATATCCCGTTTTTCCACCAGCGACAGTAATGCAATTCTCATATCTGACATATCTAAATTTACATTCAAAAGTGCACTACTTTCCCTAAACACCATGTCCCATATTTTTGTGCACTGTCATGATACTACCATATGTTTATATGTTTGAACTTCCTCCTTGCACCTCCAACAAATATTTGTATATTTACCATCTATTTGATTTAATTTGTGAGGGTGTTAGGTACCACCTCCACCACCTTGGAGATCTTCTAGTCCAACTCTGCTCAAGCAGGGAGACCCTATACCAGTGATGGCGAACCTATGGCACGCATGCCACAGGCGGCATGTGGAGCCATTTGTCAGGGCACGCAAGGCGCTGCCCTGTCAGCTGGCCAGCGTGCATGTGTGTGCTGGCCAACTTAGTTCACCCTTTTTAAAAGCCATTTTTCGCCCTCCCCAGGCTCCAGAGGCTTTATAGGAGCCTGGAGAGGGCGAAAAGAGCCTCCCCACCCCCGGAGGCCCTCTGGAGGCTTCATGAGCTTCCCTGAAGCCTCCAGAGCACAAAAAACCAGTCCTGCGGGCAAACCGGAAGTTCAACCCTCCTGTTTGCTTGGAGAGTCATTTTGACTGCTCTGGAGGCTTCAGGGAAGCCTCTTGAACGTCCCTGAAGCCTCCGGAGAGCTTCCGGAGGGGCAGGGGAGGCTGTTTTCACCCTCCCCAGGCTCCTATAAAGCTTCTGGAGTCTGGGGAGGGCGAAAAAAGCATGCAAAAATGGAGGGTCACACCTGTAGTGCGCGCATGCATACTGGGGGGGGGGTGTCGCGCATTGCATTATGGGTGCGGCACACCTGCAAACGACCCCCCTGCGCTCCCCCCAAGCCAAAAAAGGTTCGTCATCGCTGTCCTATACCGTTTCAGAAAAATGGAACATAGAATAATAAAGTTGGAAGGGACCTCAAAGGTCTTCTAGTCCAACCCCCTGCTGGAGCAGGAGACCCTATACTATTTCAGACACATGTTTGTCCAGTCTCTTTAAAAGTCAATGATGGAGCACCCACAACTTCTTAAGGCAAGCTATTCAATTGGTTGATTGCTTTCAAATGGCTTTTAAGTCTCTTCTTAAAAAGCTTCAGTGATGGAGCCCTCACAACTTCTGGAGGCAAGCTGTTCCACTGATTAATTGTTTTCACTGTCTGGAAGTTTCCCCTAGGTTGGAATCCCTCCTGGATAAATTTCCATCCAACTGTTATCATATCACCCCTCGTCCTTCCCTTTCTTAGACTAGACATAACCCAGTTCTGCCAGCCGTTCTTCATATATTTTTAGCCTCCGGTCCCCTAGTCATACTCTTTAAGCATCCTCATTTAAAACTGGTCATGCTTTACATTTCGTTTCAAGATTGTGTTCTTTATTAAGTGTGCAAAGAGTGCTTGGATTTTTAGAATAGATGGGCAGCAGGACAGTAGGTAGAAAAGTTTACAAGATAGCCAGATGAGTGTTTTAGGTATAAGGAGTACCTTCACGGAGAAGGCAAGCACGGGAGATTGATGGGGTAGGTAGATAAATGTTGAATTTTTCAATATTGAATGTATATTTTCATGCTGTTTGTATTTAATCATAAAACCTTTCCCTTATACTCACTGTATATACAGGTGAAACTCAAAAAATTAGAATATCGTGCAAAAGTTCATTTATTTCAGTAATGCAACTTAAAGGGTGAAACTAATATATGAGATAAGACTCATTACATGCAAAGCAAGATAGTTCAAACTGTGATCTGTCATAGTTGTGATGATTATGGCGTATAGCTCATGAAAACCCCAAATCCACCATCTCAGAAAATTAGAACATTACATGCAATCAATAAAACAAGGATTGTACATAGAACAATGTTTTGACCCCCCTTCTCGTATACCAAAGCACTCCGAAACAAGGTCTCTGCAAGATGTTTTATTTACATACAGTTTAAACCTTGGCAGCAATCCAGCCTGCCAAGGTACGACACAGATTTGAGAGCGTCTTCAACTCTAATGATAAGTTGATTCCTGCAAAACAACTGTCGGAAAGTCCTTCCTTAAATAGCCTTGAGAGGAGCCTGATTACGATTACCTGAATCCAATCATCTCTTGTAAATGCATAGCTGTTCTCTCCGTCTATCAGCTCTCCGTTGCCGGGCATCCAGAAACCACTCTCTTGTCTCCTCCCCACTGCTCCAAGGCATGACGTCAGGAGCACACTCCCTTTGGCTTTCACCACTGCTCCATGCCTCAGGCGCCTCCTGGTGGCCAACCAGCCTCTCTTATCCCTGCTCGGAGTCAGAACCCTGTCCAGGGTCCTCCACATCCTCCAGAGTCGACTCATAGGGACCCTCGCTGTCGGAGTCTGGTGGCAGCTCCAACAGCTCCTGCTGGGCCACAACAGAATAATATCGGACCTCTGAAAAGTATAAGCATGCATATGTACTCAGTACTTGGTTTGGGCCCCTTTTGCAGCAATTACTGCCTCAATGTGGCGTGGCATGGAAGCTATCAGCCTGTGGCACTGCTGAGGTGTTATGGAAGACCAGGATGCTTCAATAGTGGCCTTCAGCTCTTCTGCATTGTTCGGTCTCATGTCTCTCATCTTTCTCTTGGCAATGCCCCATAGATTCCCTATGGGGTTCAGGTCGGGCGAGTTTGCTGGCCAATGAAGCACAGTAATCCCACGGTCATTGAACCAGGTTTTGGTGCTTTTGGCAGTGTGGGCAGCTGGAAAATGAAGTCAGCATCCCCATAAAGCTCGTCTGTGGAAGGAAGCATGAAGTGCCCCAAAATCTCCTGGTACATGGCTGCATTGACCATGGTCTTAATGAAGCACAGTGGTCCAAAGTCCTGTTGCTCCTTGGTCCAAAGTCCTCTTTTCTGATGAGAGCAGCTTTTGCCAAAAGTACCAAAAACTGGTTCAATGACCGTGGGATTACTGTGCTTGATTGGCCTCTCCATTCTTCCTCCATTCTCTGGGTCTTTGGTTTCCAAATGAGATGCAAAATACTAGTTTTCTGAATCCAGAAGAATTTACACTGGTAACGTGACCTTGAGCAGGGAAACTGCCTTTCAGTTACATAAATTACTCTTATTGTGCTTTCTCTCCCTCCCCCCCCCCCCTATTTTTTCCATCCTATGTGAACAAAGGAAAAAATAGTATGTGAGATCTTTGCTGTTCTCATATCGGCTGTAGGACCAAGCTGATATCCTTTCTTTGCAGAAGGTTACAAACACAATTTATAGTCCTCTATTTATGACCATAACAGAGCCTGGAATTATGGTTGTCATTGTGGTCATAAGTCAAGATGTCACGTGACTGGAGCTAAAAAAAATTTGACAATTTTTGCAGCAGTTGTTAAATGAACAACGTGCTCACTCCAGTGCTTAAGTGAGCATTGCAATTGTTAAACAAATCTATTTTCCCCGTGGATTTTTTTTCCCCATTTTGCTGGACACTGGTAGAAAACACTGCAAAATGCCCCCCCCCAAAAGCTACAGAAGGAAGAATGCAAACAGCACAAAACTAAGCCCAATTACCAAGCAGCCAAAATGCGATCACATGACTGCAGGGCATGGTGTAGCTTCCAAAACAAGTCCTAAATAACTCTGGAGAAGTCTGTTGTAACATCAAATGATCATTAAGTGATCGGTTGTAGGTTGGGGATTTGCACCCACATCCCTGAGATAGTCACTCAACCCAGAAGCAACATTGCCAGGGTGAACTGGCAAAGTGCCATTTTACAGCATATGTACACATGTCTGTGTTTATGTATAAAAAAAAAGATGTATATCAGAAATCTTGTAACTCCATGAACATGTAGGAAGTTAAACTCCCCCTCCACCCTATAAAAATGAAATATCCTAGGAAATATGGAAAAGGCAGATTATTATATTTCCCTGGATCAGAAATGGTGAAACATGTTTTCAGGCAGGAAGCCGACTCACTCTTAATAGCCCACCTTTGTCACAAAAGCCTGGGCCAGTCTACTCTACATAACAAAGATCCCCTTTCAGCTCCAGGGTGATGAGATTAAGGCATGATAGTATTAGCCCTTTACTCATCTCACCACAGGGCACCTGGCAAGAAGCAATGCTCAACCAAACTTGGGCTCAAAATGCAGCCTACAGAGTTGCCCCTGCATGGCCCCATGGGAGTCTGACAACCAATCAGAGTACAAGATCAAGATCAAAGGCCAGAGAGGGCATAAAACCAGGGACTTTCAGCATCTCGGTCTCTTTTTCTTCTTCACCCAACATCTGGAAGCATGTGATCCCCCTTTTCTGTTCAGGAGCTCAAGCCTTGCAATCCTGTCTACCATTAAACCATCTTTCCAAGCAGCCTCCATGTTTCTGGTGTCTTTTTCCCCACTTGGAACTGAACCCAGACGGACATTTCTTCCAACAAACATGGTCAAGGGAGGTGGTGCTATCTACCAAGGTTAGCTTGGTAAGTTTAGCAAAGTGAAGGGTCAGTGACTTAGACTAGGGGTCTCCAATATTGGCCCAGTTTGCACTTGTGGACTTCAGCTCCCAGAATTCCTCAATCAGCTGACTGAGGAATTCTGGGAATTAAAGTCCACAAGTCACAAAATGGCTGAAGTTGGAGACCCCTGATCTAGACAGAAGATCAACAGAAATCCTTCAACTGCTGTCTATATTAGGAAGTTGAAAAAGCAACATCAAAACTTTGTCTTTGCCCCAAACAACCATGTTGTCAGCAGGAGCCTAATCCAAGTTTTTGCTGTTAGCTGTAAAATACTTCCAGTCAGTTCGAATGAAATAAATTGTTGTGCTTTGTCTTTTGAATGCTCAAACCAGCACATCATGCCCGCTTTCTCATAAGAGTTTTCCCAAGAGTGATAGAGAATTGTTTGTCGGTTGCTTTGTCACCTGTGCTCTCAGACAATTAACGATTTCTAACAGCAAGAGCCTTGGAACAAATATTTCTGAAAGCACACATTCAGGCACAGCAAAATAATGTATACCCTGCAACCAGCTGTCCTGTTCTTCCATTGTTCTCCTTACAAAAAAAAGCTTCTTCCAACATGTTAAAAACAAGAAAAGGGTTAAGAAACAATTGGTCCATTGCTGGGAGAAAGTGGCAAGAAGGTGACAAGCAACAGGGAGAAAGGAGAACTATTTAATTCATGTTTTGCATCTGTCTTTACACAAAGGGATAAAACAGTCCAACCTATCAAAAGCAGCACCACAAAAATCAGATTAGGAACACAAATTGAAATAGGGAAGAAAATGGTAAGTGAGCACCTGTCTACCCTAGACGAGTTCAAATCACCAGGACCGGATGGATTACACCCTAAGGTTCTGAAGGAACTGGCAGACGAGATCTCAGAACCACTGAACTATATCTTTCAGAGATCCTGGAACACCGGGGAACTACCAGAGGACTGGAAAAGAGCTGATGTGGTTCCCATCTTCAAAAAAGGGAAAAAAGTAGATCCAGGAACCTACAGACCTATCAGCCTGACCTCAATACCAGGAAAGATTCTGGAAAAGATAATCAAGCAACGAATTAGCGAACACCTAGAAGTAAACAAAGTAATAGCCAAAAGCCAACATGGGTTTGTCAAAAACAGATCATGCCAGACTAATCTTACTGCATTCTTTGATAATCGCATCTCACCTCATACATCCCTGCGACCAATCCGCTCTCACAGGGAGGGACTCCTCCAGGTGCCGTCCACTAAGCAGTGTCAACGGGCGGCGCCCAGGAGTAGAGCCTTCTCTGTGATGGGCCCAACCCTCTGGAATGACCTCCCCCCCGAAATTAGAACTACCACCTACCTCCGCTCCTTCTGACAGAAGCTTAAGACCCACCTGTTCCAATTAGCTGGCTTAACTGATTTATAGTCCCATTTTAACCTCCTGGCAAATATCTTATTGGGTAGTTTTTAAGGGTATTTTAATGTATTTTAATGTTTATTTGTATTTTAATTTAAATATTGTACAGTCCACATCCTACCTCCTCCTTTTACCTATTTGTATATTTAAGTATACCCATATTTTGTATTTATACTGTTTTAATATGACTGTACACCGCCCCGAGTCCTGTTTAGGAAAGGGTGCGGTTTATAAATTAAAGATTATTATTATTATTATTATTATTATTATTATTATTATTATTATTATTATTATTATTATTATTATTATTATTATTATTATTATTAATTTGACAAAATTAGTTGACCAGAGGAATGCCATCGATATAGTTTACTTGGACTTCAGTAAGGCATTTGGTAAGGCAGACCATAACCTACTACTAGATAAAATAGAAGAATGTGGGTTAGACAGCATCACCACCAGATGGATTCGTAACTGGCTGACCAACCGCACTCAACCTGTAGTCCTCAATGGAACTGCATCTACATGGAGGGAAGTATGCAGTGGAGTACCCCAAGGCTCTGTTTTGGGCCCAGTACTCTTCAACATCTTCATCAATGATTTGGATGAGGGAATAAATGGGGAACTCATCAAATTTGCAGATGACACCAAGCTAGCAGGAATAGCCAACACTCCAGAAGACAGGCTTAAGATACAGAAGGATCTTAACAAACTTGAACATTGGGCACTATCTAATAAAATGAAATTCACTGGTGAAAAGAGTAAGGCTCTACATTTAGGCAAGAAAAACGAAATGCACAGGTACAGTATAGGTGGTACCTTGCTCAATAGTAGTAACTGTGAGAGGGATCTTGGCGTCCTAGTGGACAACCATTTAAATATGAGCCAGCAGTATGCAGCAGCTGCCAAAAAAGCAGATCTTCTAGTCCAACCCCCTACTTAAGCAAGAAATCCTATGCCATTCCAGCCAGGTGCCTGTCCACTCTCTTCTTAAAACCTCCATTGCCACAACTTCTGGAGGCAACCCCTTTCCATTGATTAATTGTTCTAACTGTCAGGGAAATTCTTTTTACTTCTAAGTTGTGTTCAACTTAGGTTAACTTCAGGTTCAGTTCCAAGAGGGGAAAAAGACACTGGATTCATGGAAGTTGGTTGGAAAGAAGGTTTTAATGGTGGACAGGACCACATGTTTTGAGTTCCTGGGCAAAAAGGCACATGGGAAAGAGAGGGAGGGAGGGAGGGAGAGGGAGGGGGAGGGAGGGAGAGGGAGGGAGGGAGGAAGAGAGAGAGAGAGATGTATACCCTATGTTGGGCTTTGAACTTGAGCTTGTATTCTGATTGCTTCTCAAGACTCCCATGGGGCCATGCAGGGGCAACTCTGGAGGCTGTCCTGAGTCCCAAGCTTGGTTGACTCTTGTTGGGTGATGTAATCTCACCAGATGCCATGTGGTGAGTTGTGTTGCTAGATGGGTAGAGGGCTAATCCTACTTTTGTTGGATCTTGGGTGGGGCATTTGCCTATTAATAGACCTAGCTATCTCTTTGTTTCTTAAGTGCGGACATCTGCTGTGGGCTATTGAGGAATGTGGGGGCTGTTAAGAGTGTGTCTGCTTCCTGCCTAAAAAAAACATGTTTCTCCATTTCTCATCCAGGGAAATATAATATTCTGCCTTTTTAATATTTCCTAGAATATTTCATTTTCCTAGGAGAGGGGTGGGTGCTAACTTCCTACAGTTGCTTCTCCCCTTGATTAGTTTCCATCCGTTGCTTCTTGTGATGCTCAGAGAAGTTTATTGGTTCTAATTGAAACCATTGCCAGAAGTTCTCGGGGACATTTTGGCTTCTTCATTGTTTAGGTGTCTCAGGGATCTGACGCATGCATCCTGAGTGACAGACTTCACCCCTTCTTCTTGATTACAGGTAGTCCTCGACTTACAACAGTTCATTTAGTGACTATTCGCAGTTACAAAGGCACTGAAATATGACTTATGACCATTTATCACACGACTGTTGCAGCGTCCCCCTGGTCACGTGATCGAAATGCAACCGCTCGGTCACTGGCTCATCTTTATGACGGTTGCAGTGTTTCGGGCTACGTGACCCCCTTTTGCGACTTTCTGATGAGCAAAGTCAAAGGGGAAGCCAGATTTATTGAACAACCATGTTACTAACTTAGCAACTGCCGGGATTGACTTAACAACTGGGGCAAGAAAGCTGGTAACATGGGGCAAAACTCACTTAACCAATGTTTCGCTTAGCAAAAGAAATTTTGGACTCGATTGTGGTCCTAAGTCGAGGACTTCAGGGGTGGGCTGCTACAGGTTCACCCAGGTTTAGGAGAACCCATGCTAACATTATGGCTGGTTGGGAGAACCTCCAAATCAGTGGTGGGTTTCAAAAATGTTTAGAACCTCTTCTGTAGGTGTGGCCTGCTTTGTGGAAGTGGCTTGCCAGCCATGTGACTGTGTGGGCGTGGCCAACTTGTAAAATGTGGTGAAACTCACTTAACAACGCTCTTGCTTAGCAACCAAAATGTTGGCTGAGAAACTCTGGCATTTGAAGCATGCAAGCCTTAAAGTTGTCAAGTTACAAGACCCTTGCACCCCTAACCCTTTAGGAAAAAAAACTCACAGGGGTGTTCAAACTTGACAGCTTTAAGACTTGTGGACTGCAACTCCCAGAATTCCTCCTCCAGTCATGTTGGTTCAGGAACTCTGGCATTTGAAGCACACAAGTCTTAAAGCTGTCAAGTTACAAGACCCTTGCACCCCTAACCCTTTAAGGGAAAAAAACCCCAGGGGTGTTCAAACCTGACAGCTTTAAGACTTGTGGACTTCAACTCCCAGAATTCCTCCTCTCGCTCTTCATCTTGATGATGTGCAGACCGGCGGGGGGAGGGAGCTGGAACCGGTTCTAAACAGCACTGTAGATTTGTGGAACCTCTTCTATAGAAGAGGTTAGAACTGGCAGGAACCCACCCCTGCTCCAAATCCCACCCCTGGCTGGCCCCTCCCTCCCCTCCCAGGAGTCTCCACGTGCCCCGTTTTGGATGCAAGGCAGTGGTGAAATTCATTTTTTTTTTACTACCGGTTCTGTAGGCGTGGCTTGATGGGTGTGGTGTGGCTTGGTGGGCGTGGCTTGGTGGGCATGACAGGGGAAAGATACTGCAAAATCTCCATTCCCACCCCATTCTGGGACCAGCCCGAGATAGCATTGGCCGGTTCTCCGAACTACTCAAAATTTCTGCTACTGAATCAGAATCTGCTGAATTTCATCCCTGTCGCAAGATAAGTGCAGTGCCCTTGCGGAGACTAGGAAAGGAGGAAAAACAGACCTCCTGGAAGTTCCACCTGTTTCCAGCCTCCGGATCCTGGGAGAAGCAGTTTTCGTCGTCCCAGAGGCTGAAGGAAAGCCTCTGGAGCTTGGGGAAGGCGAAAGCGCCCTCCCCCAACACCCCACCCCCGCTGTGGTGCAGGAGGCCAACTACGCCACACCCACCCAGTTGCTGCAATTTTTGAAGCCCACCCCTAGAGGACTACCTGTATAATGTGGCTGTTACTGGGGAATCCTGGGTGTTTAGCCATACTTCCTGGGAGATGACTTGCCGCCTAAAAATTGATCCCGGATTAAGCAATGACTAAATAAAGGTGATTCTGAATTTAGGAGTTGTAGAGGGGTCTGAACATCTAAATGTACTGTGTAAAGAATCCCTCTTTGGCACTTATGAAACAAATCATATCCTCTTCCATACCATTTCAAATCATCCATAAGTCATCCTTCCATTGTAGGTCACAAACCTTCAGTTCTTTCCAAGGGGGAAAAACATTAAGTTTCCCGATTGTGTCGCTTCCTTCAAAATGAAGGGTATGGCTTCATTATTAAAAAATAAAAGATTTATGATGTTCTTCTATGTGTCTGATCTCTGAGGCTTTCTTCTCTTATGGAAGGAGCTGTAATGTACGTCTGTGTCTAGGATGGTGTGTTATCACAACAGCTTAAGAGACGCAGTCTGCAATACTGAAAGCGGAGAGGGCCAACATATGTTTTTAAAACAGTTCCAGGCTTATCTTACGGCACAATTTGACCAATCCCAGTTCAAAGTTTATAGATAAATAACTGTACTTCGTGTAATAAAAAGAAACAATGATGAAAGGAAATGGGAAATGCTCAATACAAAGTCAGCCTTGGCATTATTTCAGATTAAAACAACAGCTATGGATGAAGATTACTGGGAATTTTATTGCACAAAGCATATTATCAAGAAGATATTTGCATTAGGGCCTCTTAAAGATAAAGGTTCCCCTCGCACATGTGTGCTAGTCATTCCCGACTCTAGGGGGCGGTGCTCATCTCCGTTTCAAAGCCAAAGAGCCAGCGCTGTCCGAAGACGTCACATGTGGCCGGCATGACTAAATGCCAAAGGCGCACGGAACACTGTTACCTTCCCACCAAAGGTGGTTCCTATGTTTCTACTTGCATTTTTACATGCTTTCAAACTGCTAGGTTGGCAGAAGCTGGGACAAGTAACGGGAGCTCACTCCATTACACGGCCCTAGGGATTCGAACCGCCAAAACTGCCAACCTTTCTGATTGACAAGCTCAGTCTCTTAGCCACTGAACCATCACGTTCCTTCTTCTTGTAAGGGCCTCTTATAAGAGTACAAAAGAAAAGTAGTGAATTTTTTCTTTAAAAATGGGAGTGGTTTTTCTCTCTCTTTTAAATCATAAAATTTCCAGTACCCCTCTTCATCATACCATGGAGTGGTGCAGAGGGAGCTCCTGGGGCAGAAGAAATGTTTCTTTTTATCTCTGCAGCAAAAGCAGAAATGAGTCAGAAAGCGGAAAAAAAAACTTGCAGTAGTTTTTAAAAGCCAGGGTCCAAGATCTCAACAGATGGAGGGGGGGGGGATACAATCAATACTATCTCTTTATCTTTGTAAAAAAAAAAATGTTTCCTTACCTGCACGTCAGGACTTTAGCATTCCATTCTTCCCAGTCAAGTGTTATCCCCATAGCAACTGTTTTGCAGTGACGACTTTGGAAGTCCTGTAAACAAAGTGTGTGTGTCTTCCTCCCCCCCCCCCATGTGCAGCTTAAACCACCAAAGAGACATATAGGAAGCTTACTGCAGCAAAAGCTGCCTTGTAAACAACAACAGAGTGGTTACCAACCTGCACATTACTGTTTTTACTGAGGTTTGCCCTCAGCTTTCAAGCAAAGTAGCTATTTCTACAATGTGGCCTGTTGCTTAAGGGAATGGAGAATTTTCAGCCAGCCAGGTATGGAGTAAAGCTGCTTATTTCATCTGTGGCTGGCACAGGAAGGACCGCCTGGGCCTGTCTACTTGTCTGGAATTTTCTTTCCACTAGTCCTGCGAATTTCCTTCCTCTTAGCCACGCGAGATCCATTTTCCAAAGCACCTGAAGGCCAGACAAGGAATAAGGGATGGAAACTGAACAAGGAGAGATTCAACCTGGAAATAAGGGGAAATTTTCTGACAGGGAGATCAATCACACCAATGGAACAGAAGTTGCCTTCGGAGGTTCTGGAAGCTTCATCCCTGGAGGCTTTCAGGAAGAGATTGGACTGCCACCTGTCAGAAATGGTGTAGGGCCATGATGTGTGTCACAGGTGGCACATGGAGCCCTCTCTGTTGGCAAAGGAGCCGTCGCCCAGCTCAGCTCTACCCCACATGCGCATGTGCCTCCTGCTGGCCAGCTGATTTGGGGGCTCTGCCACGCATGCGGGACACGCATGCGCAGGGGGCAATGGGAGTTGCGCATGCATGCAGGGGGCTGGGGGAGCACAGGGGAAGTGCTCCCCCCGTGCCCCATTTCTGGTCCCAGGAGGCTTCAGCAAGGCCTGCTAGGCCCAAAAAGGGGTGTGTGGGGGAGTCGTGCATGCATGCACTGGGCGGCACACACGGGGGTCGCCCACACATATGCGGGGGGGACAGGGGCACACATGTGCATGTACGGGGGGCAGGAGATGTGGGAAGTGTCGCACATTCATTACATTATGGGTGTGGGCACACGCACTCTCACGCATGCGCACGCTTTCGGCATGCGAGGAGAAAAAGGTTAGCCATCACTGGTGAAGGTTCTTCTGCTTGGGCGAGGGGTTGGACCAGGTGACCCTAGAGTACACCATTCCAGACAAATGGCTGTCGAATTTCTTCTTCAAAACCTCCAGTGATGGAGCACCCATAAGTTCTAGAGCAGTGGTTCTCAACCTTCTCAATGCCGCGACCCTTTAATACAGTTCCTCATGTTGTGGTGACCCCCAACCATAAAATTGGTGTCTCGGTTCCTAAGACCATCGAAAATATATGTTTTCCGATGGTCTTAGGTGACCCCTGTGAAAGGGTCCTTCAACCCCCCAAAGGGTCCCAACCCACAGATTGAGAACCACTGTTCTAGAGGCAAACCATTCCATTAAGAATTGTTCTCACTGTCGGGAAATTTCTCTTTGATAAGTTTCTACCCATTATTTTTAGCCTTGGGTGATTTGGACAATAGGTTGACCTCATCTTCTCTGCGACAGCCCTCAGATATTGGAAAACTGCTATCATGTCACTCCTAATTTTTCTCTTTGCCACACTAGACATACCCAATTCCTGCAGCGATTCTTCATAGGTTTTAGCCTCCAGGGCAGCCCTTAATCATCTTTGTTGTTTTTTTCCACACTCTCTCTGAAGCTCTTCAGTTCTGAAGAGAAGCTGAAGAAGCTTCTTGGATGAGAAGCGAAACATCTTCAAAGAAAAACAAGAATGTCCAGTTGCCTCTTTAAAAAGCACCTTTGGGATTGCCAGTAAAAGGTGTCATTGCCCATTTATAATTTACTTATTAGATTTTTATTCTTCCTTTATTGTTCTATAGGTAACTAGTTGATAACCCGGTATTTATTTATAGAGGGAAAATGTCCAGACCAAACGTAATTTGTAATGTTGGATTTTCCCCTTACCAGAGGGAGCCCCCTTGTGGAGTACTGTGAAGCATGGCAACTCCACTGTGCTGTACAGTAGAATCCATTTTATGGCAGTACAGTAGAAGCCATTTTAAGGCACAACAGCCTGTATCTTAACAGAACACACACCCCAAGGGCTGCTAGGGGGTGTCTTACCCCTCACAGTATTTGTTTCCAAAGAGTAAGTCATATGTGTACCAAGTTTGGTTTAAATTGCTTGAGGCGTTCCAGAGTTATGCTGGAACACACACACACAACCATTTTATTTATATATGTATATATTTATATATATATATATATATATATATATATATATATATATATATATATATATATATATATATATATATATATATATATATATAGAGAGAGAGAGAGAGAGAGAGAGAGAGAGAGAGAGAGAGAGAGAGAGAGAGAGAGAGAGAGAGAGAGAGAGAGAGAGAGAGAGAGAGAGAGAGAGAGAGAGAGAGAGAGAGAGATTGATTCAAGGCAGCAAACATACATAATACTCCTTTCTCCTCATGTTTTCCTCACAATAAGCCTGTGAGGTGAGTTGGGCTGAAGGAGAGTGATTGGTTCAAAATCACCCAGCCAGCTTTTGTGCCTAAGGCAGGACTAGAACTCACAGTCTCCTGGTTTCTGGCCCGATATATTAACCATTAGACCAAACTGGCTTCCTTCAAAATCAAGTTTTTAAACTTACCACTATCATTGAGAAGGATGTGCTAAGCTCTTAACCAAATAAAATATCTTATTAAAGGGAAGCCTTACATGATAGCTTTAAACTAATGATCTTGTCAAGAGAAATGTATAGTTTTTGAAAAATCAAAATCCTTTGATGGGAAAGGAAAAAAATTAACCTTGCTTCTTCCCCCCCCCCCCCAGTAATCATATTTTTTTTAAAAAATGGAAGTAAATAAATGCTTCTAGTTGGCCTCCCTTCCCCCAACACCCATATTAAACTTACTTTCTGGTACTAATTAAAAAAAGAGAATATTATGAAGACTGGTGAACCAAACACTTTTAGCATGTCTTGTAACTGAGCCTCATCCCTCACTGTCTTCTAGATAGAGTGGAGAACAGGAAAAGACAATAACTATTTATGTCCTGCACTGTCCCCTTGAAATTAATGAATCTCTACTCGGCTTTTTTTCAAAACTCTAGTTGTTTTTATGGCTAGGAAAAAGTTTCCAACCCTCTTGAGATAAATTAAAAAGAGATGGCATATTGGATCCAATGTTCTTATTCCTTAAACTATCAGCTTTTAGTTACTGTATTTATTTATTTTTACACCTTTATTATTTTTAGAAATCACTCCAGGCGGTGAACATAACTGGTACTCCTCCCTCTTATTTTCCCCACAATAATAACCCTGTAAGGTGGATTGGGCCGAGAGATAATGTTTGGTCCCAAATCATCTAAGGTGGGACATGAACTCTCAGTCTTTCAGTTGGCTGGTGATTGGACCAAAAGTCACCCAGCTGACTTTCATGCCTAAGGCAGGACTGGAACTCACAGTCTCCTGGTGGTTGGCCCAAAGTCACCCAGCCGGCTTTCATGCCTAAGATGGGACTAGAACTCACCATCTCCTGATGGCTGGGCCATAGCCACATTCATGCCTAAGGTTAGACTAGAATCCACTCTCCTAGTCAGGGGTGGTATTCAGCTAGTTCAGACCGGTTTGGCCGAACCGGATACTAATTTTACATCTAGTTTGCCGAACCAGTAATTACAAGGACTGGCTGGCCCTGCCCACCCTCCCCTCCCAGGAGTCTCCACACGGCCAGTTTTGGATGCCAGATGAGTGCAAGGCCTGCGCGAAGGTTCTGGGAGGGCGAAAAATAGAGATCTGAAAACAGGCCTGTTTCGGGCCTCTGGAGGGCCCCCAGAACCTGGGGGAGGCCGTTTTTGCCCACCCGGAGGCTTGAGGAAAGCCTCCAGAGCCCGTGGAGGGCAACCCCCCCCCCCACCGTGGTGCAGGAGGCCAAGTAGGCCACTCCCACCATGGCCACGCTTACCCAGCAACCGGGTAGAGAACCATTTGCTAAAATCTTTGAATCACACCCCTGCTCCTAGTCATTGAGTCTTAGTCACCCAGGCAGCTCTCAAGCCTAAGGCAGCACTAGAACTTCCAGTCTCCTGGTTTCTAGCCTGATACCTAAAACCACTAAACCAAATTGCCTTTCAGTTTGGTCCATATTATTTTGATTGAGCTCTTAGCTCTCAAGTTTCTCAGAAGTGATATTGAATGCTTGCTTAAATTTCAGTTTAAATGATAGCACAACTTAACTCTCTTCTAAATGGTGACAACAGCAGCAGCAACTTTGATAACAATAATATAAATACATTGCAGGAAATATGTACAGGTCTCAGAATTTAACATTTCCTAATATAGACATCTGAAATGTCCAATTCAAGTTTTCCTGTTGTATTAATGAACTCATTGCAATTATCGAATATATATACTGCGCCGCCTGTAGTCGCACCTAAGCATAGTACACAAAATTGTCTACTACAACATCCTACCTGTCAATGACTTCTTCAGCTTCAACTGCAATTAATACAGGGGCAAACAATCGATACAAACTCAAGGTAAACCGCTCCAAACTTGATTGCAGAAAATACGAATTCAGCAACAGAGTGGTCAATGCCTGGAATGCTCTACCTGACTCCATTGTTACATACTCAAACCCTCACAGCTTCAACCTTAAACTATCTATCGTAGACCTTACCCCATTCCTAAGAGGTCCGTAAAGGGGGCGTGCGTCAACGCAGCAGTGTGCCTACCGTCCCTGCCCTACTGTCCCCATTTATTTGCATTCCTTTCCTTTGTTCATGTCCATGTTCATACTTATACCTGCTATCTCGTACATGTTTGACAAACAAACAAACAAACAAACAAACAAATAAACAAATAAATAAATAAATAAATAAATAATAGAAGCAATTGGAATCTGAAGACCCAGTTTCTTCCATAAAATATTAGATTATTTGTTCATGTCTCCGGTCATTTTCCCAGAATTATATTCAAAAACGTATCCAAATCATGAATCATATCTCTGATGGACTCCATTATACTGTGAAAGGCTGAAGAGACAGATAAGTCAGAAGCCGGTATGTGATTTTGTATGGAAAACTTGCTAAATGCTGGCCAGGCAGCCTTTTCTCTCTGTGTCAATCCTGGAAGAATGAAGATCAAAGCTGCTTATAAATCTGGCTTTCTTGGTTTCAGGTAAACAAGGGATTAAGTCTTTGTTTGCAACATCAATCACCCATTTCTCTTGAACTTTGCAGTTATCAGGGTTTGCAAAACTTAAGTTCAAAGAACTTGACACATTTTTGACATAACCAAGAGCATCACATGATCACATCCTAGTAATCTATGAAATTTACTCTGGAAGTAAAGCTAAATTGCAGGTACTGGATTAGTTGAGGATAAGAGGAAGAGGACAGTTGAACCCTCAGCTACAAATATTGGCTTCTACAGGAAGAGGATTTTAATCGCTTCTGCAAAAGTCGAAATCTGTGTTCCTCTCTCTCTCTCTCTCTCTCTCTCCTTTTCATTTTTAAAGAGACGTTCGTGTAATTGCCTTTTATCTGGATGGCATCTCTTCTACTTAGAATTACTGCTGAAATGAATTCAAAGCATTCAAAGCCTTTAGATTAACAGCAACCAAAGAATTTCAGCGGTTTTTGACAAGATAAGCAAAATCTTCGCTGAACAGCTCTTTAGGACTTGCATCAAATTGCATCAAAAGCAGAATTTATGTCTTAGGAGTTTCATAGACAAACGTCTAGATCAGGTTAGATCTAGGACCATTGTGGTTCCATAATGCCTTCAGGGGCATTTTGCTTCGGAATAATGGATCTTGTAGTCCAACCTGTGCAGAGGGCATCACATTTGGAAAGGATCATCTGATCCTCCGTGGCACAGTGGTTAGAATGCAGTTCTATTTGAACTACCAAATTGCAGGTAGCCATCAATCAGCAGAAGTACTGCTGACTGCCGGCTACCTGCAATTTGGTAGTTCAAATTTCACCAGGCTCAAGGTAGCCTCAGCCTTCCATCCTTCTGAGGTGGGTATAATGAGGACCCAGATTGTTGGGGGCAATATGATGATTCTATAAACCAATTCCACTGCGCTTTACAGTAGAAGCCATTTTACAGCAGTACAGTAGAAGCCAATTTAAGGCACAACAGGCTGTATCTTAACAGAACACACCCCCCGAGGGGTGTTAGGGATGTCTTACCCCCACAGTATTTGTTTCCAGAGAGTAAGTCATCTGTGTACCAAGTTTGGTTTAAATTCCTTGAGGCGTTCCAGAGTTATGCTGGAACACACACACATATGGCTATTATTTACATATAGGCAATGGGTGGGGGGGAAATCATCCTTGGTGAAGGAATTTTCTGAAACATGTGTTATCCTGCATAATAAAATATTTCCTGTGAAACATAGCGCTGGGTTCAGACAATCTCCTAGACCAGGTCCTTCAGCTAGCATCATGTTTGTTATCACAGTATTTCTAATTTCTCAAATTAGGATTTGAAAATGAAAGTGGCAGAACTGAGACATGGAGAAAATGCTTCAAAGAAAGAAAGTATCTTTAAAATGTTCTGAAATTTTGAGTTTTCAAAATGCAAGGATAGATGACACATTCTTTTTTTTAAATTGATAACTCAATGAGTCTTTGCTTTTAAAATGTTTGAAATTGGTTAATACTTAAACAAAACCTTCCCCTCCATCCCTCCCTCCCTCCCTCCCCCTTCCTTCCTTCCTTCCTTCCTTCCTTCCTTCTTTCTTTCTTTCTTTCTTTCTTTCTTTCTTTCTTTCTTTCTTTCTTTGTGGAAAAATCACAGTTGGGTTTACAACTGAAAAAGCTGAAAAGTTGCAATGATCCCAGGAACAGAAAATGGAAAACCACATGAAAAGACATCAATGGTAAAAGACCAATATGCCAGATTCAGTTGCCAAATCCTTCCAGAGTCTCTTTCTGCTACCCTTTTGTAAAAGTGTATTCTTAATCCTCTTGCAGTTCTCGCTTTTCTTTCCGATATTTGTATCATTTACTTACATACTGGGTATTAAAATGAGTCCATGTGCTGCAGTGAAGACTCTTCATAAACATCTGGATCAACATCTTTAATGGACAAGTTGAACAGCTGGAGGACACTGAGTGAAACAGCCCATACCACTTTAGTGGACACAGCTGAGGAAACTGAGCCCATGACAGCCAAGAAAAAGGATGCCACCTTCACTGTAATCCTATGAAGAAACAGAAAGTATATCATATGGCTACCTGGGCTGATTAAAATCCAAAGTTCACATTAGACAAAGAAAAAATAGTCACAATCGGATATAAGATACAGGATAAAATGTAAGATCTACAATGTGGTAATTCTTAACATGAAGATTGTATACAGTTTAAATCAGGGGTGTGCAATCTTGGCAACTTTAAGAACTGCAGACTTCAATTCCCAGAATTCCCCAGTTAGCCATGCTGGCTGGGAAAATCTAAGTCCTCAAGTATTAAAATGTCCAAGATTGGACACTTCTGCTTTAGTTTTTTGACACAGCAACGATAAGGTGTGTGGGTTTCAACTTCCAGAATTACCCAGCCAGCGAGTGAGGTCCATACAACTTGGTTGAGAAACACTGCTCTAGTTATAAGCATAAAATATATATGTATAACCATTACCTTTAATTACACTTTTAGCATTAAAGAAGGCCTGCCATTCAGTTCTACAGTAGCTCCTGAAAGCCATCCACTGCAATGCTCTTATTCTGAATTAGTATTTGACTCACTGACTGACTTCTCAACCAACAAAAACTCCAGGGGTCTTCTTAATTCTAATTTAAATCTTGATGTTTCTCTTGGACTTCAGAAGGTGGTTTGACAGTTGTCGGGCCTTCGGGCAACTTCCTGAAGTGAAAATGATTTTTTTTTCCCCAAGCACAAATCTCACGGCTTTCTCTTTCAAACTAGTGTGAAGATGAAAAGGAGGATTTGGGGGAAAAAAGTTCAGGAAGTGAAGTTAATTTTTCAATTGAGATCCAATATACTTAGGAGAATCTACAGGGTGGGAATAAAAGACCAGATGATAGTTGAATACATGTGAATGAAACCCCCATCTCTTTCTTTCATATGTATTACAATATATAAAAGGTGGCCTTTAAGTGTGTTCTTATAGCAGGGGTCTCCAAACTTGGCAACTTTAAGACTTGCGGACTTCAACTCCCATAATTCCTCAGCCAACTATGCTGGCTACCAAATTCTGTGAATTGAAATCCACAAGTCTTAAAATTGCCAAGTTTGGAGAGCCCTGTTTTATAGCAAAAGCAATCACACTTAGACTTATATACCACTTCACAGTGTTTTACAACCTTCTTTAAGTGGTTTACAGTGTCAGTATATTTTCCCCAACAATCTGAGTCCTCATTTTACCAATCCCGGAAGGATGAAAGCCTGATTCAACCTTGTACCCTTCATTCTGACATTTTGACTCATTGTATGGATGCGATCCTATGATTTCTCTTCCCTTCCCATCTCATGTTATCATCACATATGTATCTTACTAGAAAATGTATATACTTGCCTACTTCCTCACAGCGACGCTAGGCAGCTTAGAAGCAATAAAAACACAGTATAGAAAACAAAAGAAAAAACAACAACCACCCAGCCCCAGCAACAACACATAGTCACAGCACATAGTTGATGATGGTGGTGGGATCCTGCCGGTTTAACAAACGGTTGAGTGATCCCGTGCTTCGCATGACTTACCTTCCATATTGCTTCTGGGGAGTAACACAGCTGAGGTGGGGCAATCCGTTCTGCTGCACGAATCAGCTGAGACGATACAGGTAAGTAAAGCACAGGGACTGGCGGGCGGGCCCACCTGATCGTCAGAGTGAACCGGTTCGCTCCCAGCTGATCGTCGGAGCTACTGGTTCACCCGAACCAGTCCAAGCCGGCTGAATCTCACCCCTGGTTGATGGGCTCCATCCCACTCTGGGTTCCTCAGGCCTGTTGGCAAAATGAAGTCTTTAGGGTCTTACGAAAGAGTGTCAAAGTGGGCAACCAATCGAATTTCTGAAAAGATGATATTCCAAAGGGAGGGAGCCACCACGGAGAAGGTCCTTCTCTGTGATATTCCTCCTTAGGGGCAGGACCCGCAACATTCTTTGCCTCCCTGCTCTAGTGGGTCAGGTGGGTGTGACTGGCAAGAGACGGTCCTTCAGATCACCTGGTCCCAAGCCATGTAGGGCTTTAAAGGTGACAACCAGCACCTTGAATTGCACCTGGAAGCAAATCGGTAGCCAATGCAGCTCCCACAGGAGAGGTGACACATATCACACCGAAGAATGCATAAAATCATGTGGGCTGTTGCATTTGAAGCAACTGGAGCTTCCCGATGTTTTTCAAGGGAAACCCAATGGTAGGATTCAGCCGGTTTGCATCAATTCAGGTAAACCAGTTGTTAAATTACCCTCCCCCGACTATCAAAGTGGATCCTGGACACTGCGTTGCACTGCAATGGAGTGGCCAGCATGAGGGAAGGAGAATGCTGTGTTCCCTCTTTCTTCTCCCTGTTCCTCCTCCTTCCCACACTGGCTGCTCCATTACCCATTTCTCCATTGCAGTGCAGCGCAGTTACAATACAATAGCAGAGTTGGAAGGGACCTTGGAGGTCTTCTAGTCCAACCCCCTGCCTAGGCAGGAAACTCTATAACGTTTCAGACAAGTGGCTATCCAACATCTTCTTAAAGACTTCCAGTGTTGGGGCATTCACAACTTCTGGAGGCAAGCTGTTCCACTGATTAATTGTTCTAACTGTCAGGAAGTTTCTCCTCAGTTCCAAGTTGCTTCTCTCCTTGATCAGTTTCCACCCATTGCTTTTTGTTCTACCCTCAGGTGCTTTGGAGAATAGTTTGACTCCCTCTTCTTTGTGGCAACCCCTGAGATATTGGAATACTGCTATCATGTCTCCCCTAGTCCTTCTTTCTATTAAACTAGACATACCCAGTTCCTGCAACCGTTCTTCATATGTTTTAGTCTCCAGTCCCCTAATCATCAGTTCCCAGCATCCAGTTTGATAGCGGGGGTGGGTAATAACCAATTCACCCAAGGCCAGGTTGACCATCATGGGAGGCTGGTCCCACATGTACAATGGAGCTGGAGGACGGGGATAGGCCATGCCTCCCACAACAGCCAACCTGACCCTGGGCAAACTTATTTGAATCCCGCCACCGGGGCAGTCCCATGTAGAATGCATTGCAATAATCAAGATCGGAGGTGAGCAGGGCATGAGTGACCATGAATAGGGATTGTTGGTCCAGGAAAGGGCATAACTGGTACACAACCCGCACTTGTGCAAAGGCCCTTCTGGCCACGATTGTCATGAAAGCCTTATGTATACATTCTAAATGAGACCTTCCAAACTTTCTCCTCACCATTCTCTACTGTAATTACCAGATTTGGTGAAAAACTACCTCTCTTTACTGTTGAGAAAGACAACTGATTGTTTACCTAATAGTTGACTGGATCCTTTTCAGACTGAGAAGAAACCATATAATCACACTGTTTTTCTACCTCAGATTGAGCTAATATTTGCAAATTTTGTTACACAGAATCCATATGATGACTGCTTCATGAAACAAATCTAAATATTGATCTCTGATTTCCCTCTCCCCACTCCCAGAAGGGGTAATTGATGTTTCTGGTGGTGTTGTTAGTTGTGAAGTCATGACCCATCATGACCCCATGGGCAACGTTCCTCCTGGCCTTCCTGTCCTCTACCATTCCCAGGAGTCCATTTAAGCTCACACCAACTGCTTCAGTGACCATCCAGCCACCTATTCTTCTGTTCTTCTCCTTCTTCTTTTGCCTTCCATCTTTCCCAGCATTAGGCTCTTCTCCAGTGAGTCCTTCCTTCTCATTAGGTGGCTAAAGTATTTGAGTTTCATCTTCAGGATCTGGCCTTCTAAAGAGCAGTCGGGGTTGATCTCCTCTAGGACTGACCGGTTTGATCGCCTTGCAGTCCAAGGGACTCGCAGGAATCTTCTCCAGCATCAGAGTTCAAAGGCCTCCATTCTTTGGCGCTCAGCCTTTCTTATGGTCCAACTTTCACAGCCACACATTGCAACTGGGAAAACCATAGCCTTGACTATACACACTTTTGTTTCAGGATGATGTCTCTGCTTTTTAGTATGCTGCCTAGATTTGCCATAGCTTATGTCTACCAGATGTTTCTGGTAGACTTTATCAAAGTGCTGCAGATTTAAGGATCCTGGATCACTTTTTACTCACATTTTACTTTTATTGTTGTTGTTTTGGTAGTGAAGGTGTAAAGCATTTCAACTTTAACCATCAGTTTTTCTTTAACATGGCTGTAATATCTCTTGTAAGAGATGTTCACATGCTATTTGAGGGCATACTTATACAATATTTGAGGGTGATTAAGTCTTCATAAGAACATTTAACAGCAGGCAGGATTAGCTTCGATTTAATTAATGTGTTTTTTTCTCCTTCTCTCTTGTTAAAGCACAGCTTCTGTAGTTAAATCACCTTTCACCTCATATGGATTAAATTGAAAAAAATATATATCTTATGTAAACGCTTGGATTTTTAACTGTTTTGTATGCATACATGAATATTAGAAACGTTAAGTAGCATCATTGCTTAGGGATTAATTAATCCTATTTTATCCTATTTCTAGAAGGCAAAACAGTTTACACATAAATATTCCAAGAGATTCCCCATTAGTTCTCTCCTAGGACTTGATAAATTTAAGTTCAGTAGCTGTACTGAATCACAGATCTTCTTCAGATCCCTTTCTTGGTCTAATAGATCATGCATTACAATTCTTGGTGTTTCCTTCTGGCGTCCTAAAAATATTCTTCATTCTTTGCTTTAAAGTCTCTGAGCAACCCTTGACTTTTCTTTGATAGCCAAGGTTGAATTAATTAAACTGGATGTCATGGATTTTATAATATCATAGAAACGTTGATGGCTTCCTGGAGTAGCGGAAAGTATTAGAGATTTGACAAAAATGTGAAATGTCATAAATTAAAAAGATAACGCCAAACTCTGACTGTTGTATTATTAATAAAACTCTTTAAAAAAAACCAATTGAGGGAATGAAACAACCAGTTGTGTGAAATACTTCTAAGATAGCTTAGATCAACATTACTAGTTAATTGTCTAAATCTATAAAACCTTTGGAATATTAAATGAGAACATACAGATGGTAAAATCAATAAACTAGGCAGCAGGAAGCATATACACATTCCGAGTGTAGCATTATAGAATTGTTGGAAGAAATGCCCATCTGAGTTCAGTTCCAAGTGGGAAGAAAGACCCTAGAAACATGGAGACTGCTTGGAAAGATGGTTTAATGGTGGACAGGATCACATGGTTTGAGGTCCTGGGCATAAGAAAAGGGCAGAGATGCTGAGAGTGTCTGGGTTTTATGCCCTTTGTTGGGCTTTGAATTTGAGCTTGTGCTCTGATTGGTTGTCAGACTCCCATGGGGCCATGCAGGGGTATCTTTGTAGGTTGTCTGTGTCCCAGGTTTGATATCTATATCTATGTCTATGTCTATATGTCTATCTATATCTACCTACCTACCTACCTACCTACCTACCTACCTACCTACCTGCCTATCAATCATCTTTGTCTATCTATCATCTATCCATCCATCCGTCCATCCATCCATCCATCCATTCACCTATCCATCCATCCATCCATCCATCCATCCATCCATCCATCCATCCATCCATCATCTTATCTAGCTATCAACTATCTATCTGTCAATCAATCATCTATCTCTATCTATCTATCTATCTATCTATCTATCTATCTATCTATCTATCTATCTATCTATCTATCTATCTATCTATCTATCCACCCACCCACCCACCCACCCACCCACCTATGTACCTACCTACCTATCATCTTTGTCTGTCTGTCTGTCTGTCTGTCTGTCTGTCTGTCTGTCTGTCTATCTATCTATCTATCTATCTATCTATCTATCTATCTATCTATCATCTATCATCTATCTATCTATCTATCTATCCATCCATCCATCCATCCATCCATCCATCCATCCACTCACCCACTCACCCACCCACCCACCCACCCACCTAATTGTCTGTCTGTCTGTCTGTCTGTCTGTCTGTCCTTTTCTCACAGCCCTGGGTCTGGCCCATTTTTGACCCAAAAACATATATCTTGTTGGTTTCTTCATGCACATCAAATTTGGTCCCATTCTGTTCACTTTTTATAAAGTGATTGTGCTGATGGACAGAATAAAAGTGCCATTTGCATAATTGCTTTTCAACCTTCTATTGAGTTGAAAAGAATGGAAAAAAACCCCACCCTGTTTGAGGAGGGAGGAATATTTGGGTTCTGCTGGGATTCGAGAAGACATAAAACTGAATTATTACCGCAATCCTATTGCATTATTGAACACCCAAGTTCAGGCTGTGAGACTTAAGGTGGCATATTTGTGGCGTAACCTTTCTAAAGTATGCACTGACCTTCCAGTTAGCTACACAGTGAATGCTAAACAAGACTTAAAAGTTTTAAGACTCTTGCTGGAATTGGTGACTCAGACATTGCAGCTCGCTTGGAGCAATATTGACCTGCCTCTTCAAAATAAATATTTTTTGAAAAAACATGTATCTGCACCAACATACTAGCCAGCCAAAATGTATATATTACAAATATATTTAAAAGTTGCAGATGGCAACTTTTTATGCTGCTGGACTTCTAAAAGAATTATCTAGTGTTTTAATAATTTGTTTCACCCGTCTCCTTAAAATTTGCCATGGATTAAAGGCCCAAGGAAAATTCATCAGTAATATAGCCATTTCTGAGAGGTATCATCTTCAAAGCAAAGTAGACCATCAGGTCCAAAGATCTTAAGATGATATCTTTGCACTGGATTTCTCAACTTCCGTAACTTACAGATAGTTCTCTATTTATGGCCACAGCTAAGCCCTGAATTACAGTCATAAGTCATGGCAGTCATTAACTTGGTACTGAATGACCAAACCTGCTTTTACAACCTTTTCGTGGTAGTCATTAATTGAACACTGGGGTCATTAAGCAAATGTGGCAATCAATAAATGAATCCATTGTACCCAATGGATATTTTTGTTGGAAATCGGAAGTGAACACTGCAAATTGGCAAAAAATGTTAAAAATCATGATCATGTGATTGAAGGATGCTTCAAATCATTATAATTGTGCGCTGGGTGCCAAGCACCCCAAATGCAATTATATGACTATGGGTGGCTTGGGCAGCCATTGGAATTTTGAAATCTGGTCATAAGTAACTTTTGAGGAAAAACTTTGAATTGTTACTAAGTGATTGGCTGTTAAGTGAGAACTACTTGCACTTTTCTTTGATGCATTCCTTATAGCCAAGCTGAACTACTGCCTACTGGCCGAAACCTATAAAAGCATATAATTTGCTGCTCCCATTGATGAATTGCATTGGTGAATTGCAGGAAATGGGTATGTCTAGTCCAGTGGTGGGATTCAATTTTTTTTATTAATGGTTCTGTAAGTGTTACTTGGTGGGCATGATGTGGCTTGGTAGCTTGGTGAAGATGGCTTGATGAGAGTGGCAGGGGAAGGATACTGCAAAATCTCCATTCCCTTCTCCCTCCAGAGGAAGGATACTGTAAAATCTCCATTCTCTTCCCACTCCAAGAGAAGGATACTGTAGATACTGTAAAATCTGCATTCCCTTCCCACTCCAGAAGGATACTGTAAAATCTGCATTCCCTTCCCACTCCAGGAGAAGGATACTGTAAAATCTGCATTCCCTTCCCACTCCAGAAGAAGGATACTGTAAAATCTGCATTCCCTTCCCACTCCAGAGGAAGGATACTGTAAAATCTCAATTTTCTTCCCACTCCAGGAGAAGGATACTGTAAAATCTCCATTCCCTTCCCACTCCAGGAGAAGGATACTGTAAAATCTCCATTCCCTTCCCACTCCAGAAGAAGGATACTGTAAAATCTGCATTCCCTTCCCACTCCAGGGGAAGAATACTGTAAAATCTCCATTCCCTTCCCACTCCAAGAGAAGGATACTGTAAAATCTCCATTCCCTTCTCCCTCCAGAGGAAGGATACTGTAAAATCTCAATTTTCTTCCCACTCCAGGGGAAGGATACTGTAAAATCTCCATCTCTTCCCACTCCAGGGGAAGGATACTGTAAAATCTCCATTCTCTTCCCACTCCAGGAGAAGGAGACTGTATATACTGTAAAATATCCATTCCCTTCCCACTCCAGGGGAAGGATACTGCGAAATCCCCATTTCCTCCAGATCAGCTGGGACTCGGGAGGCAGAGAATAGATGAGGGTGGGGCAGTCACAGGTGGTATTTACCGGTTCTCTGAACTACTCAAAATTTCTGCTACCAGTTCTCCACAACTGTTCAGAACCTGCTGAATACCACCTCTGGTCTAGTCTAGTGAAAAGAAGGACTAGGAAGGAGATGGTAGCAGTCCTCCAATATTTATGGGTCTGACACAAAGAAGAAGGGGGTCACCTATTTTCTAAAGCATCAGAAGGCAGGACAAGAAGCAATGGATGGAAACTAACCAAGGGGAGAAGCAATCTAGAACGAAGGAGAAATTTCCTGACCATAAAAACAATAAGCCAATGGAACGGCTTGCCTTCAGGAGTTGTGTTTTTAAGAAAAGATTGGACAACCATTTGTCTGAAATGATATAGGGTCTCCTGCTTGAGCAGGGGGTTGGACTAGAAGACCTCCCAGGTTCTTTCCAACTCTGTTATTCTGTGATCCCTATCCTGCCTTTGGTATAACGCTAGTAAATGTTGTTGTCTTTAATTCCATGTACAAGGCCCATTAAGAAGAGTTATTAGCACATTTCCTCTGTTTGCTTTCTCTTCCCTCCAAGCAAATGTAACTAAGCCAGGAAAAATGGTCCACCAATCACTTTCCGAAAAGTGAGATGGATCGGGAAGATAATAAGTTTTGAGCAATGGCTAGACTGGCGGGTTTACAGTAACTACTTGTCCAAACTTGTAAGGTAGTCCTTGCTTAGCAGTTGCTATGGTTAGTCATAGTTTACAGTTATGAAAGTATGAAAAAGTAACTTTAGACCAATCTTCACAATCGTGACCTTTAGAGGTCTGTAAAGAAAAACTGAAATAATATATTAAGTAGAGTTACGATTTTCCTTAGCAACCGCATTGCTTCATTTATTTGACGGTGACTCTGGGTGACTTACAGAAATAAACCCCCATACCAAAACCCAGTGAAACACACACACACACACCAGAGGTGGGTTCCTACCGGTTTGGACTGTTTGGCCGAGTAGGTAGTAACTCAGCCTGCCATGCCCCCGAACTGCTTCTATTGGCGGTGCTGTAGGTGCCGCCATCTTGGTTTCTTTGTACTGTGCATGTGTGCGTAGCACGCACCAAGCATGTGTTCCAAATAACATCCACAATTAAATCAGAGTCCAAGGCAAAGTATTGCTCTAAGTTCCAATTTATTAAGAGAGCCATCTGTGGAAACCCGAATCTAAAAGCTTCCCGGTTTTCCCCACCCAGTTGAAAGTTCATGATCTTGCCCCCACACCCAGAAGTCCATCACATGGTCTAATCTTCCACTGCCATGCTGGCAGTTCCACCCATCCAGTTCCGGTCAGGTGCAGAGGTGCAAAGACAAAGGATGACCTTGGCTTTCAAGAAAGAATGTTGTTATGACTACATAGCATCTAGCTCCGTACAATCCCCCCTCCCATTTTCCCCACAATAGAAAATGCATAATAGAATAACAGAAAATGTGGCAGGCCAAAAATCCAGAAAGGAATATGACTGCAGGCCTGACAGCATGCACATGTAGCACATCCCAGAGGGAACCAGCAGTAGCAGCAGCAAGAACCCACCCCTGACACACACCCCAGTGATAACAATCAAACTGACCACTTGATGGGCTCCATATAACTCTCGGCTCCCCAAGCTTGCTGGCAAATCCATGTCTTCAGAGTCTTTCAAAAGAGTGTCAAGATGGGGGCCAATCTTATTTCTGCAGGGGCGATGTTCCACAGGTGGGAGCCACCAGGGAGAAGATCCTTCTTCTTGGTTTCCCTAGATCAGGAGTGTCAAACAAGTGGCCCGAGGACCGGAAGTGTCATGCGCTGGCCATGCCTACCCCTGGCCTAGTGAAGGAGAGAAAGCTCATGATACATCATGTGAAAACGCCGACTTGACAATGCGAGTTTGACACCCCTGCTGTAGATGGGACTCCTTAAATGAGAGGACTTATAAGAGTAAAGTTCTACATGTAGGCAAGAAGAACGAAATGCACAGGTACAGTGTATGTGGTACCTTGCTCAATAGTAGTAACTGTGAGAGGGATCTTGGAGTCCTAGTGGACAACCATTTAAATAGGAGCCAGCAGTGTGCAGCAGCTGCCAAAAAAGCCAACACAGTTCTAGGCTGCATAAACAGAGGGATAGAATCAAAATCACGTGAAGTGTTAATACCACTTTATAATGCCTTGGTAAGGCCACACTTGGAATACTGCATTCAGTTTTGGTCACCACAATGCAGAAAAGATGTGGAGACTCTAGAAAGAGTGCAGAGAAGAGCAACAAAGATGATTAGGGGACAGGAGACTAAAACATATGAAGAATGGTTGCAGGAACTGGGTATGTCTAGTTTAATAGAAAGAAGGACTAGGGGAGACATGATAGCAGTGTTCCAATATCTCAGGGGTTGCCACAAAGAAGAGGGAGTCAAACTATTCTCCAAGGCACCTGAGGGCAGAACAAGAAGCAATGGGTGGAAACTAATCAAGGAGAGAAGCAACTTAGAACTGTAGAGAAATTTCCTGACAGTGAGAACAATTAATCAGTGGAACAGCTTGCCTCCAGAAGTTGTGAATGCCCCAACACTGGAAGTCTTTAAGAAGATGTTGGATAGTCATTTGTCTGAAATGGTATAGGGTTTCCTGCCTAGGCAGGGGGTTGGACTAGAAGACCTCCAAGGTCCCTTCCATCTCTGGTATTGTATTGCATTGTATTATACTTTAGCTCCCTATTCTAGTGAGTCGGGTAGATGTAACTGGGAAAGATGACCCTTCAAAGCATCAGGTCGTGAGCAAATATGGTCTACTTGAAAAATGTATTTGTAGGTTAGATCTATATAAAAAGTGCGTGGAGATCCTTATCTATCAGGTCATGGTTATCCCAAAGGTGCTTTTTCAAGAGGCAACTGGACTTTTTGGTTTTTCTTTGAAGACGTTTTGCTTCTCATCCAAGAAGCTTCTTCAGCTCTGGCTGGATGGTGGGGAATAGAAGGATTTATATTCCTTGCAGACAGGATCCCTCCAAAAATTATTTTTTTAAAAAGAAAAGGAAATAAAAATGGATAGGCAATTTTTCAACTATGATGATTGGTCCATCTACGGAGATGTATATCCTCTTTTCCTTCTGGCATGTTGAAGTGTCAGAAGTGAATTTAAACATGCAAATTAGCAGAGAAGTATTTCACTCCGCCTCCTTCCTCTCTTGATGCAGGATAAAACACCTTTATGGATTTTCCAATCTGCTCGCCTAAACTCAGATTGGCTGACACAACAATCTCATCCAGACACAACAGACAGATCTCAGTACATTCAAGGAACCCCAAAAACAGGATCTGCAAAAGTAGGGTCACCGAAAAGAATTTGGACTGCTAAAATAGTTCAGTAACGGATGGATTAAGGGACTGGAGACTAAAACATAAGAAGAACGGTTGCTGGAACTGGGTATGTCTAGTTTGATGAAAAGAAGGACTAGGGGAGATATGATAGCAGTGTTCCAATATCTCAGGGGTTGCCACAAAGAAGAGGGAGTCAAGCTATTCTCCAAAGCACCTGAGGGCAGAACAAGAAGCAATGGAAGGAAACTAATCAAGGAGAGAAACAACCTAGAAGTAAGGAGAAATTTCATGACAGAACAATTAATCAGTGGAGCAACTTGCTCCCAGAAGTTGTAAATGCTCCAACACTGGAAGTTTTTAAGAAGATATAGGATAACCATTTGTCTGAAATGGTGTAGGGTTTTCTGCCTAAGCAGGGGGTTGGACTAGAAGACCTCCAAGGTCCCTTCCAAGACTGTTATTCTATTCTGTTGGGAGATACTTTCTTGTCACAGAATTTTGACTGAAACCAGGTGGGCAGAAGAATGAAATAAAGTTAGATCGATTGATTTTAAATAGAAAAATACCACATTGCGGCATCTCTAAACAGTTTTTTTTTTACCAGAGATAGGAATTAACCCCCCCTCAACCCTTCAAACTTCATTTTTAAATATGTTTCTTTTAAGGGATATTAATTATGAAGCTATTATCAGTTGCATAAGGAAGCCCAGGGTCATCTGCATACAAATGAACTCCAAGTTATTTTTGTTACTGTCCTTATTATTATTCCTATTAGAAGCGTAATAAAATTAAGCCATCCTGCAATCATATCGTGTCCAATAACTTCATTAAATTATTCCATTCAACATTAAAAGAGAAAAAAAACCGACTAGTTTATGGCACATGTGAATGGCATGATCCACTGTCAAAATCTTAGAATCTTTGTTCTACCCAGCAAATGTATTTGCCATCTGCTGTCTGGCACGAAGAATCAGGATTACGTATTAAGTTCCAGTTAAGCTAATTTACTGTTTGTGCCAACCAGTAGTGGGTTTTGGCTCCCGTTGCAACCGGTACACTGCAACAGGAGCCGGGCATGCACCATGGGGACGAGTCCTGCACACGCATATGCACCCACCACCTGTGACGCTCCAGCTGTTCGGCGGAGCATTGTGCAGGCGCCGTACTCTGCACCCGTGCGCGGATGGCCCGTTTCCTTCAAATACAGATAAGGAACGAGGGCAGGAGGGCAGGCCCTCCAAAGCACCATTCCGGTACGGTGGCTGCTGATTTCAGCAGGCACCGGTACATGCGTAGCGGGGGGATACTGCCTGCGACCCATCACTGGTGCCAACATAGGTAGCCGTCGACTTACGACCACAATTGAGACTACACGAGACAGTCGTTCAGTGAGTTTTCACCCATTTTACAACCTTTCTTGCCACAGTTGCTAACAGAGTCGCCGCAGTTGTTAAGTTGGCAACATGGTTGTTAAGTCAATCCAGCTTCCCCAATGACTTTGCTTATGGGAGGTCGTCACAAAAGTTCATCACACGACCAAAGAACTCTGCAACCATCCTAAATGTGAATTAGTTGCCAAGCATCTGAATGTTGGGGGTACTGCAACAATCGTAAGTGTGAAAAACAGTCATAAGTCACTTTTTTTCAGTGCTGTTGTAGCTTCAAACACACTAAATGAACTGTTGTAAGTTGAGACTACCTCAGAGGTGGTATTCCGCCAGTTTGCCCTGGTTCGTGCGAACTGGTAGCGGCGGCAGGAGGCTCCTCCCACCCACCTAGACGTCATCACAGACACTCTGCGCATGCCCAGAAGGTTCTGTGCATGTGCAGAAGCACTGCACACAAGTGGAGCGTGCGCGCACTCACACACTCACAGTTCTGAACTGGTAGCGAAGGTAAGAGAAAACCATTAGTGGACTACCTGTACCTAAGAATCTAATCAACTAACCTGAATTGATGCTATATAAGAGTTGATTCAAGAGGGATTGGACGTGGACCACTTGTGGTAACATAAGGACTCTAGGCTGATTCCTCTCTTGACTCTTCCTCCAGGCTCTGCCTCTCCCTCTCCTACATCTGTTTACTAAAGTAATTAATTGTGTGGCTGAAGCTCAATAAGTCAACCTGGTGTTGCTCTTCTGACCATCAATACAATAATACAATACAACACAAAAGCAGAGTTGGAAGGGACCTTGGAGGTCTTCTAGTCCAACCCCCTCCCTACGGAGGAAACCCTACACGGTTTCAGACAAATGGCTATCCAACATCATCTTAAAGACTTCCAGTGTTGGGGCATTCACAACTTCTGGAGGCAAGCTGTTCCATTGATTAATTGTTCTAACTGTCAGGAAGTTTCTCCTCAGTTCTAAGTTGCTTCTCTCCTTGATTAGTTTCCACCCATTGCTTCTTGTTCTACCCGTCCATCCATTAGAATATATATCCAAACTACTCTTTGGAGAAAGATTGTGAATACCAATGGCGATTCGATTTACATACCAATTCACAGTGCTTTTACAGCCCTCTCTAAGTGGTTTATAGAGTCAGCCTATTGCCTCCAACAATTTTGGGTCTTCATTTGACCCATCTCAGAAGGTTGGAAGGCTGAGTCAACCTTGAGCCTGGTGAAATTTGAACTGCCAAACTGCAGTCAGCTGGCAGTCAGCAGAAGCAGCCTGTAGGCATGCAGTCTAACCAGTGCACCACCACAACTCTTATTATTGATAGAATTGAATAGATTGGATAGAGGGAATATATTATTGATCCTTAAATCCTGGAATGATTATTATGAGTTTGAACCATTTGTGTTTCTGTATCCCTTCGGATTGTAGTGATAAGAGTTGGGAAAAGTATTTGCAACTAAGTTTCTGGCAAATCCATTTTTACAAGTTTTTATATGTTGCGCCAGGGGAACAGTGAGTCAGTGGCCAAGACACTGAGCTTGTCGATTAGAAATGTCAGCAGTTCGGTAGTTCGAATCCCTAGCCCCATGTAACAGAGTGAGCTCCCATTACTCGTCCCAGCTTCTGCCAACCTGGAAGTTCGAAAGCACATAAAAATTCAAGTAGAAAAATAGGAACCACCTTTGCTGGGAAGTTAACAGCATTCCGTGTGCCTTCAGTGTTTAGTCATACCGCCCACATGACCACTGAGACATCTTCGGACAGTGCTGGCTCTTCGGCTTTGCAATGGTGATGAGCACTGCCCCCTAGAGTAAGGAACAAGTAGTACATATGTGCGAGGGGAACCTTTACCTTTACCTTACATGTTGTGCCATCAGTTGTGCATTTCTTAAAAGAAAAATAAAGCACGATAATCTACAAGATTAGTGGGGAAATATTTTTTCCTCACTAACATACTGCAATTGTGCATAGCATGTTTCTGAATGTTTATTTAACGGGTGCTTCTCAGAAAGGTAGAATAAAGTAAGTAGAATAAAGACTCTATTGAGCTGAGCTCAACCCAATTCTTTCTTCCCGTTAATCTTATTCTGAGTATTGGCCACAGTCCAGAAATTCTCCTGCCCACTTAACCTGGAGAGATCCTTTCATTTTCAAGCCTAGACAAGTTTAGCCAGCTGCTGCCACCTGCTGTTATTTCATCCAATTTCCTTCCGTGTATTTTTTAAAAACCCAGCAACAATAAAATTTAACAGACACCTTTCTAAATATCCCGGGGCCCCTAATATTTGCACGCGAAAGGTCATACCTGATCTTAGTGACCAAAATATGAAAGAACAATCCTGATGAATGCTAGAGAAAAGTTCTTAATAAAATATTGGTCCGATGACCCATAGAGATGGAGGCGAGGACTTGAGAATGGGCTGGGTGTAGATTTAACCGGAAATTCCCCAGAGTACCATATTTTTCAGAGTATAAAATGCACCTCTAAAAGAACATGGAAATGTTGGTGTGTCTTATATACCAAATCCAGCCATTTTTGGCCTCCCGAAGCCCCACCCCTGCACCTTATTTTTGCAAAAAATGGGCAAAAAATGGACATTTATTCACAAAAACGGAGGCATTTTTGCCTTCCCCCAGCCTTCAGAAGCACTTTGCAGGCTTCAGCAGGGCTGGGGAAAGCCCGTTTTCTGCCCATTTTTCACAAAAACGGGGGCATTTTTGCGTTCCCCCAGCCCTGCTGAAGCTTACAGAGTGCTCGTGGGGGCCGAGGGGGACAAAAACTTTTTTTCTTACTTACCACTTCGAAATCTTGGTTTGTCTCATACACCGGTGCATCTTATAGTCTGAAAAATACGGTAGTTTTCCATCACAGTATCACTGGCTAATGTTCTGTTAGGAGGCTCACTTTTGAAGGGTTGTTTGGAGGGTAGTGAGGGATGGCCAGAGGGTATGGTTGAAAAAGTCAATTTTTCACACAGGTGAGATGCAGGCAGAGTTTCAGTGGTACTGCCAACCCTGAAGCTGGCTTGACTGAGGCCATTTTGACACTTCGGCACTGGCACACTGGAGATGAGGGACAGGGAGGGGGAATAGAGATAGTTGGGGTGTTGTAGTGAAAACAAAATACTTTACCTTGGGAACCAAGGACATTCCTGCAGGTGCTCGGAAGGAGGGGACTGGAGTCACTTAGCAACTGGACTGTATCCTAATTGGACCATGTGACTTATTGTTTTGAGAAAGTGAATAACTTTTACTTTTAATTAGGTGAAAACTGTGGGAATAATCAGAGTCGGTTTTCACCAGCCCATGCCAATATGACATTTCTAATAAACCTATTCTTTAATATGGGTATGTTACTTGGAACCCTGACAGGTACTGCTGCAGCTGCCATCTTTTACCTACATGGTTTGGGGCCAAGCTATTTGAAGAACTTTTTCTCCATTTATTACATCTATTTGACCCACCAGGGTGAGAAGGCAGAATGTGTTGTGAGTCCCATCTACTAAGGATGTACATCTGGTGGTGAACCCTTCTCTAATGTCATTCTGACATTCTGGTTGATTTGATTGTGTTGCTGCTTGCGGGTGGGGTATGAGATGTTATGGTGTGGATTTTTAATGTTGTAAGCCATCTAGAGTCACCTGTGAGTAGATTTAAGCAGCCATGTAAATGTGTTTAAGAAACAAACAAATAAAATAATCTGTATAATTTGAGATAGTGGGTATCTTGCCCATGTTCAGACCATTGGTTGCTTAACCCAATTATATAACCCAACTTTTAAGTTTATCTGGAAACCAACTAACACCCAATTATGGTGAGTTACCTGCACTTGAAGAAGGAACCAACCATTCTAATTAGGGTCACTCTTCTCATCACAGGGTAGAATAATTTAAGGATACTGTGATGAGTGACATTCAAATTTATATTGTTTGATACCTATCAATTCCTACAGTTGCAGTAGTAGCATCCATGAAGGAATTGAAAACATTCCAACAGAATTTATAGATGTACATGGTCAAATAATGATAGTAGATCCAAATCAGAAATTAAAGAACGGTTACAGGAACTGGGCATGGCTAGTCTAGTGAAGAGACTTGAGGGGCTGCCTTAGAGAGGGGGGGGGGACAAGCTATTTTCCAAAGCACTTGAAGGCCAGAGAAGGAATAATGGATGGAAACTGAACAAAGAGAGATTCAACATGGAAATAAGGATAAATTTTCTGACAGTGAGAACAATCAACCAGTGGAACAGAAGTTGCCTTCGGAAGTTGTGGGAGCTTCATCACTGGAGGCTTTCAAGAAGAGATTGGACTGCCATTCATCATAAATGATGTAGGGTCTCCTGCTTGGGCAGGGGGTGGGACTAGATGACCTACAAGGTCCCTTCCAATACTGTTAATCTGTTAAAAATACAGTAAGTGACAGTTTCCTCAAACTAAAGGTCTTGTTTGACTATGGATAGCATCATGGAGTGGTTGATCCAAGGAAGGCTGTTAGAAAACCAAGATGGCATCTGTGATAAAAAGAGGCGGAGCTTCAGTCACACAATCCTGGTTTCTATCTTAGCTTTTTTTTTTAATCATTCCTGTCCACCTCGCTGTTCCTGATAAAACCCCTTTTATTAAACGAATGTGAATTCCTCTCATTCACAGTCAGCAAGGCCTGGCAAACAGTCTTTCAAAGGAATATTTATGACTACAGACTTTATCTATCTTGGAAAGCTGCCATGTAAATATTTTCCAAAGGAGGTGCTGTGCAAGGAAAAACTGGGCACAGGGTCTCTGAGATTCACGGACAGATCTTCACACTCCTGAAACGAATCTAATGACTGAATGAACCAATTGTTTCCTGCGAAAGCCCACTCCTCTTTCGCTCCTCTTTTATTTCCTATGGGAGGGTCCAATCACCTTTCACCTGTGACTTTACTCCCAAGTCTACCTTGATTTCTGAGTTGTTATTTATTTCTGGCAGCTCTGTGCATGCGCACACTGGGAACAGGCTCTAGCTGTTCCTCTGCCTCATTGCTGTCTTGCTCCGTAGGCACCTGGTCACTACCTGATGGCTTCAGCCCTGACTCTGCCTCTGACGCAGAGCCCTCATCCGAGCCTTCCCCAGCCTCCAGGACTGGCCCATGCTCCTCCCCAACCTCCTCACTCTCCAAGCTCTGCTGTCAGCTCCGCTGGCCACTGGCGGGCCACAACAAAGACAAAGAAGTTTGGAATCCAGGATGAGAACAAATTTTGATTGAATTAACATGCATGCGGTGCCTGTTTTTCCAATATACCAACGTAACCCTTTTTGTTTTTGTTAATTGAAATGTTCAGTTCAGCAGCAGCCATTGGAGAGACAGGTAAGGCCTTTGGAGAAAAACAGCCTGGGATGCCTCCTTTGATCCAGGTAAGCGAACTGATTTACCAGAAAGAGTTGGCATCATCAATCAATGAAAGAAAGAAACACAACTGTCAGAAAACCTCTTTATGTTTCATCCATCTTGGTTTGCTGGGCTGCACAGAATTCTGGGAATAGGCAAGAGGTGCCTAATAAGAAATCTGTTCAAGATCAAAGGTGACCTCTGGTTATTAAGTGAACGTACAAACGCACCAAATTGAAACAGGCTGATCTTCCTTTTTAAAAAAGAAAGAAAGAAAGGGCTTTATAAGGTATCCCAAATATCATTGCATCTATGATAAACCTCTGTGCTGCCAAGGTTTACTGAGCAAATCTAAGCTGATATGACTCGAAGAATAAAACATCTGTGTCTGGTAGCTTATATCTCTGATTCCACTGTTAACTCTTTCACTTCACAAAACTGAACAACCCTCTACAGCAGGCGTTTCAAACTCAAGGCCCATGGGCCACATCTGGCCTGTAGAGTACTTAAATCTGGCCCGTGGGGCCGGCCTGGAAATAGTGAAGGGGCCAGCTCACGGTGCCTCTGGCAACCAAACAGGGGTACGGAGTATATGCATGGCCCATTTCTGTCCTGGAAAGCCTCCTGCAACACTTTGCCAGTCAAAATGGGACTGGCAGTATGTGACACCCCCCGTGCTCCATTTTGGCCCACAAAGTGTTGCAGGAGGCCCTCCAGACCAAAGAAATGGGCCGCCCGTGTGTGTGTGGGGGGGGAACATGCCCCATTTTGGCCGGCAAAGTGCTGCAGGAGGCATCCGTGCCGTCTCCCCCTTTCCCCTGGTCAGACTGTGGAGAAGAACTCCAATGCTGACCCAGCCCTCAAACAAATCCAGTTTGACACTGTCACTACGTTAATTGTTTGCTAGCTGAACTGAGATATTACTGCGCAGGTCATAGGCCTTATCAGCAATGATTTACTGTGCATGCTTCTTAACACATTTCTTAATACATCACACATTCCAGAGACTTCTTTTACTTTTGTTCTTCTGTTCGTCTGCCAAGAAGGTGGACGACAATTGCTCTTGCCAAAATGTAACAATTAGATAGATTTGTTTATTTCTTATTTTCATATTAAAAGTTATTGTTTTTAATTAGAACATGTTATCGGGTCTTACTTTCGCTTTTTCTGAAGATATGCTGTTTGGAAAAGCCAACGGTCTACACCTCATTAGCTCAGGGTGAAATTTCCCCTGACAGACACCCCTGCTCTATAGGCAGTCCTCGACTTACAACCCACAACTGAGCCCATAATTTCTGTTGGTCAGCGAGACAGTTGTTAAGTCAGCTTTGTCCTTTTTGATGACCTTTCTTGCCACGGTTGTTAAGCCAATCACTGTAATTGTTATGTTAGAAACATGACTGTTAAGGGAAGCTGGCTTCCCCGTTCACTTTGCTTGTCAGAAGGTCGCACAAGGGGATCACCGGGACACCGCTACCGTCATAAATGTGTGGTAGCTGCCAAGCATCACATGACTTTGGGGATGCAGCCATGGTCATAAGTGCGAGAACTGGTGATAAGTTACTTCTTTTCAGTGCCTTCAAATGGTCACTCAATGAACTGATGTAAGTCGAAGACTACCTGTCATATAAGTGGGGAGGCTCACAGAAAGCCACATTCTCCCACGGGAAAATCAAGTTTATTCCATGCTGTTAGCACAATATTCTGAGAACTGTAATCTTTTCACATCTGGGGAAGGCCAATGGTGAAGGAGGCAGGTGTGGGATTCAACTGGTTCAGACCCGTTCGGGCGATGCTAATTTTGCATCTGGTTTGCTGAACTGGTTGTTACAAGAACTGGCGGATCCACCCACCCTGCTCCTCCCCTCTCAGGAGTCTCCATGGAGACTGTTCATCATGCCAGGTAAGTACAGGGCCCACACGGAGGCTCAGGGAGGGCAAAATACAGGCCTACCAGAAGTTCCAGAAGTCCAAAAACGGATCTGTTTCCTGCCTCCGGAGGGCCTCTGAAGCCAGGGGGAGGCTGTTTTCAGCTTCCCGGAGGCTTGGCGAAGCCTCCTGAGGCTGAGGAGGGTGAAAATGCTCCCCCCCCCCGTGATACAGGATGCCAAGCAGGCCACTCCCACCATTGCCAAGCCCACCCAGCAACCAGGCAGAGAACCAGTTGATAACATTTTTGAATCCCACCGCTGAAAAGAGATCAGTAGCCATTTTGAGAAATGTCTCCTTCACCATTCTTGCAGAATAGTTTAACAATGACTAGACATGAACCGATAAATCAGCCAAAATTCAGGCAACTACAACCTCATTTAAAACCTCCGGGACTCCACTTTCTGCTGCTCATTAATGAACAGGAGACAAAGGCTTGATAAATAATGGAGTCGGAAAAAAGGTCATAGACTCTTATCATCTTGTGTCGGTCTTAACCTTGAGGAAAACAGCATGAGGTTCACCTTGGAAACCATTCAAGTCATTTGGAGAGTGATTGAACTGGGAGAAATGATGTCTCTTTAAAGTTTCTTTTTACATTCTTTTCTTCCCATTTGTATCAACAGGTTGCAGTAGGTGTGGATAGTAAATTTGAACATTGACTTCTATGCTATACTTCTGAAAATAAAAAAAGTATTTTTAGGAACTGTTATGTTTAGGCTAAAGGATGATGATGATGATGATGATGATGATGATGATGATGATGATGATGATGTTAATCTTTGGTGTGATTCACAGCCTTTGAGGCTGGTTAGTAGCTCAACAGCTGGAGTCCTAACCAAGGACCTAGGAACTGTTAAGGTAACGTCGGAGGATATAAGCTCTTCCAAGTAGGGTGGTTTTTTGTAGAATCAGAATGTTCAAGTCTGATAAATTTAGAATTGCCAAATAGCGAGGTAGTCCTTTAGGCATTGCTCCAAGGGCTCCAACAACACTCAATTTCTTTTTCCACAGTCGCTCAACTTCAATTTGCAAGTCCTGGTACTTTGTGATTTTTTCTTGCTTCTTATCTTCAGTATTATTATTATTATTATTATTATTATTATTATTATTATTATTATTATTATTATTATTATTATTATTGCATCAACAGAATTGTATCACAGCAGCCAGTTGTTTCGCCAGATTTGGCATTAATTACTAGTCAGGCCCCACCCAGGGGCCTAGGACGTCATAACATATTTTCGTAATATGTCTGCGGATCCAATTTGGCCTTAATGGCATTTGTGCGGATAGCTTGTTCTTGTGCAGCCAGGATTAGTGACTCTGTTTCTTTCTTTAATGTACCTGTTGTTAACCATAACCAAGTTTTTTTTACTGTCCACTTTATCTTTTATTTTTTCCAGAAATTGACCATGTAAGGCTTTGTTCTGCCAACTCTCCATTCTTGATTTTATCACATCTTTTCTGTATTCTTGTTTCGTCTGTTGGGCCTTCAATAGATTTTTGTTCTTTACTTCGATTAATAGATGTTCTTGACTTTCTTTTAAATAATCAGATGATGATGATGATGATGATGATGATGATGATGATGATGATGATTATGTATCACAGCGGACAGTTGTTTCGCTGGATTTGGCATTGATTACTAGTCGGGCCCCACCCAGGGGCCTAGGACGTCGTAACGTATTTTCGTAATATACGTGCAGATCCAAGCAGTGCAGCTTTTTGCATTTGACTGATGGTGATTTTGTCAAGTTTTAACTGTTTTAAATGTAATTCCAGTGCTTTTGGAATAGCACCCAGTGTGCCAATTACCACTGGAATTACCACTGCTGGTTTGTGCCATAATCGTTGAATTTCAATTTTTAGGTTCTGGTATTTCACGATTTTTTCATGTTCCTTCTCGTCGACCCTGCTATCACCTGGTATTGCAATGTCTATGATTGTAACCTTATTTTTCTCAACCAGTGTGATGTCTGGTGTGTTATGCGCCAGTATTTTGTCCGTTTGTAAACGAAAATCCCATAGGATCTTGACCATCTGATTTTTGGTGACTTTTTCAGGCTTATGTTCCAGTTTGTTGTTGTTTTAATATTATAGTTTTTGCACAAATTCCAGTGGATCATTTGTGCTATTGAATTGTGCCGCAATTTATAATCAGTCTGCGCGATTTTTTTACAGCAGCTGAGTATGTGGTCAACAGTTTCATCAACTTCTTTGCAGAGTCTGCATTTGGCATCATCAGAGGATTTTTTGATTTTGGCCTTAATGGCATTTGTTCGGATAGCTTGTTCTTGCGCAGCCAGGATTAGTGACTCTGTTTCTTTCTTTAATGTACCTGTTGTTAATCATAACCAAGTTTTTTCACTGTCCACTTTATCTTTTATTTTTTCCAGAAATTGACCATGTAAGGCTTTGTTCTGCCAACTCTCCATTCTTGATTTTATCACATCTTTTCTGTATTTTGTTTCGTCTGTTGGGCCTTCAGTAGATTTTTGTTCTTTACTTCGATTAATAGATGTTCTTGACTTTCTTTTAAATAATCAGCCAGTGCATGTTTTTCTTCTTCAACTATTTGCTTCACTTGTAATAATCCTCTGCCACCTGATTTTCAGGGCAGGTATAATCTATCAGTGTCACCGTGTGGATGTAAACTGTAGTGCATTGTCATTAGTTTCCTGGTTTTTCGATCCAAAATGTCCAAATCAGCTTGTGTCCAGTTAACTATACCAGCTGTGTATCTTATAACTGGTATTGCCCAAGTATTTATGGCCTTGATTGTATTTCCACCATTTAATTTAGATTTCAAAATTTTCCTCTGTTGGTGTACTCTCTCCTGACAATAGTTTTTACTTCTCCATGTTTGATGTTATCCAACTGCAGAATGCCTAAGTATTTGTAGGCTTCATTTTCATTGCATTTAATTAGTTGGCCATTGGGCATTTCAATTCCCTCACACGCAGTGATTTTGCCCCTTTTTATGGATACAGTGGCGCATTTTTCCATGCCAAACTGCATTGAAATATCGGTGCTGAATACTTGGACTGTGTTTGTCAGTGATTGGATTTCTATTTCTGACTTACCATTATTATTATTATTATTATTATTATTATTATTATTATCATCATCATCATCATTATCATTATCATTATCAAATCTTTGGTGTGATTCACAGCCTTTGAGGCTGGTTGGTAGCTCAACAGCTCGAGTCCTAACCAAGGACCTAGGAACTGTTAAGGTAGCGTCGGAGGATAAAAGCTTTTCCAAGTCGGGTGGTTTTTGTAGAATCAAAATATTCAATGTTCAATCAAAAAGTTGTTGTTGTTATACTTTATTCATTAAACATGAAACTCAGTCAACTGAACATTCAAAAATGCATCACAAATGCCATTGACTGGTGCTAATGGTTGGTAGGGTTTGCTGCCAGCGTCCTAGGTATCAGCCAAGTACTGTATCTTCTTAAAATATATGATGTTCCGAGTAGCACAACTTTTTGCATTTCTGCTGGTGTTATTGCAGGAAGCTGCAATTTATTGATGTGTTTTGTAAAATTCTTGGACATGGTGCCAAGTGCCCCGATGACAATGGGTATCACTGTTACATGCTTCATCCATAGCCATGTAGTTTCGATGGCCAAGTCGTGATCTTTCGTGATTTTTTCCAGTTCTTTTTCTTTGACTCTGGCTTCTCCTGGTACAGCAATATCAATAAATTGTACGCTTCGGTCCTCAACAACTGCAATATCGGGCATGTTGTGTTCCAAATGACAATCCGTCTTCGAAAGTCCCACAAGATCTTCACCGTCTCATTTTCGGTAACTTTTTCCACTTTTTGTTCCCATGACTTTTCGGATAGAGTTAGGGCGTACTTTTTACATAGTGACCAGTGGATTAATTTAGCAACTTGATCATGTCTAGCTTTGTAATCAGTTTGCGCGATTCTGTTGCACTCACATATTAAATGTCAATATGTTGTTGTTGATGTTGTTAATGGTGATGGCTTTGACTCATGATAATACAGAATTGTCAGTTAAGGAAGATTTTATTCATTTGTTTCAGGAGAAACCCACCCAATTAAAGTTATGCATCTTTCGTTTCCTTCTCAGTTTGTGCCAGTCTTAATGAGGGATTTCCTAACATTGCTCATGCATAAGGCAACAGCAATAAATAAAATAACGTGATTTATATTTGTTCCTCCAATTGGAATCTAGCTGAAATAAATTGGTCTGAATAATGCTGGAGGATGCACTTCATTGGAATAAAGACATAAGACTGACAATATCTGACTGAGAACTTAAATTTGAAGAATATGCAGCAATGGCGAAACAAGGAGAGGTTTAAATAAATTTAAGCAAGAATGGCTTCCACATATATTATTTATCACACAAACATTTAGAATATGTTTTTAAACCTTAAGATGACAGATATTGCAAATCAGTTGGACCACAATAAAGGAGGAGGTCAGAAATCAAATATTTATTATAGTACATTCAATATTTGTTTTCTTTTTTTAAGATGTATACATAATAGTACAATGGAAGTTTTGGCATTCCACTCAAAAATTTATACTTCTTTTTTCTATTATGAAAACCATTCTACTTTTTCTTTGCTAATGTTATATTTAGTGTTATAACTGTACAAGCTTAGTAATCTGTCCATTCATAATATTTTTTTGAAAGTATACTTTTGTTTTATACAAATTAATAATAATAATAATCATGGGTGAAATGAGACTGGAAAGAATGCAGAGAAGGGCAACAGTGAATAGGGGACTGGGAACTAAAACATGAAGAATGGTTGGAGGTATGTCTATTTAATGAAAGTAGGACTAGAGGTGATGTGATAGCAGTGTTCCAATATCTAAGGGGCTGCCACAAAGAAGAGGGAGTTAAGCTATTTGCCAAAGCACCTGAAGGCAGGACAAGAAGCAATGGATGGAAACTAATCATGGAGAGAAGCAACCTAGAACTAAGGAGAAATTTCCTGTTAGAGCAATTCATCAGTGGAACAACTGGAGGTTTTTAAGAAAGAGGTTAGACAGTCATTGGCCTGAGGTGGTATAAGTTCTCCTGCTTGAACAGTGGGTTTGACTAGAAGACCTCCAAGATCCCTTCTAACTCTATTATTTTGTTCAAAGTCATTTTTAGGAAAAAATGGATTGAATTCCTAGTCACGTGCAATTCATCGTTTGAAGAAGCTGGGTGAAACCTCTGCTTGACTAAAAGGAAAGAATGAACTTTCCAAAAGATCATTTCTTGCTTGGGAAAAAATAAAATAAATAAATCTGGACTTTTATTGTCTCTTTTCAGTGAAGCTGTGAGCAAAGGTTTCTTTACCCTTGAATATAATGTAGTTTTATTTATTTTAAGAGAAGTAGCCCACCCACTTCTCTCACAGAAAGCAGACAAAGAAGCTCCTTTGATAATTTGGTGCGCTAATTAATCATGTCTGATCAGAAAGAGAGCTTATTTTTATTTACTTAACTTCTGTGCCATCATTTCTTCTTTGAAATACCTTCTTGGGTTGATTTGCAGTTTAGAAGAACTCAGAAATACTACTTTGGCACAAACACAGAAGCTATAGAAGGTGATTAAAAGACGCTAACTAAAATGTGAATAACGAGTGCAACCATAGCTGGGAAGGAACAGAAAGTCATTTTGAAGACAGGAAATGGAGTCCAAAAATCTCAAAATATGTTTTCTCAGGTGAAGCAATTTTGCCATCAAAGAACCTGCAAGCCAATTTCCTCAAATAATCCCAGAGGTTCTTAGCATTCAATGTAAGAAAAAAAATATCTACAAATATTATTAACTTTTAGAAAAAAACTAATTTCATCTGACTCTAAACATCCTTCATTTTTAATAAAGAAATAATGCTCATCCTAGCATTATATTTATTAATTATTTACTGGGTCTACCTTTGCTAAACTATAATTATGGAAACTTATGGGCATACAAGCAACACACTGGACATGGGTTTGGAAGTCTAAAAACAAAAACCCAGAGTCACAGCAGATCCAGGCACAGCTGTTTCAGTACTGAAAAGAACCTATTTAAGAAAACAGTGGACCTAAAAACTCCCTTTTTAATTTTTACTAAATTATTTTATTAGATTTTTATCTTTCCTTCATTATTTTTTAATACTTCTTCTCAATGGTGGGATTCCAAATGCAATACAATACAATAGCAGAGTTGGAAGGGACCTTGGAGGTCTTCTAGTCCAACCCCCTGCCTGGGCAGGAAACCCTATACAAGCGATGGCGAACCTTTTTTTAGCTCGCGTGTCATAAGCAGAGGAAGCGCAGGGAGGGTCGTGCGCAGGCATGCCTCACCCATAATGCAATGTGAGACACCCCCCCAGCGCGTATGCGTGCATGAGAGTTGCAAACCCCCCCCCCTTTTTCCATGCTTCTTTCACCCTCCCCAGGCACCAGAGGCTTTATAGGAGCCTAGGGAGGGCGAAAAAGCCTCCCCCCCCTGGAGGCCCTCCGGAGCCTTCAGGGATCTTCAAGAGGCTTCCCTGAAGACTCCGGAGGACTAAACTGACCCTACGAGCAAACCCGTTCCTGAACTTCCGGTTTGCCCATGGGGCCGTTTTTTTGCACTCCAGAGGCTTCCGGAAAGCTCCTGAAGCCTCCAGAGGGCCTCCATGAGGGGAGGCTGTTTTTGCCCTCCCCAGGCTCCTATAAAGCCTCTGGAGCCTGGGGAGGGTGAAAAATGGCTTTAAAAAAGGCTGAACTCAGCTGGCCAGCACACATATGTGCGCTGGCCAGCTGACAGGGCAACATCTTGCATGCCCTGACAAATGGCTCCACCTGCCACCTGTGGCATGCATGCCATAGGTTCGCCATCTCGGCCCTATACAGTTTCAGACAAATGGCTATCCAACATCTTCTTAAAGACTTCCAGTGTTGGGGCATTCACAACTTCTGGAGGCAAGCGGTTCCACTGATTAATTGTTCTCACTGTCAGGAAATTTCTCCTCAGTTCTAAGTTGCTTCTGTGAATATCTTGCAGAAAGAGGTATGCTAGTGGCTAGATGCTTGCAACTAGACTTTTGAAACTGCCACAATTCTTCATGCACTTCATAGTGCCACTGCAAACCATTGCTTTCTTTGAGTGATTGCTGCATTCTTACAAAACCTCACAGAATAAATACTGGCTGTCTTGCTATTCACAGCGCCTATTATTTATCTGATACCACATACCCAGTAGGTGTTCCGGATCTGGATGGCAAAAGCTGGAAAATCACCAGTGATTTCTGCTTGCTCCTATTGAGTGATGCTTTGGATTTCATAGTGCAGTTACAGTATGCTCCATGCACAGGCTGGGTGCCAATTGAGAAAAAGACAGAAGTGCAGGATGTAGGCATTACAGAACAGAGTTTGAGATCCAATGTATCTGGGTATAATGGTATGTGGGAATGACCTTGGCAGACAAGGAAGGTCCACAGTCAAGACCAGTGGGTCTCAACCTTCCTAACCTTCCCTTTAATACAGTTCCTCATGTTGTAGTGACCCCCAATCATAAAATTATTTTATGTTTTCCGTTTTTTTCCAAAAATATATATTTTCTGATGGTATTAGGTGACTCCTATGAAAGAGTCATTCGACCCCCAAAGGGGTCCCGACCCACAGGTTGAGAACTGCTGGTCTAGACAGTCTTAGGCAAAAATGGTATTGCAGCCCATATGTGGAGGGTCGAGAGAAGGGACCCTCCAACACTGGAAGTTTTTAAGGAGATGTTGGATAACCATTTGTCTGAAGTGATGTAGGGTTTCCTGCCTAAGTAGGGGGTTGAAGACCCCCAAGGTCCCTTCCAACTCTTTCATTCTATTCTATTCTATTCTATTCTGCTTCGACAGAAGAAAAGCACACTTCATCTCTCCCCTGGCTCAGACGATAAAGGGAGGAGAACTTGTGGCTTAGAGGTTAATGCAACTGCCTAATATGTAAGCAGCCCAAGTTCAAATCTCAGCAAGGGTATGGCTGGCTGATGAGAGCTAAATAGCTTGAAATAGATCTATACTAGTCTCCCTTCATTTCTTTATCAGCAAAAATATCACACACACACACACACACACACACACACACACACGTGTGTGTGTGTGTATATAAACTACTTTCTACTAGCAGTAATCCTGAAAATGGTTGTAAGGTAAATATTACTCAGGAATACAGGTGAAGGTTAAAATAGGTAACACTAATTGCTGGGCTGATATTTAATGAAAAAAGGGCAAGAGAAGGAACAGTCTTTGGAAGCTTTATTGGCCTAAAAGCTAGAATAATTGGGGAGAATTGCAGTCCTTTTCTCACTGTGTAGTATGATCACCAGCAATTTCTCTGAAATATCTGTCCACATGCATAGAGGCACAGAAAGATCTAATTTTGATAGGCAGCCTTTGAGGATGGATGAGAAAAGTTTAGCCCAAAAGCTCCTTGTGGGTTTGAACATTTCCATGTTTTCCTGATTCTTCTCTAGTGCAAACAAAGCTACCAATCTCTACTGCCTTGCAGTGATCAAACAAGCTCACAGTATGAAATTGATATCACAGTGTGCATGTCTACCAAGATTCTCAGTCATTCAGGTCGCAGTTGTATCAAAAGTGATTTCTCTGTTTTGAAAAAGCAACTGGACCGGTTTTGTGTTTTGTGTGTGTTTTTTTGAAAGGAAAAACCAAGACGTTTTGTTTCCTATCCTTGAAGATTCACCAGTTGTATTGGAAGCTGTGGGGGATGGATGGACAGTTATTGGCAGTTGAGATTAGTTGGTGGGAGGGGAAATGGTAGGTTGTGACAGGGAGTGGGCAAAAATGGAAAGATTGTGTTGCCGTTCCGTATGTTGTTGGAATATCTGAAAAGTTCAGGAGAATTTCCAACCCATGTCATGTTTGTACATTTTAAGCGCAAGAATACATTAAGACAGAAACTTGCCCACCCAAAAGATGAAACACCTAGACACAAATGTTTTTATATCTATATATAAAAATGGCTGTGTGTTTATGTTGCAGCGTAACTCTGGAACTCTGGAAAGCAATTTCAACCAACCTTGGTACCCAGATGACTTACTCTCTGGAAACAAATACGGTGGGGGTAAGACACCCCTAACACCCCTTGGGGGGGGGGGTTCTGTTAAGATACAGCCTGTTGTGCCTTAAATAGCTTCTACTGCACTGCCTTAAAATTGCTTCTACTGTACAGCGCAGTGGAGTTGCCATAGTAATGGCTTCACAGTACTCCACAAAGGCTCCCTCTGGTAAGGGGGAAAATCCAACATTAGAAATTACGCTTCTGGGGGCACAGGGAAAACATTTTAAACTAATGTAATTATCACAGAAATCAGGGCTCAGGGATTACTTGTTCTTTCCATCGCTTCTTCAGGAATTGCGGCAACATTCATGGAAGGAGGGAGGACAGCCATTCTGCACTTAAACTTCCAGGTGATATCTCCAGTCCTGTCTAATACAGGATTGGGATAAATAAATACCTAAGCAATGCCAGGTTATTAGCTAGTATCAGAGGTGTGTTTAATACAATACAATAGTAGAGCTGGAAGGGACCTTGGAGGTCTTCTAGTCCAACCCCCTGCCTAGGCAGGAACCTTATACCATTTCAGACAGAGGGCTATCCAACATCTTCTTAAAGACTTCCAGTGTTGGGGCATTCACAACTTCTGGAGGCAAGCTGTTCCACTGATTAATTGTTTTAACTGTCAGGAAATTTCTCCTCAGTGCTAAGTTGCTTCTCTCCTTGATTAGTTTCCACCCATTGCTTCTTGTTCTACCCTCAGGTGCCTTGGAGAATAGTTTGACTCCCTCTTCTTTGTGGCAACCCCTGAGATATTGGAACACTGCTATTATGCCTCCCCCTAGTCCTTCTTTCTCTTAAGCTAAACATACCCAGTTCCTGCAACCGTTCTTCATGTGTTTTAGTCTCCAGTCCCCTAATCATCTTTGTTGCTCTTCTCTGCACTCTTTCTAGAGTCTCCACATCTTTTTTACATCGTGGCGACCAAAACTGAATGCAGTATTCCAAGTGTGGCCTCACCAAGGCATTATAAAGCAGCATCAATACTTCACGTGATGTTGATTCTATCCCTCTGTTGATGCAGCCTAGGACTGCGTTGGCTTTTTTGGCAGCTGCTGCACACTGCTGGCTCATGTTTCTGCCAGTTTGCCCAGGATTGGGCGAACCGGTAGTGGTGGTGGCAGGAGGCTGGGCCCACCCATCCATCATGTGAGCGCACAAGCAAACTGGGTAAAATAAATTGAAACCCACCACTGGCTAGTATACAACGCAATATCTTCCAACGGGTTTATGTTTGCATAGAACAACAAATAAGGAATCTGTGAATCATGATCCTGGAGTCTATGGGAATTTGTGGGTTAAATTCCAGAAATTATGATTGTCCTTTGCATCCCCGAAGCAGTTTCACCCTCTTTGCCTTTCATAGGTCATCTACACAATTCATCTATATTTCTTCCACCTTGGTGAGTTGTAGCAGATTTTGCTGGATCCATCTAGTTGTGAGGATCCACGTTGCTTCCTTCCAGAAGCTGCTCTTCATGTTTAGAACAACATGGTCAACTGTTGATGGAAGGAATCACTTTACTCCTACAATATCATTCATGCCAGCTTGCCTAATCCATGTGGTTCTCCCTGCACATTTGCCCAGGCTCCCCACGCATGCGTGGCAGAGACTGAACACCAGCTGGTCAGCGGGAGGTGCACGCATGCATGGCAAAAATGAGCTGGGTTTACATATATGCAAGGAGGTGTGATGGCTGCATGTTTAAAGACACTGAGCTTGTCAGCTGGAAAGCTGACAGCCTGGGTTCAAGACCTGAGTGCTGTGTGACTGGGGTGAGCTCCCCTTACTTGCCCCAGCTCCTGGCCATCTAGTTGTTGAAAATAAAATACAAAATGTGAGTAGATAAATAGGTACAACTGAAGCATCTTCAGGCAAAACTGGGTCTCTCAACTAGGAAATGGAGATGGGCATCACCCCTTAGACTTGGACATGACTGGACAGGAGAAACCTTTAACTATCTCTTTTTTGACAGACAGACAGACAGATATAGGAGTGGGATCAGGGGTGAAATGCAGCAGGTTCCGACAGGTTCTGGAGAAGCAGTAGTGGAAATTTTGAGTAGTTCGGAGAACCGGCAAATACCACCTCTGGCTGGCCCCAGAGTGGGGAGGGAATGGAGATTTTGCACTTTCCTTCCCCTGCCACACCCACCAAGCCACGCCCACAGAACCGGTAGTAATTTTTTTTTAATTTCACCACTGGGTGGGATTCAGCCAGTTCAGATTGGTTCAGGCAAACCAGTAGTTCCGATGATCAGCTGGGCAGTGAACCCCTTTCGCTCCGACAATTAGGTGAGCCTGCCAACCCACCGCTGCACTTTACTTACTATATCCTCTCAGCAGATTCGCGTGGCAGAGCGGATTGTCACGCCTCAACTGTGTTACTCCAGAAGCAACGTGGGAGGTAAGTTTTGTTAAAACTGTGCACGCTTGTGGAGCGCGTGTGTGAAGCACACGATCACCGAACTGGTTGTTAAACCAGCAGGACCCACCACTCTGTGTGTGTGTGTGTGTGTGTGTGTGTGTGTGTGTACATCAGTGGTGGGTTCCGGATCCCATTGCAACCGGATGGGGGACAACAGACTCAAACTCAACCCCTCCAAGACCGAGTGGCTATGGGTACCGGCACCTCTGTTCAGCCAGCTGACACCATCGCTGGCCATAGGGGGCGAACAACTGTCCCCTGTGGAGCGGGCGCGCAATTTGGGCGTCCTCCTTGATGCCCAGCTGTCACTGGAGGACCATGTGGCAGCCGTGGCAAGGGGGGCGTTCCACCAGGTTCGCCTGGTGCGCCAATTGCGCCCCCTACTGGACCGGAGTGCCCTGCGCACGGTCACTCATGCGCTGGTGATGTCTCGCCTGGACTACTGCAATGCCCTCTACATGGGGCTTCCCTTGGGACGCATCCGGAGACTGCAGCTAGTTCAGAACGCAGCCGCACGGGTTATCATGGGGAGTACACGTTACTCCCACGTAACACCGCTCCTGCGCGAGCTGCACTGGCTACCTGTGGCCTTTCGGGTGCGTTTCAAGGTATTGATCAGTATCTCCATGGCATAGGACCTAGATATCTGCAGGATTGCATCCTACCACACACGTCCCTGCGACCTATTCGCTCACACAGGGAGGGACTCCTCCTGGTGCCGTCCGCTAGGCAGTGTCAGCGGGCGACACCTAGGAGTAGGTCCTTCTCTGTGATGGGCCCAACCCTCTGGAATGACCTCCCCCCCGACATTCGAACCACCACCGACCTCCGTTCCTTCCATCAAAAGTTAAAGACTCACCTATTTCAATCAGCTGGCCTGGCACTTTCTTAGTTTTACCTCCCGGGGATTTATTTTAATTGGGTTTGGGTTTTTAATCGGGGATGTTTTTAGGGTTTTAGAATATATTTATTTCTTGTACAGCCTATCTCCTCCATCCAAATGTATTTAATTGTTTTATGATTGTATTTTTATCTGCATTGACTGTACACCGCCCTGAGTCCCTTTTTGGGAGAGGGGGCGGTCTAGAAATCCAAGAAATAAACCGGTAGGGTGCAATGGGGCGGGCGTCCACCACATGAAAGGGTGCAGTGTGCGCATACGTACTTACCACCTGCGACGCTCCATGACACCTCTGCGATACTCCAGCTGCTCGGCGGAGCATCACGCGGGTGCCGTACACTCCATGCACCTGCGCGGAAGCCCCAAACAGCTCAAATACCGGTAAGAAGCATGAGCGGATGGGTGGGCCCTCCGGAGCACTGTACCAGAACAGTACCTGGTGTTCCCTGCAGGCAATGGTACGCCCGTATTGGGCTGTACCGGTCGTAACTCACCACTGGTGTGTGTGTGTGTGTGTGTGTGTGTGTGTATTTGTACTGATCACAGAATTGTGGATACAGAGACCATAGCTAGCAAGAGGCACCAATTATTCTGAATCATGTTGTGACCATCTAATAAGCATCTTCTCTGGTTCCACTTTAAACACCTTTACAATTAAGGTCCACAGAGATACCTGGTGTTTCTAAAGATCCTGTATTCTTTAAACATGGCTGGAAGAACTTTCTGATATCTCTCCAGGTTTGTCAGATGAAAGCATAATGTTTCTGTTCCCCTACTCATTCTCACAGTGTGACGTCTACTTCCAACGTCTGAGCTATGGAAATTGGCTGAATATCAACCATTGTTCCCTGGCTTTCATATCACTTCTTTTTTCCAGCCTAAATGATTTTACATAGCGGGTTCCTGAAAGGGCAGAACACATAAAACAACTATTTTTGTGCGTATGGAAGAGTAGATTAGAAAATGAAAGCCTCCAAAACCTGACAATATGAGCTGTGCTTTTCCTTTTCTTTTTGATTTCCTTTTTCCAACCATGATTGACAGTTATCTGATTGGAGTTCATCGGCTTAATATCAAAAGCCAATGGCTCATAAAATCAGAATGAAATTAAACACCCTTAGCTTTGGGTAAACACTCTGGGAAATTATTGCTATATATTAGTGGCTGATTATTATTCAAAGCCTAAAATACATTGCGTACACCTTCTTCAGATACACTCTCTTGGGCATTTTTTTCTTCTTCTTTTGAGTCTTATATTTCCTAGTGTTGGACAAAACAATTTAAAAGTTAAAGCGAGAGGAGCTTAAGCAGAGTGAGCTATCAAGGGAATTTATATTAACAATGGATACTGAAGCACTCTCTGCATAAATGAACAATGGGAACTTTATAGTACAGGAGAGGATTATGGGACTGACTAGAAGAGATCAGTTAACAATATCCCTGCTAGAGCACACACTTTGGGTGGAAATCAGTGTTTCTTACTGGTGGCCCCAGGGTGCTAAAATTATCGAGGCTGATAATGTTGAAGCAAGAATAGCTTTTTAAGGAACGTACACAGACACACAGGCACAAAAAAACCACACATACAAATTATTGTGGAGACAATAACTTGTTCTTTAACATCAATAAGACCAAGGAGGTTATAGTGGACTACAGAAGGAATAGATCAAACATCAGCCCTTGCTTATCAATGGAGACCAAGTGGCCAGCTTTAGGTTTTTGGGTGTTATCATAAAAGAGGACCTGACCTGGGGCACTCATTGGTCAAAAGAGCTACTTGAGGCTTCTCAACTGAATGAAAAACTTCTGGTGACCTTCTACCGCTGCACCATAGATAGCATCTTAACTTACTGCACCTGTGTATGGTTTGCCAATTCCACAGTGGCAGATAGGACAGCACTCCAGAGGGTCAACGTCATTGCCCAGAGGATCATTGGTTGCCCTCACCCCTCCTTGGAAGAGCTTTATAGCTCCCGCTGCCTTAAGAAAGTTCAAAACATCCTTAAAGATCCATCTCATCCTGGGCAACCTTTTTTTTTTAAACTATTACCATCTGGCAGACGGTACAGGGTAATAAAAACAAGGAGAAATAGGCTGAAAAACAGTTTCTATCCTAGGGCAGTAACTACTGTATATTGATTTCTATGGTATAGTGCAATATTAATGCAATATCGGTTTTCAATTAAAATTGTATAGAATTTGAAGGATGTGTGTGTTTTATTTTTATAATTATAATGTAGACTGAAGATGGCATTTAATTTCATTGTATGAGGTGCAACAAAACTAAACTAAACTAAGCTAAACACAGAAGGGAGGGATGTGGGAAGACACCCTTTTAGTGTCTCACTTCTTTCAGGACCTTTAAGATCCACAGAATGATTAGTTGGTGACATGATGTCATCTCTGAATAACTGAGATTTTTCAGACCCATTTGAAGGGTATGGTGTGAAATGAAACCTTTTAAGAGGCAACATGTTTCTTTTTCATCCACCCAAATCAGTGGTGGGATACGACCGGTATGCTCTGGTACAGGTGTATCAGTGCCTGCTGGGAGCACCAGGTACCGTTCTGGTATGGTACTCTGGAGGGCCCACCCTCCCGCCTGCTGTCCTTACCTCTATTTGTGCCGATCGGGGTGTACGGTGCTTGTGCGATGCACTGCTGAGCATCTGGAGCGTCGCAGGCAGTGGGTATGTATGCATGCACTGCACGTGGTAGGCGCCCAGCCCCGTTGCACCGTACCGGTTGCACCGGGATCCGGAACCCACCACTGACCCAAATGCAAACATGGGCTGCAGAAATCTGTGATTTGACATCAGATTCTAGCAATGTAATCAGGATTCTAGTGATGTGCTTGTTGTTCAATTGCTAAGTTGTGACTGACTCTTCATGACCCCCATGGACCATAACATGCCAGCCACCCCCCTGTCCTTCACTCTCCTCTGCTGTCTTCCACTGTCTCTCAGAGTTTGCCCAAATTCATGTCCATTGTGTTGATGACACTAACCATCTCATCTGCTATCCTCCTTTGGCCTTCCATCTTTTCCAATGTTTTTTTTTTAACCAAGGAGTCCCTCTCTTCTCACTTGGTGGCAAAGTATTTCAGCTTCAACTTCAATATCTGACCTTCCAAAGAACAATCAAGGTTAATTTCCTTTAGGGCTGACTGATTGGATATCCTTGCAGTTCAAGTGTTCTGACCCAGCCTTAGCAGAAACAAGAAACACATTCCTTGGCCCAAAAAAACCCTCTTTATTTATCTCCTGTGAATTAATGGCATTCACACACCGAAAAGTCCAGGCAACAATCCTTCGAAGGGTTAACAGCAGTAACGGACCGTATCAGTTCCTTGAGATAATTGCCAACTCGGAGCTTCCAGCCACAAAGTTTTAAATTAAGTTCTGGCAAGCAGTCTCTGGGGCATGAACCACGATGAGCCAAATCTCGTGAAAGCCGAATGGTTGTCTCCTACAACCACCACTCCCCTTTCCTTCTATTTATTCCCCAGCCAGGGAGGGGCCATTCAGTGTCCACATGTGCCTTTCTTCCCGACTTGACTCCTTGTCCTCCGTTGTTCTCCTCTCCTAACAGCTCTGTGCATACACGCATCTGGAACAGGCCCCAGCTGTTCTTCCTTCCCACTTATCTCTGCCTCTGAAGGCAGCTGCCTCTCCGGAGGCTGGGAAATGTCACTCTATCTCTGCTTCTGATGCAGAGCATCCATCAGAGCCTTCCCCAGACTCCAGAACTGACTCAAGTTCCTCCCCAACCTCCTCATCATCTGAGCCTGCCGCCAGCTCTGCTGGCAGCTAGCAGGCCACAACACCAAGATACTCTCAAGAACCTTCTCTAACAATACAATTCAAAAGCATTAATTCTTCAGCACTTAGTCTTCCTTAGGGTCCAGCTCTCACAGCTGTACATGGGAAAACCATAGCTATGATTATACAGATTGACTTTCGACAAAGTGATGTCTCTGCTTCTTTAGGAGGTTACCTAGGTTTGCCATAACTTTCTTTCCAAAGAACAAACATCTTTTAATTCCATGTCGGCACTCACCATCTGTAGTGACATCTTGGAGCTCAAGAAAACAAAAATCTATTTCCCCCCCTTCTTTTTCTATTTCTAACTTAGCCGATAACTAGGTGTTGTCTGGGTATTTATTTATAGGGGAAAAATATCCGGACCAAACATAATGTCTAATGTTGGATTTTCCCCCTTACCAGAGGGAGCCCCCTTGTGGAATACTGTGAAGCCATTACCATGGCAACTCCACCGCACTGTACAGTAGAAGCCATTTTATGGCAGTACAGTAGAAGTCATTTAAAGACACAACAGGCTGCATCTTAACAGAACACCCCCCCCCCAAGAGTGTTATGAGTGTCTTACCCCCACAGTACTTTTTTCCGGAGAGTAAGTCATTTGTGTACCAAGTTTGGTTGAAATTGCTTGAGGTGTTCCAGAGTTATGCTAGAACATACACACACACACATGCAAACACACAGAGAGATTCATTTATATATATAGATAGATAGAGGTGCCCTTGAGACCACCCTTCCCCAATGGATCTGGGATCTTGAATATGATCTAAAGGATACACTTTGTCAAGTTCTTTGAAAGGAAAGAGGATTAAATTCTTCATTTTCTTTTTTTAAAAAAAACCTCTTTTAAAACCTATCAAAAAAGGTCAAGTATCTATGAGTGTGTGAGAATGTAATAATATATGTCACATAATGTGATATTTAATCACCCATGCTATTCCAAACATCTAGTTTATAATGCCCTGTAATGTCAAGTTTTGATTAAACTGAATTTTCCACTTAAAACCCATTTTGGTTGTTTCCAGCCAGTGGAGTTCAGTTACCAGACCAGAGTGAACCTGTTTGTGCCCCCAGGCTTGTACTAATTAGTGCTAGGCATCTAAACCCTCTGAGAAACATCACTTTTTTCCATTTAATCATGCGTGATCCAAAACAAGCCCTATGACTCTCTGGGGAAAGTTCTATTTATCTCCTCGTTCAATGAACTGCTTCACAGCGCATAGAAACAATGAAATTCTGCACAATTCAGACATAGTTTGATCTGCGTCTGAAGTTTGATCCTGAATTTTTTTCCCCCATCATCAGTGCCTAGTGTTTGCATACTTGGGGACAACTGATGAAGAGGAAGAATGGATTTGCCCCATCTCCTAAAATCTTTCACGTCTCTATCTTACTATTACATCTCTATCTTTTTTGCCCCGGGAAATCTTTCTGAAATCAAAGAGCTACAAAAGAACTTTCGGCAACTATTTGATTACTAATTCCAATCATACCTCTGCTTCTATTAGTTAGGAAAACTGTGTTGATCAGCGATGTGAACCTCTAATTAGTTGCGCTGGAACGGAGAAATATTCTAAAGGGACCGCTGCATTTCAATTTTGATTTAATAAACCAACGAAATTGTTACATGGTGTCCTGGTACCTTCCATAATAGCTGTGCTTAGTTTGGTTAAAGATCCTGATAGGGTAGGTGTAAGGAGTCTCCTTGATCAATAACTTAAGTCATGGGAAAAATTATACCATATCTTAAACCATTTTTTTTTAAAAAACCTATAAAGTACATTAATTTTGTCTGTGTTTTTAATTTAGGATTATATATTTTGAGCTGCTGGAATCAGTGGCTAGTAAATTGAATTACCGTATTTTTTGTACTATAGGACGCACCGGAGTATAAGATGCACCAAGATTTTGAAGAGCTAAATTTAAAAAAGAAGGTTTTGCCCTCCCCAGCCCTCAGGAGCACTTTGCAAGCCTCCCAAACCCTCTGTATTTTTGTGAAAAACTGGATGTTTGAGATGGGGTTTTGGGAGGCTAAAAAAGCTGTATTCAGTGTATAAGACACACCAAGATTTTCACCCTCTTTTTTTTGTGGGAAAATGGTGTGTCTTGTACTCCTAAAAATATGGTAAATAAATAAATAAGTAATAAAATAATAAGCAACACTGGAAGGCTGTAATCAAAATATAAACAAGCCGCTATCTTAATATCCTTGCCTGCATTTAATAGTGTAAGAAATTGCAAGTGTAGGTGAAAAATGAAAGGCACCCAATGATTGTATCAGCTAGTCCCACTTCTCCCTGCTTCTCCCTATTATATTAACTGTGGATTTTTAATTGTCTTCCAAGGTAACAGCCCGTGCCATGCATTTCAGTCTCACGAAGGAGTTATTGGATCATGCCGAATTGATGCTAGCATATTCCTGTCCCCGAAGGGTCACCATTAAGCTTTTATGAACTTGGACATCCACTTAAATCAGGCTAAACTGATATTTAAAAAAAATATGCCCACCGGCTTTCCATACCTAGCCATCAAAATCTCATAGGTTACCTACAGACATTGCTAGGAGAAAGACGCAATTGATGAAGCCACTCATGTAATGGAAAGGGAGCTGGAGGCAAAAGCTGTTATCGGTATATAACCAAAGCAAGGTGTGTCTTTCCTAGAAATTTTTACAGGGGAACTATCTGGACGTGTGTTTCTGCTTTGATATCTGCCTGAAGGACAGCGTTTTAAGATGATTGTACTCCCAGCTTATGTTAGTTGCTGAGACAGCATCTCTGGTACAGAGGCACTGATTCCTGCCCAGTGGTGCAGATGTTCAGGAAAGCTTTCAGACTTGAGTATGAACGGATCTCCAGGAAAAAAAATTGCGGACCACAGGAACCATTTGCGCTTCAGTTCGAGAGGCAGACAACACAGGCTCATCCCCAACAGCCTGCACCTGTCTTCAACAGGGAAGGGACACGGGGCAGAAAAACATCCTAAAGCCAAGAAGGCTCCACACCCATTTGCACCACTCAGGTGACCCCGAGGACACAGATAAAGCTCCAAGTGGACTCAACGACTCTTGAAAAGGATGCAAATGACCAGCTGTCTGCAAGGAATATAAATCCTTCCATTCCCCACTATCCTGTCAGAGCTGAAGAAGCTTCTTGGAGGAGAAGCAAAACATCTTCAAGGGAAAAAAACAAAAGTCCAGCTGCCTCCTGGAAAAGCACCTTTGGGACTTTCAGTCCTGAGTTACCCAGTTTTATCATCTCTTGTTATAAGAATATTTCTTTTCTTGGACAGAGGAAATATGGACTACAGATGCAATAAGACTGAAGTATATATATAGGTAGGTAGGTGCACAAGTCTGCATATGATATCCAATATGTTCAAGCCCTTCATGGCATGAGGCTGGATTATTTGAGGCAGGGGTGAAATGCTACCGGTTCAGGCCGGTAGTAAAAACCAGTAGCAAAAAGTGCTACCGTTTGCCTGAACTGGTAATAAAAAAAAATGCTTTAAAAAGTAAAAAAAAAAAAAAACTTCTGATGATCAGCTGTGAGACAAGCAGCTGTGCCAGGCAACTTTTTAAAAACTTTTTTTAGCATTTTTTTTACTACCATTCAACTGTGCAAAAGTCAGCTGTGCCTGATTGTCTGTGAGGTTCCTGCTTGTTGCAGGGGCCATCCAGCTGCTTTTACGTTGTGTGTGAAGTTGTGCAGCTTTTGTGTTATTTTTGTGTAAAGTGTGATAGTTGATTTTTGAGCTCTCTTGTGACTCTGTGAGGTTCCTGCTTGCTGCAGGGGACATTTTGTGTGAAGTCCAGCTGCTTTTGCATTATGTGTGAGTCAATTGTGTAGCCATGCCCACCCGATCACAGGACCACAAAGCCACACCCACCCAGTCACATGGCCACCAAGCCACGCCCACCAAGCCACGCCACAGAACCGGTAGGGAAATTTTTTTGAATTTCAGCACTGATTTGAGGGATGGTCTCCTTCCACTGCCCATACCATCAGGTCCAGCAGAAGAGGTTCCATCTGCAAAAGAGTTTCATTCAGGGCGAAGGACTTACAGAAAACAAGACAGATTACTTTGAGGTTCTTCTAAGCAGTTTTCTTTATTGTTCCTCACCCATAGACAGAAATCTTATGAAACTAAAGCAACTTATTTACACCATTAAATATACCCTCTGGGAATTCCAACCCCAACCCCAGGAGATGGCACAATGCTGATTAATCTTGCAGTGTCCAACAAAATTATATTCCTCTACTTCTAATCCAAACACTTCCCTTTTGCCTGGGTGTGATACCAGCGATCCCTTGAGAAGTCCATAATACCCGATCAAAAATGCAAGAGAATGTAAGACCATACAGTATTTGGAACAACAGACATAGATTTCAATCCTGTCAAAAAGTATAGCCAAAGATTTCATTCACGTGCAAATTAGTTGCTACCTGCAGAATTCCCGCAACCAAACATACACAAAAGAAACACAATACAAAAAGAAGTGTCACCATTAAACCCCACTGGTCCATATTTCTTGCACCAGTGCTATTATCTACTATGTATTCTGACCTAGGCTTCCTGAGAAAGCATAAATCACAATCTTAGTCCCCAAAACCCTCTTTTATTTATATGGCTGTGAATTATGATCATTCACAAGGCTTCACAAACAGTCTTTGAAGTTTCCGACAGATGTCTGCTTGAGTTGTCACAGTCTTTCAGGGGAATGTTGATAAACACCCACCTTATCTCCCTGGGAATGCTGCCAGAGACCTAATTGCCAAATGCAGAGCAAGGCCAAACTTGGCACAGAGTCAAACGGAACTTTTCAAAGCTTGAACTGGCCACATGAACTAATTGCTTCCTGTAAAAACTCATGTCCCGTTGGCTCCTCTTTTATGTTTTATGTCTTATGGGAGGGGCCAATCATCTCTGAGTCTTACTCCTGAGTCAACCATGTTTTCTGCCTTCTGGCAGCTGTGCGCATTCACACACTGGGAACAGGCTCCCACTGTTCTTCTGCCTCGCTGATGTCAGACTCCAGAGGCTCCGGAGGCAGCACAGAACTGCCAGATGGCCTTGTCCCCCTCTCTGCCTCTGACACAGAGCCCTCATCCAAGCCTTCCCCAGACTCCAGGGCTGGCCCATGCTCCTCCCCAACCTCCTCACTGTCCGACTCTGTTACAACCTCCCCAGGCCACCAGCCAACCACAACAGTATGGTAATGACACCTTTGCAATCCTAAACCCTAGCACACAGATTTCTATCAATGTGGCTATTTTATTAGTATCATTTAAACAACTGTCCGGAAATGCAACTCACTTTTAAAACAAAAATTCTGCTTTGTTCCATACCTGAAGTTGCAATAAAGCCATTTCTTAATTATGTATGATATGTGAGATGATGTCTCGGAGATCTGGATGCGGTTGAACCCTTTATGACCATGCTTGTCATTAAGAATGCAGCTGCAATTGATAGTCCTTTATCAGAAGTGACAGAATATTATTTCTTTGTCAAGAAATTACACACAGGCCAACTAGCAAAGCCACGATGGACTGAAAACACTTGTCACCTTGCTCCTCATGTTGAAGCTGCTGTTTTCTATGTCTTCTAAGGCACAGTGATATCTTTTCTACGATAGGATATGCCAATTGTTCTAAATGCCTTTCAACCTGCCGTTGTGGAGCAATTGAAGTTTTATCTGTAATATTAAAGGGAAATTTGAACTATAAGATTTGGAGTGAAAGGTTTTTAGGGAACATGATTGCAAGTTGCTCCGTGCTAAGCACCACTTCCTTTTTCCTCCTGGTCCAGTGACCGACAGATTATATGTGCCCACCCTGAGCTTCCCTATACATAAACATAGGTACAACCTAAGAGTGAGCACAGACACGCACACGCACACACCAAAAAGAGGGGGAGGGACACACACACACACACACATACACATGATAGATAGATAGATAGATAGATAGATAGATAGATGATAGATAGATAGATAGATAGATAGATAGATAGATAGATAGATAGATAGATAGATAGATAGATAGATAGATGATAGATAGTTAGACAGATAGATAATGATAGATGATAGATGATAGATGATAGATAGATAGATAGATAGATAGATAGATAGATAGATAGAAAGAAAGAAAGATAGATAGATAGATAGATAGATAGATAGATAGATAGATAGATAAATGGATTGATGGACAACCTAGCAGTTCAAAAGCATGCCAAAATAGATGGATGGATGGAAAGGTAGGTAGGTAGAAAGATGATAGATAGATAGATAGATAGATAGATAGATAGATAGATAGATAGATAGATAGATAGATAGATAGATAGATGATGGATGGATGGATGGATGGACAACCTAGCAGTTCGAAAGCATGTAAAAATGCAAGTAGAAAAATAGGAATCACCTTTGGTGGGAAGGTAACAACGTTTCATGCGCTTTTGGCGTTTAGTCATGCCAGTCACATGACCACAGAGACGTCTTCGGAAAGCGCTGGCTCTTTGGCTTTGGAACAGAGATGAGCACCGCCCCCTAGAGTCAGGAATGACTAAGCACATATGTGCAAGGGGAACATTTACCTTTACTTTAGAAAAGCATGAAGGAAGATTTTGTTGAATTAAGGCAATGGGAAGAATGGATTTTAAAATTATAGTATTTGGAGAGAGAGAAAAAGAACTGAAAGGATTTAAACATGCTGGCATGTTTGCAACTCCTAAGGCGATAACACATTAGTGAAGTTGCAAAATTTTCTCTTTGAATGGAACAAACCAATAATTTTCTTTTTTAATCGTTCACTCTGGTCGAGACAATAAAGACAGCTTGTGTAGGGAAGCGAGGTTGGAAGCTTTGGCTATTTACAGCCCATGTATCTATTTATCTTCATTACCCAGAAAGGTAACCCAGGAAGGCAACATTAAAAGATCATTAAGAGGAAAGAATTTGTAAGAGGAAAAGCTGCACTTCAACCGAACAACACCGAAGGACCATCCCAGCTTCATCCAGATAAATTCCTTCACGTACCTTCCATTTGGATATGCAAGATCCAATAATATGTCATTCATATTGATCACATTGTGACCAGCTGGCTGTAAGCTGAGGGCATACACTAGTACAGTATCTGATTTTTTTTCTTCTAGATCAGTGGTGAGCGGTACCCCATATGAGGGGCGGTGGGATGACAGGGGGTGACGATGAAGCAAGTTTTGCATGAACTCCAGGGGCAAACTGGTAGGAAACGGGCCGCTCTTTTTAAGTGTCTTTTAAGACAAACCATCACCCAAAACTACTGGAAACTAGAGCCAGGAGTTCATGCCACCGAAAAGGCTCCTCTGATACCGTAATAGGAGAGGAGAGGAAAACAGTTCTGATGCTTTTAGAGCAGTGTCTCTCAAGCTTGGCAATTTGAAGATGTCTGGACTTCAACTCCCAGAATTCCCCAGCCAGTATTCCCTGGCTGGGGAATTCTGGGAGTTGAAGTCCAGACATCTTCAGTTTGCCAAGGTTGGGAAACATTGCACTCTTGCTAAGTGACTTAAAACCAGACATTGGGAAACTGGTATCACTTCATCAAGCCCATCCATCACATTAAGAATTTACTGAACAGTGAAGTAGTTACTAAATTTTACTGAGTTTACTAAGTTACTAGTTACTAAGGTTCTTGATAAATGACTATCAGACTTTGAAAACCTGCTATCACTGGATCATGTTCAACAATTTTGTTGAATTAACATTAACCAAAAAAGGTTTTTAAATTGGATTTTGAATAAATGTGCAATTAATTGTTACAGTTTTGAATTTTACTGTTGCTATCTTCTTTCCGTCGTGCAAACCGCTCAGTCACATGACTCCCCCAGCCATGCCCACCAAGCCACGCCCACAGAACTGGTAGTAAAAATAATTGAATTCCACCACTGGGTGGGAGGCACTGAGGATCAGTTTGTAGCACCAAGGGGGTGCTGAAAAAGTTTGGGAACCACTGTTCTAGATAAACAATGCTGCATTTCAATGGCTAGATGGCCTAGACCAGAGTGTCAAACTCAAGTCCCGCAGGCCGAATCCAGCCCGTGGAGTGCTTGGATATGGCCCATGGGGCCACCCTGAAAACAGCAAAGGTCCGGCACGTGGTATCTCTGCCATTGAAAATGGAGCTCAAGCAGCCCCACAAAGCTCCGTTTTCAGCTGTGATGGCCTCCCACACCCCTCTGCCAACAAAAACGGGCTGGGAGGGCCTCCGTTTTCATTGGCAGAGGGCTGCAGGAGGCCATTGAAGCCAAAAATGGAGTTCAGGAACCCATTTTTATTGGCAGACCAATCAGGCCACAGGTGCCCCTCTGATACAAGCGCACCTGAATTGGTAGTAAAAAAATTGGCAACCCGCCACTGATATACACCCACAGAAAAAGATACACACCTATCTGCATACGCGCCACTACAACTCCCTTTGCGGGGGAGAGGAAAGCAGATCAAATGAACGAATGGGAAATAAATAAACCCAGATATACTGTTCCTCTTCTCAATTACAAATTGAAAACCAAAATCTGTGTGTTGGGATGGAAAGGAATCTCACTAAAATGAAACAAGACAGCGTTGAACTGATATATAGCAAAATACACTCTTGCCTGGGCATGTGATTCTGTGGTGTTATTTTGTGCTGCTGTTGTTTTAAGCCCAAAATTCATGGTTGTGTATTGCAGGCACTAACAGATAAGTGCCAAAATACAGCCCCCCCCCAAATTGTAATTGGCTTCTCCACGGATGGGGTTAACCATGACTATATATGATAGTACTTTTAAAAGTACCCCTATATCCTGTATAGATATGCAAATCAGCTGATCCGTGGATAAGCTGATCCTTGAAGGTCTTGCCAAAATGCTACGAAAAATATGCCACACGCAGATAAGCCAATTGTGGCAATGAAAACATAAAAATGTTGAAGATTGGCTTATCTGCAGGTGGCACATTTGTTCACGGCATTTTGGTTAAAAATGTGAGTGTTGGCTATATACAAGTTTGTATTTATACATGATTGAATATATGCAGTAATATTGGGAGTGATATATGCGTAATGGTTGCTGTATTCTGTACATTTATATTTTATATTTTACTTTATACTATTTTATTATTATTTTATTTTATAATTTCATTGTATTACTTTATTTTATATTATGTTATTTTTTATTTTATTTTACATTTTATTTTACTTTACATTGTATTTTACTTTAATTTACTTTACTTATTTTATTTTATTTTATTTTATTTATTATTTTATTGGTAGTCCTCAAAACGTATGACCACAATGGAGGCCAACATTTCTGTGGCTAAGTGAGACAGTTGTTAGGTGAGTTTTGCCCCATTTTACGACCTTTCTTGCCTCTGTCGTTAAGCTAGTAACAGGGTTAGTAGCAGAGTTGTTAAGTGAACCCAGCTTCCCCACTGACTTTGCTGGTCAGTAGGTTGCAAAAGGGGATCACACGACTTTGGGATACAACAACAGTCATAAGTATGAACCAGTTGCCAAACATCAATGGATGGAAACTAATCAAGGAGAAAAGCAATCTGGAATTAAGGAGAAACTTCCTAACAGTGAGAACAATTAACCAGTGGGACAGAAGTTGCCTTCAGAAACTATGGGCGCTCCATCACTGGAGGTTTTTAAGAAGAGTTCTAGACAGCCACTAACTGAAATAGTATAGGTTTTCCTGCTTGAGCAGGGGGCTGGACTAGAAGACCTCTAAGGTCCCTTTCAGTTCAGTTCTATTCTATTCTATTCTATCTGAATTTTGATCATGTGGCCAAGGGAATGCTGCAATAGTGTAAAATGGTGATGTTACTTTTTTAGTGTGGTTTTAACTTTGAACGGACATTGAATGAACTGTTGTAAATTGAGAACTACCTGCATTCTATTCTACTCTGTTCTGTTCCGTCCCATCCCATCCCGTTTTGTTCTGTTCTCTTCTGTTCAGTCCAGGTCCTATCTGGCTTCTGATTACACTGGGCTGTAATCCTTAAAAATTCAGAGCTATAAACAAACAAAAAGATTCAGGTTTGTCCATACTGTGCACACACACAAACCTCTTTTCACAAAGACCTCCTGACAAACATCGGAGTGGAAGCTAGACAAGCGCTGTGACATTGTAATGTGATCTTATGCCCAGCTACCCATGATATGCCCATTTCTTCGTTCCAAGTACATACAACGCATACTTTATTTAAATGCAAGTAACAGTAATGGTTTCTTATATACTTATTTTCTTATTTTGTATCCCACCTTTATTATTGTTTCCAAGAACTCAAGGCAGCAAACATATCCAACACATCTTCCTTCTACTATTTTTCTCACAACCACAATCCTGTGTTTTGGGTTTGGGAGAGAAAAAGAGAGAGGGAGAGGGAGGGAGGGAAGGAGGGACGGAGAGAGAGGGGAGAGGGGGAGAGAGAGAGACTAGCTCAAATCACTCTGCTGTCTCTCACGGCTAAGGTGTGAAAGTTTGTCAAAACCGTGCCTTAAATATTTCAGTGTTTCACTTAACAACTGTGGCAAGAAAAGTCATAAAATGAGGCAAAACTCACCTAACAACTGTCTCATGTAGCAACAGAAATTTTGGGCTCAATTGTGGTCTTAAATCCAGGATTACCTGTAACTCTTAAAACTTTCTGGTAGTCCCTTCTCCAATTATTAATTAGATCCAGCCTAGCACAGCTTTTCAAAACCAGCCATTGTTAACTAAATGAAGCCAACTGAATGGTGACAAAAAAACTCTGGAGGCCTTAAATTAACGCACATTTTCCCAACCTTTTTGGTCAAATGTTTGTCAGATCTCCGGAAATCCCATTCTTTCATTCATTGCTTCAAAAGAACACCCTTCACTTTCATCCTTTAGTAATGTAGTTCCCAGTTTTCTGGTTGCGCTGCAGCATTCAGAAGGTAGTAACATTTTAGACAAGCTGTGAAAACTTTGGAGGTGCGAATTAAGAGGAAGATGAAATGGTAGAGTTTGAAGTCATCGGTGAAACCATTACTAAAGATAAGGCATGCTCAGCTGGCAAAAATCAAGTCAGAGAAGCAATAAAAGAGAGCAAGAAGTTGCTACCTATGTTTCAGCATTAGCACTAGCATTTAGACTTATATACTGCTTTTTTACAGCCCTCTCTAAGCGCTTTACAGAGTCAATCTATTGCCCCCAACAATCTGGGTCCACATTTTCCCCACCTTGGAAGGATGGAAGGCTGAGTCAACTTTGAGCTGGTGAGATTTGAACTGCCGAACTGCAACTAGCAGTCAGCTGAAATAGCCTGCAGTGCTGCACTCTAATCACTGCCCCACTTTGGCTCTTGTTTGGGGCAGATGCTTACATGCTCAGATGTTCCTCAAGCTTAATTTAAGGTGCTACATTTGTAAGGTTGCGGAGTCCTAGATACTCTCTGAGCTTCTGGCAGACATTTCATTACCCAACTATTTCCCAAAAATAAGACCTCCCTGGAGAATAAGCCCAATCGGGTTTTTGAGCGGTTTTTGAGCGGCGCATGTGCTAAAATAAGCCCTCCCCTGCATATATTGCAGCAAAGCAACAGCCATGAGGTGACCACGCTTGCTGCCGCCCGCACCTCAAAAATAATAAGATGTCAGGTTCCGAAAATAAGGCCAAGTGTTTATTTCAGGGGTTAAAAGAAAATAAGAAAATTCCGTGGAACGCATGTCAATCCTTTAAATTTTAGCCACAAACAAAACGGGTAACCGGTCCAGTGGTGTTAGGATCCCTGCTACTGGCCCTCTAGGGGAAAAAAAACGACTGCTTGTTTTATCCAGAATCATCTTTTGTTTCCATGCAGTTAGTTGTGTTCCCCTGAGGGCACTTTAGAAGAATGGAGGAATACGAGTGATTGCCAGATGTCTGGTCGGGATAATTTAGCGGGGGAGGAGAAACTCCAGAGAGGTTGCAATTGATTTGAGAGGATAGGCCAAACCTTTGGCATAATCCTGATAAATTGGAAGGCCCGTGATGGCGAACCCATGGCACGCATGCCACAGGTGGCATGGGGAGGTCTCTCTGCTGGCATGCGAGCCGTCGCCCAGCTCAGCTTCACCCCGCATGCGCCTCCTGCCGTGCATGCTTGATGGAGCTTTTCGGGTCTCTGCAAAACACTACAAGCCATGAGAATATAACTATATACATCCAACGGGAATAAGAAGTGCCTCAAAGGAGCAGATAGAGGTAAATCCTAGAGAGGCAGGAAATGCTTCACTGAACAATGGAGATGAATGCTAGATAAAGCTGCATACAAGGCCGACATAACACTTGTAACAGCAAAGGCACTTTCGACTTCCTGCTGGCTTCCCCATTGAGTGGCTGCTGCTGGGTAGGTGAGAGAGAGGTGGGAGGATTGCAAAACTGGCTGGGAAACTGGAAAAACATTTCCAGAGTATAAAATAATTTAATGTTGTAACTTTTTGTTTAGTACAGAGTTTTGTTCTATGATAAATAGAAATCTTTGGTTTTTTAAAAAAAAAAATTAAATGTTTCCCAGATAAATTGTGCTGTATGTCTAGTCTTAAAGAAGACAAAGACTAGGGATGACATAATAGTAGTCCCTTTCTGATTTTCCTTACTTCATTCATTCCTTGCTCTTCTCTTCTTTCCTCCCTCCCTCCTTCCTTGCCTCCCTCCCTCCCTCCTTCCCCCTTGTCATCTTCTTTCCTTCCTCCCTCTCTCCTTCCTTCCTTGCCTCCCTTCTACCTTCCTTCCTCCCCTTCTAATCTTCCTTCCTTGCTTGCCCTTCTCATCTTCTTTCCCCTCTCCCTCCCTCCTACCTTCCTTGCCTCCCTCTCTCCTTCCTTCTTTCCTCCCCTTCTCATCTTCCTTCCTCCTCTCTCCCTCCTTTCCTTCCTTCCTCCCTCCCTCCTTCCTTCTCCCTCTTCTCATCTTCCCTCCTTCCTTGCCCTTCTCATCTTCTTTCCTCCCTCCCTCCTTCTTTCCTTGCTTCCTTCCCTCCTTCCCCTTCTCATCTTCTTTTCTCCCTCCCTCCTACCTTCCTTCCTCCCCTTATCATCCTTCTTCCTTCCTTCCTTCCTTCCCCTTCTCATCTTCTTCCCTTCTTCCCTCTCCCCTTCCTTGCTTGCTTCCCTCCCTCCTTCCTCCCTTCCTCCCCTTCTCATCTTCCTTCCTTCCTTCCTTCCTTCCCCTTCTCATCTTCTTTCCTCCCTCCCTCCTTCTTGCCTCCCTCCCTCCTTCCCTCCTTCCCCTTCTCATCTTCTTTTCTCCCTCCCTCCTTCCTTCCTCCCCTTATCATCCTTCTTCCTTCCTTCCTTCCCCTTCTCATCTTCTTCCCTTCTTCCCTCTCCCCTTCCTTGCTTGCTTCCCTCCCTCCTTCCTCCCTCCCTCCCCTTCTCATCTTCCTTCCTTCCTTCCCTTCCTTCCCCTTCTCATCTTCTTTCCTCCCTCCCTCCTTCCCCTACTCATCTTCTTTCCTCCTTCCCTCCCCCGCTACCTTCCTTGCCTCCCTCCCTCCTTCCTTCCTTCCTTCCCCCCTTCCCATCTTCCCTCCTCCATTCTCCACAGATAATAATTTATTTCAAGCTGCTTTGTACAACAGTGAAACAGTCCCTGCTTGATGTCCTGCACAATGAACAATTTGTTGCCACTCAGGATATCTTTAAACCAAAAAAACCAGGACATTACATTGAAGTATAATTGATTTATTGACAGATATCATACTGGAGGTCAATAACCCGAAAAAGCTTGCAGAAGTTACAAGCTCTCTTTGTGGACGTATGCAAATCATCACTTCCATTTCATTGGTTATATGATAATTACAGTTAATTAGCCAAGGTGCAATAAGACATTACGGTCAATGAGATTGCTAAGATTAACCTTACCAGTTGAATTAATTCATGTGCACATTAAGAATATATAAGGAAAGGGCAGATGCTTTTCCTACACATTTGATTTAAACAAAAGGACTAAGATTCCATAGCAAAATTGTTAATTTGGCTACAATGTTATCGGAAAAACCTCCTTTCCAGCATTTACTGGTTCCCTAATATCTATTATTAACCTTCCTGGCTACGTTGTATTTTTGTGGTTAACAATTTCACTGTTTTATTAACACTTTATTGTTTCCGGCAACATCTAAGTGTCGGGTTTATTTTGCTGACTGTCTTGTTAAATTCACAGCATGGTCTATTCAATCATTTCACTGGATTAGAAGCTAGAAGACATGAGTTCTAATCAGGGATGGTATTTACTTACCTTCCCTACCGGTTCGCAAATGTGAGCGTGTGCTTGCACTCAGCTTTCCGCGCATGCACTTTTGGCAAAAAAAAGGGGGGGCTAAATGGGATGCCATAGAGCCGGGACCGATGGGTCAGGCCAGAAGTGGGTTGCTCCCAGTTCGGCCTGGATCAGGCGAACCGGTAGTAGCGGTGGCAGGAGGCTCCGCCCACTTGCTCGGATGCTTCTGCACATGCGCAGAATTGTCACGTGTATGCGTGAGCGCGCACTAGCGAACCGGTAGGAAAAAATTAGAAACCCAACACTGGGCGGGGCCACCCGCGATTTCCACTACTGGTTGAGGTGAACTGGTCCGAAGTGGTACAATACGACCTCTGCTTCTTATTCTTCTACTGGCACAAAACCTGGCTGGGTGATTTTTTGTCCAGTCTCTCTCTCTCTCAACCAGGTCTACCACACAGGGTTGTTGTTGTAGGGAACATCAGAGGCGGAAGCATTACGTACATTCTCTTGAACTGGACAAACGAAGAGGAAATATAAATCAAATTAAACATTGCACGACATTTAGAAAACTTGCTTGTTTTTTTTCTTCCTTCCCCTTCTCATCTTCTTTCCTCCCTCCTCCTCCTTCCTTGCCTCCCAATATCTTTTCTACATTGTGGCGACCAAAACTGGATGCATTATAAAGGCATTATAAAGTGGTATTAACACTTAAGGTGGATCGTAAGTCTATCCTTCTGTCAATACAGCCTAAAACTGTGTTGGCTGTTTTGGCAGCTGCACCACACAAGTTGTTTGTATGTGACATTGTAATATTGTTCCTGTGTGTGTGTGTCTGTGTGTGTGTGTGCATTCTACTAGACAAATATATTTATCAATATTCAACTAGACAAAGACAAGGACACCACTACATATGTGTCTGCACCTTTTTTTTTAATGCTTTGGTGTTTTTTTCTGTAAAAATATTTTTGGGAGTTTTATTCAATACAATAATACAATAGTAGAGTTGGAAGGGACCTTGGAGGTCTTCTAATCCATCCCCCTGCCTAGGCAGGAAACCCTATACCGTTTCAGACAGATGGCTATCCAACATCTTCTTAAAGACTTCCAGTGTTGGGGCATTCACAACTTCTGGAGGCAAGCTGTTCCACTGATTAATTGTTCTAATGGTCAGGAAATTTCCCCTCAGTTCTAAGTTGCTTCTCTCCTTGATTAGTTTCCACCCATTGCTTCTTGTTCTACCCTCAGATGCTTTGGAGAATAGTTTGACTCCCTCTTCTTTGTGGCAACCCCTGAGATATTGGAACACTGCTATCATGTCTCCCCTAGTCCTTCTTTCTCTTAAGCTAGACATACCCAGTTCCTGCAACCGTTCTTCAAACAGTCTTTGAATAAAAAGAAACTTTTTAATATCCATATAAAAAGAGAAACGTGGATGCCAATCAGAGATACGTTTCACGTATGTTTACCACTAGTTTGCCACACACCTAAACTGTGTGTGCACGCTTCCTTTGTGAGCATGAGCGCCTTCCCTGTGCACCTTCTGCGCATGGGTGTGGCCTTCCACGCATGCGCTTTGCTCGCGCGTGGCTTGCACGCATGCATGCGGCTTAGAAAACATGGCTGAATAGGACAACATAGAACCGGGATAGGTAGGCAGGCCCAGCTGAGGTCGCCACTCCCAGTTCGCCTGAACTGGTCCGAACTGGCTGAATACTACCCCTGATGCCGATATCTAGAACCGGGTGGAAAGATAATATTAATTGCATCCTGGCTAAATACTGTTAGGGAGGGGAAAAGCAGCAAGACAAGTAACTGGAGATAACATAATTGGAAAGAACAAGGGAAAGGAAGAGGGAAGTTTGAAGGTGACTGGCTTTCAGTACAATTTTCTCCTCTGGTTGACAAGCCTTTTCGTATTTAGAGAGCGCTTCTTTGAAAAACTGGAGAAGTGACAGCAAAAAATAAAAAATAAATCTCAAAGGTGAAGACTTGGTGAGGCAGCAAAAAAGTATCATTTAAGAGGCCCAGTAAAAATTCTGAAATTCAGAACTGGAGTTTGGCATTCCTGTTTGAAAATCACAATGGAGCCACACATTTCTGAGACGGTTTTTAAGTGGATTTTGCCCCGTCTTACGACCTTTCTTGCCATAGTTTTTTAAGTGAATCACTGTTATTGTTAAATTAATAGCACGGTGGTTCAGTGAATTTGGCTTCCCAATTGACTTTGCTTGTCAGGAGGTCGCAAAAGATGATCCCCATGACTCCAGGACATTGCAACTGTCATAAATATGAGTCGTGTGCCAAGTGTCTGAATTTTGATCACATAACCGTGGGGATGCTGCAATGGTCATAAGTGTGGGGAAATGGTCATAACTCACTTTTTTCAGTATCATCATAACTTTGAAACATCATTAAATAAATGGTTGTAAGTCGTACCATTGACAGGGTTTTTTTTTTTTTTTTGTCTTGGTCTGAGAGCTTTTTCTTTTCTTTGGCCTCCTTTCCTGTAATGCAGGGGTGTCCAAATTTGGGAACTTTAAGACTTGTGGACTTCAACTCCCAGAATTCTGGGAGTTGAAGTCCACAAGTCTTAAAGTTCCCAAGTTTGGACACCCCTGCTGTAATGTGAGAAATTTAGGTGTCAAGAAGAGCAAGAACAGAAAAAGGCAAAACAACCATTTTCAGGCACGAAAAATGTGGCATCCTTGGGCATCCTACCAGAAAAATACAATCAAGGGAATACATATTTAATTTTACATGTATTAACAGCAGCTAGAATTCTATTTGCACAGCAATGGAAGAATGAAGAGAACCCTACAGAGGAAAATGTATTTTGTTTTTGGGCTCCCAAGCCCTCCGTGCATTGCATTTTCGCCCCCCCAGCCCCCAGAAACATGCTACAGTGTTCTGCATGTCCCATTTTTGCCAAAGACAGGCCCATTTTCACCAAAAGCGGGCCCGTTTGCACCAAAAACTCACCCAATCTTGGCTTGCAGAGTACTTCTGGGGACCGGGAGGGGGGTGAAAACATGACGCATAGAGAGCTTGGAAGTCCCAAAATGGGACATAAGGAGCACTGCAGTGTGCTTCTGGGGGCTAGGGAGGGCAAAAATGCCATGTGCAGAGGCCAAAAACTCTCCCCCCCCCCGTTTTCCTCCTGCAAACTTAGGTGCGTCTTATAGCCCAAAAAATACGGGACATAGAAGATTCACCAAAATGGATACACAAATACTATTGTTATTATTATGTGATTGTTATTAATGTAATGAATACTATTGGTATCATTATTATTACTATTTCTCAAAATTAATTGTACCCAGACAACCTACTGTCTATGTAGACAGTGAATATATGTGTGTGTGTGTGTGTGTGTGTGTATGTGTGTGTGTAAATGTATATATGTATGTATGTATTGAGTAAGATTGAGATTGTCTTGACAAAGTTTCGGCGAGCTCCCACTCGCCATCTTCAGGCTAGTGTTTTCTTTTGTCTTGTAACGACCTGGGTGGTGGGTTCGTTTGTTGACTAGGGCTGGTTTCCAGTTCCTGCCTACCAGACACCTGGAAACCAGCCCTAGTCAACAAACGAGCCCCACCCACCACCCAGGTTATTATAACACAAAAGAAAACACCAGCCTGAAGATGGCGAGTGGGACCTCACCGAAACGTTGCCAAGACAATCTCAATCTTACATGGGAAAAGACCCGAATACAACAAGACCAGCATACACACACATACACACACACAGGCATACATACACACACTAGTGGTGGGTTGCAGGTGGTACGCCCCGGTACGGGAGTACCCCCGCCCGCCTGAGCTCCTTACTGGTCTTTTAAGTCTTCAGCACTTCGGCGCATGGCGTGTACAGCACCTGCGTGATGCTCCGCTGAGCAGCTGGAACATTGCGGAGGCTCACGGAGATGCTAAGATGCATGAGTGCTGCGGAACCCACCACTGACACACACATTCATACCTGAACTGAAAAAGGTCACGAGACATTCGATCAACTTCCGAGCCAGATCATAACAGGCCCAAAGTGCCGCCATTTTATTGTCATTGGCTGCAAATGAAAAAGAAAACAGCTGAACGCCAAGCCGGGTGGCTGAGATGCGAAACGAGAATGGCCCCATTCTTCATTTCTGTTCCTCGCCATTAATGTACCACTCATTAATAAGAGCAGAAGAACAATCAATTTAAATGGGAGCCCGGCCATCAGCTTCACTAATGGGGGTGCAAAGGGGATTAAATCGTCCTCGACGAAGACTCGGAAAAGAGCTGCTTGCGGGGAACTTTATTAGAAGCGTGTCACGATGTAATTTTTATTTTACATTTTCTCCATCTGCAGCCAAGATGAGATGCAGTTTTTGGCTCTGGAGCTCTGCAAATTATCTTGTCATCATTGTTATCGTAATCAAATCAGGAAGATGCATCTTTCAGTTTTTCTGGTTGCGGAGGAGCTGGAATTAGAAAATTAGAGGGAAAAAAAACCTCTTTGCAGAAAGAAAGAGAAAATTTCCAAAACTTTCAGGACAGCTAAGTCATATCCTGTCTAAAGCTGCACATCATATGCAGCTCAAGTTACAAGAGTTCGTTTAGTGACCATTTGAAGTTACAGCAGCACTGGAAAAAGTGACTTGTCACCAGTAGTAGGATTCAAATAATTTAACAACGGGTTCTCTGCCCTAATGATCAGCTTGGTGGTCATGTGACTGGGTAGGCATGGCCAACTCAATGTCACTCATGTTTATGGGGGCTTCGCCTTAGTTGTTACAATGTAACAAGGGTTAACTGGAGAGGCAGTTTCTGTAAGCAGGGCAATAAAGATTAGGTTAGAAACACCAGAATGTTTCCTTCCTGCCTTCCTTACAGGATTAGCCTTGTAAAATGGAAAAAAACAAAATGACGTTTTCTCCAACAACTGGTTCTCTGAATGGATGCAAACTGGATGAATCCCACCACTGCTTGCCACCATTTTTCACGCCTACGACTGTTACAACATCCCCATGATCACGCGATGAAAATTCAGACGCTTGGCAACTGACTCATATTTATGACGGTTGCAGTGTCCTGCGGTCATGTGATCCCCTCTTGCAACCTTTGGATGAGCAAAGGCAAGAGGAAGCCAGATTCATTTAACAACCATGTTACTAACTTAACAACTGTAGTGATTCACTTAACATGGAAGGTCATAAAATGGGGCAAAACTCATTTATCAAACTTGTCTTGCTTAGTAACAGAAATATGGGCTTAATTGTGGCTATAAGTCAAGAACTAGCTGTAGAGGCCGGTTTAGAAAGGTCCACAGGCTATGACCAAAAAATCAAGAGAGCCGGCATGATGGTACGATGGAAGCTCCACTTGTTTTTTTATGTTCACTACCAAAAAAGCCAACTTTTTGAACCATATTTAGTTATGGGCTATTTAGCTGTGGACAGCCTTACTTAGGATTATCCTATGTCTTCATGCAATATCTATGCTTTATAGATATGTGCAGGGGTGGTGCAGTGGTTAGAATGCAGTACTGCAGGGCTAACTCACTGCTCACTCCAGGAGTTTGATTCTGACTAACTCAAGGTTGACTCAGCCTTTCTAGGCCTAGTTGGGAAGACCACAGATTTGAATTGCTTTGAGCGAGCAAGTTGTTATCTCTCTCAGCTACAGGACTTTCTCCTATTCTGTCCTGTTCTGTCCTGTCCTGTCCTGTCCTGTCCTGACCTACCTTACCCTACCCTACCCTATCCAACCCTATCCTACCCTACTCTACTCTACTATCCCAAAGTCTTCTATTGAACTTCCATGGATGGAGGTAGATTAGAACCTGGGTCTCCCCATTCCTAGTCCTATACCTTCCCTGCCATATGACGCTGCTTTTCCTGAATGACAGTCAGAAGAAGCTCATTCTTATTGTTAGGTGACAGCAAACATTCCCTACAGAGCTTCTTCTCCATGAACTGCTGTTCATCAAACCAGCATTTTCTGTATCAAGGGCAAGGAAAGAGTAAATGGCCCTTCCATAATCGTCATGATGTGCTGAGGCTGGGCTTCCATGAAGAATCTTAGAGCTGACCTTGAGAAAAGTATGAGAAAGATGTTAAGGGAAGGATTTGCAGGGGAAAAAAATACACAGTCCTGAGATGGAGATAGTCCTATGAATGGAACCCAAAATAATCCCACCTTGATTTTGCTTAAGATGGGACAGAAGAAACTTGGATGGGCTTTTAAGATTCTTAAAGGTGAAGGTTCCCCTCACACATATGAGCTAGTCGTTCCCAACTCTAGGGGGCGGTGCTCATCTCCGTTTCAAAGCCAAAGAGCCAGCGCTGTTCGAAGACATTCTCCGTGGTCATGTGGCTGGCATGACTAAAGGATGAAGATGCACGGAACGCTGTTACCTTCCCACCAAAGGTGGTTCCTATTTTTCTACTTGCATTTTTTTACGTGCTTTCGAACTGCTAGGTTGGCAGAAGCTGGGACAAGTAACAGGAGCTCACTCCATTACGCGGCGCGAGGGATTCGAACCGCCAAACTGCCGACCTTTCTGATCGACAAGCTCAGCGTCTTAGCTACTGAGCCACTGCGCCCCTTCATTTTTTAATGATTCTTACAAAAATGCAATATCTACCCTGGAATCCTTGCAGTGGCTATTTCTTGCCTAGCTTACCCTCAAAACCTTCCATTAGTCTTGAGAACCATTCCAAGTTTCTCTCTGTGTCCAATTTTATGCTAAACAGAATCAAGACTGATATTTTGAGTTTCTCCAGATGATGTGACTTTCCCTGCAGGTTCTCTCCTCACCCCTTAAAGACTGCCTTATTTGTCTCCTATCCCCAAGGTCAGCTCTACATTTTTTTTTACAGCTTCAGATGGATTAAAACAGAGCTCTTACTCAGATAATGGCTGGGGTGATTCAATTTTCTCTCACCCTTTACTGAAATGCCACTGTTACAGAACTAAAAAGTGGTATGGTCTCTCCTCCACATTTATTAACCGAAGATTAACCATTCCATTGCCCGTCCCCCCCCTCTGGTGAGGTTTTCAGAAACTTCTGCTTGGATCCCAACATATTTATGGCTGTGAGTGGGTGGGCTCTTCTATATCTGGGGGTTTGCCATCTTTGGTCTTGGATGGGGTAAAAAAACACTGAGACTCTAGAAAGAGTGCAAAGAAGAACAACAGAGATGGTTAGGGGGCTGGAGGCTAAAACATACAAAGAACGGTTGCAGGAATTGGATATGTCTTCTTTTAATGAAAATAAGGACTGGGTGTGACATGATAGCAGTGTTCCAATATTTGAGGAGCTGCCACAAAGAAGAGGGAGTCAAACTATTCTCCAAAGCATCCGAAGGCAGGACAAGAAGTGATGGATGGAAACTAATCAAGGAGAGATCCAATCTAGAACTAAGGAGCAAGTTCCTGAACAATTACCGTATTTTTCAGAGTTTAAGACGCACCGGCAGGGAGGAGGGAGCAATATCGAAAAGGCTCAGGTCACAAAAATAAATATATCTGAAATATTATTGTAATTGTTGATATACTAGAAAGTGACAAAGAAAGAGATGATTGAACACATGGCTGATATAAAGTAAGAATTCTGTTTATGCTATCCTTTATATGTTATTTTTAAAATTGTACAAGCATGAGATTTGGGGGGATTTCTTCTACTACCATGGAAGCTACCAAAATTTTCTATGTACTCTATTACCTTTTCCCCATAAATGTTTTAAAACCAATTTAAAAAAATTACAAAAAAAAAAAAGACGCACCGGAGTTTAAGATGCACCAAGGTTTTGAAGAGGCAAATTTTTTAAAAAAGTTTTTGCACTCTAAAAATCTCCTGAAAACAGGCCCATTCCCCCCCCCCCCCAAAAAGGGAATGAATAACCTTTAGGGGCTTGCAGAGTGCTTCTTGGGATGCCCTCCCCCAAAACAAGCAAAAAATGGCCAGTTTTTCATGAAGCGTACTTAGGGGGCTTATAGAGTACTCCTGGGGCCTGGGGGGGCACAATTGAGCAAAAAAAGGCCAGTTTTTCATTCATTTCTGTCGTCCCCAGCCCCCAGGAGCTCTCTGAAAGCCTTCTACAGACTCTGCATGGCCATTTTGATGAAGGGGGTGGGGTTTCAGGAGGCAAAAATTGCTGTATTCAGTATATAAGACGCACCCAGATTTTCAGCCTCTTTTTTGGGGGGGAAAGGTGCATCTTATACTCCTAAAAATACTGAAGTTAGAATAATTTATCAGTGGAACAAGTTGCCTCCAGAAGTCATGGGTGCTCCAACACTGGAGATTTTAAAGAAGAGATTGGACAACTATTTGTCTGAAATAGTATAGGGTTTCCAGCTTGAGCAGGGGGTTGGACTAGAAGACCTCCAAGATCCCTTCCAACTCTGTTATTTTGTTATTCGATTTATGCTGTCAGGACTACATTGTTTCTCTAGCACGGGCTGTCAAATTCCTGGCCCGTGGGCTGGATGCGTCACACACTGGCCACACCCATGCCTGGTTTAGCAAAGGGGGAAAAGTCCCGCTATGTCACATGATGCCGCTGTGATGACGTGAGTTTGACATCCCTGGTCTAGCATGTGTAGATTTCCCTCAATATGCCATACGCTCAATAAATGAAATAAATAATGTTATTCTATTAATCCTTTTTGGGAAGCAGGTGGCTCCAACTTTGTGTTCTGTGCCAGTTGCACCCTTTCCTGGATCAGGGAGCCCTTCTCTAAGTCACTCATGCCCTGGTCATTCTCCCACATGGACTACTGCCACACCGTCTAAATGGGGGTACCCTTGAAAAATATCCAGAAGCTGTAGTTGATGCAGAATGGGGTGGTTCTGAGCACCCTTCAGGACTGTGCATGTAACACGTCTGTACTTTCATGTGAAAAAAAATTATTGTCAATATTGGAGACATAAACCTATAATAGTTTTCAGAGATATTGTTGAGGAATGGCAATTGGAATTTGAATCAAATTGTGTTTTTATCAAAGTCCCTATTGCCAGGAAAAGTTGTTACACTAGAAGATGCTGTTATAGAGAAAGATTTGGACCAAAGCCAAGCTGATATGGAGAAGAATGGGAACAAGAATTTATAACTGGTTATATAGAAAAGATTGAAAGAAGCTCAAAAAATTAAGAAGGAAATAAAATGGCAGTTAAAGTGGAGTAATGGGAATAATTTTTTTCCTACTGGACTCCCAAAGAGGCTTGTTAGAGTTTTGAAGAAATACAAGACAAGGGTTGTTTAAATGGATTAAATAGCAATGTTGTTTTATATAACAGGAAGGAACATAAAGCTGGTTTATTTAATCAGGGTTAAAATATATTCTGAGGCTTCTTTCTGGACTTGCTGACATTTAGATTGGAAAAGATGTGTATTAGATTTACTTATAGTGAAGAGTTAAGGTATGGAACAATGATTCTATCGTTTTTCTAACTAACATGTTCATTTTAAGGCTCAGTTTGAACTTTTTGCTGATGCTTGGATTGGAAAAACGTTGTCTAATGGACTTTTCTTTAAAGATTTTTTTTAATCCCACCTTTATTAATTCCATAAATAACTCGAGGCAGTGAACATGCATAATACACCTTCCGTGTCTTATTTTCCAACAACAATCGTGCAAGGTGAAGTTGTGCTGAGAGAAAGTGACTGGTCCAAAGCCAGCTGCTGGCTTTTACACCTCAGACCAGACTAGAACTCAGCCAAATGTTATAGTGCCCTCTAATCAACTATTGCTGATTATTCTTGAGGGAGTTAGAGTGCTCTAGATCACCTTGGATCTTGATAATGTGAACCTTTATTAATGAAGGTAATGAAGATAGTCCTTCTGTCAAGCCTGTAGTTATATTCTTTTTAGGATCTTTGGCCTGCCACACTTTCTTATAATTTTCTATGCTGTTTCATTAGTGTAGTAGTTGGGAGGGGGGAATAGAAAGGAGTAGGATTGTGGAATGTATTGTTATGGATTTTCTTAGAAGCTCAAGGTCGTCTTTTGTCTCCGCACCTCGACACCTGGCCGGAAGAAGAGGGGTGTACATGCCAGCGTGGAAGATGAAGATTGGACCATGTGATGAATTATGGGGTGTGGGGTTAGATGATGAACTTTTAACTGGGTGAACTCACAGGATGTACGTTAGAGTTGAAATTTAACAGCATAATGCCAAAATGTCTGTCTTATTAAATTGGAGTTTTAAGGATAACTTTGCCTTGGACAATGATTTAATTCTGCATGATATTTGGAACACTGACACCTTCATTCTGGACGGTGGACTTTTGAATACTCTATTATGACTATGGTTTCTCCCAGCTTTCTCAAGATTCTAGAAGATGAAGTCCAACACTGATAAAGGAGAATATTTTGATTTTGATTTTGATTTGATTTGATTAGATTTATAAACTGCTCCCTCTCCCCAAAGGGACTCGTAGTTCAGGGTTGAAATGAGAAGTCCTTGGTGCTCTCTGAGCTTGGTTGTTTTCTTACATTTCATTACCCAAACTAATGTAGAAAGTTAGCACCACCCCAGAGGTGAAATCCTCCCAGTTTGGCCCGGTTCGGCCGAACCAGCAGGGATGATTAGCATCAGTTCTTCAAACCGGTGGCAAAAATCCCTGGGGAGCCTGCCCATGCCCACCTGATTGCCCTGTCGCTGCTCACCTCTTCCAGCTGCTCAACCCGCCCACCCAATCTGAATGTTTCTCCCTCCGTTCACAGCAGAGCTGTTGCAGCCTGTCCCTTTAAGGTAGACCCAGGGAAGGAGGGGGCGTGGTAACCATAAAGGGAGTAGCAGCTCTGCTATGAACGGAGGAAGAAACATTTGGATTGTCTCTGCCACAGAATTCAACGTTAAATGCAGCAGAGACAATCCAAACGTTTCTTCCTCCGTTCACAGCAGAGCTGCTGCAGCCTGTCCCTTTAAGATAGTCCGTGGGAGGGAGGGGGACAGGGTGGAAGGAAGCAGAAGCTCTGCTGTGAATGGACTCATTCATACATATTTCCCCACCGAGTTCTGTGGGTGCAGCTTGGTGATGGTGGGGGCATGTGACTGAGTGAGCATGGCCATCTATAACATCGAGCCCACTCAGTCACAGGACCCTACCACCAAGCCACGCCCACAGAACTGGTAGTAAAAAAATTGAATTTTTCCCCTCATCCCTCTCCTAGAAGAATGAAATATTTTGAGAAATATTAAAAAGGCTAGATATTTCCCCTAGAAGACAAATAAAAATCCTAAGGGAGACAGAAACTCAGAGCTCCATCTCCCTGTCCCAAGCAGATACTAAAGTAAGGCCAGCTTTTTGAAATGCAGATTTGGTAATCCATTCCTCCTTCATTGCATCACTTCAGTTGCCCTACCCCAGGGGTGTCCAAACTTGGCAACTTTAAGACTTGTGGACTTCAACTCCCAGAATTCCCCAGCCAGCTATGCTGGCTGGGGAATTCTGGAAGTTGAAGTCCACAAGTCTAAAAGTTGCCAAGTTTGGACACCCCTGCCCTACACCCTCCAAACTTCAACCAAACCTGGGAGCTCAGACAACCTACAGAGCCAGCTATGACCCCTCCAACAAGAATACATGTTCTTCCACACGAACAGGCAGCTCAAGTTCAAAGCCCAAGAGAAGATATAAATACCCCTCACTCTCAACTCCATGCGGTCAGCTGCCCAGAACCCCTGTGGTTCTCCATCATCAAACCCTCTTGCCAATCAGCCTCCCAATGTCATTCTCCCAGCTTGGAACTGAACCAGATGGATATTTCTCCCAACACTAGGTAACATCATCATCAGTGAACTGGTGATGTTATGTAGTTTGGGTAACAAAACATCTACAAGAAAACAACCAAGCTCAGAATGTTCAACACTTTTGAAGGGCATCTCCAGGACTCTTCCAGTTCTGAAATCTTATGACTTGGTGCATGTCTACTCTTATAAGCACAGCGCGGAACCAGGTGGCTTTGATTCCAGGAGGAAGAGCATACATTCTTATTTGCAGGCTTACTATGTGCCAAACAATGGAGGATCCTCTAGTGCAACTTCGCTGTGATCTGTTTGGCATGAGTGAGAACGAGTTAGAGCAGGAAGCAACGAAATGAGAAACCTGGGAGATTAGCACAGTCTTCCAGAAGGTGGTCTATAAAACAGTTGTTTATTCATTTAGGAATCCTTCTTGGAGAAGTTGAACATAAAGCAACATACATACATACATACATACATACATACATACATACATACATACATACATACATGTTGGCACTTTTCAAATTATATCTACCTTCCCAGGCTCTCCCAGTTCTTTTTCACTGAGGTTCCAATTTGCTTTTAGAGTCTGTAAGCATTGCTTGGCACTTGGTATTCAGTGCTACTAACACAGCCCTAAATGAGAAAAGCCTTCTATAAAAAAAATGCAGAGGGAGGGAGGGAGGGAGGGAGGGAGGAGAGAGAGAGAGAGAGAGAGAGAGAGAGAGAGAGAGAGAGAGAGAGAGAGAGAGAGAGAGAGAGAGAAATATTTATTGTACTTGAGATTCCCTGCAAGCCAAAATCGCAATTCTTGGCACATTGCCACCCTGTTTAAATAGGCTTATGTGGTTAATTCATCACTCCCTAAGACATGAGGCCTATTTTCTCATGATTATGTGGGACTGTAAAGAGTCTTGTTCTTTATACCAGCAACCCAGAGAAGGGCCTGTGGCTCAGAGACAGAACAAAGGCTTGCTCAAAGCAATTCAAATCCGGGGTCTTCCCAACCAGCCTAGAAAGACCCATCTGAAACGTAGTAAGTAGAGTTTTAGGAAGTTTTTTTCCCCCTGAGTCAAGCTTCTCCGTCCTTTCAAAATATCCAACATGAGATTTCAGGCACAATTGATCTGAAAAAAGGATGGATGGATGGAAGGAAGGAAAGAAAAGGAAAGGAAAGGGGAAGGGAGGGGAGGAAGGGGGAGGAAGATGAGAAGGGGAGGAAGGGAAAGAGGGAGGGACAAAGGGAGGGAGGACGGAAGGGAGGAGGATGAGGGAGGGAGGAGGAAGGGAGGAAGGAAAAAAAGAAGGAAGGAAGATGAGAAGGGGAGGAAGGGAGAGAGGAAGGAAGGATAGAATCTGAATTTCTTCTGTTGAATTAGATGTTTATATGACTTGTCATCTTGGGAAGATGGTTTGAAATCTATTAAAGGATGCAATGGATGAATGAATGTCCCAAGACTATCTTCGAAAACATCTTTTTCCTGCTGTTGACATTATCTATATGTTAATTTCCAGATGCAGGACACCTCTGTCTGTCTGTCTGTCTGTCTGTCTTCCTTCCTTCCTTCCTTCCTTCCTTCCTTCCTTCCTTCCTTCCTTCCTTCCTTCCTTCCTAAACTAAAATGATATTTGTGGGCCATTCTGGACAGAGTACTACATAATGAAGGCTGTTGAGTTTATCCAGTGGTGGGTTTCTACTAGTGATAGTATAGGCACTACTGATAGCACATGATAGTATAGGGACTACTATTACGTCATCCCTGGTCTAACAGATGGGGCTAGCTGATTTTGCTTGGAAAACTCCAGATAACCACTGAATGTCAGCAAAAATAGCAAAGTTTCAGTGATGTCACAATAGCCTAACTTTTTGTTGCCATCCAGTGGTAATATCTTTACCAAAACAGCTCTTTTTTTCCCCTCTTCTAATCTTATGCACTGCCAATTTATGCATAGTATGGGTGTTGGCATTAAGCTCTTGCTAAATTCTGTGTGATGTATAAAAAGAAGGGACAGAAACCCTGTTTCGTCATTGCCTTCTTCCATAATGTTTGGTCAAGGTTTTACAAGACAAAATACCAAGAGGTTTGATACTAGATAGGGAACGCGGTGGCTCAGTGGCTAAGATGCTGAGCTTGTTGATCAGAAAGTCAGCATTTAGTCCTGCCGGCCACATGACCACGGAGACGTCTTCGGACAGCGCTAGCTCTTCGGCTTTGAAACAGAGATGAGCACTGCCCCCTAGAGTCGGGAGCAACTAACGCATACAGTATGTGGGAGGGGAACCTTTACCTTTGATACTAGATAAGGCAGAAAGGAAGGTCTTGAGATGTCACCAAGCAAATGGTTCAGTGGACAGCTTTAATCTCATTTGAAGTTGCTACTAAAAAGAAACTCTCTCTCTCTCCTTCTAACTGTTTCAGAACGGAAATGATGGTAGCCGTGTTTGTGTTTACATGTCATAAGCTTACAGCCGCTTATCAGTGCAAACCATTCCAGAGTGGGTAGTTTTACAAGGCTTTTACTGTTTTCCAACTCCTTTGATTATACTGCTATCTCAGATCCCTCAACACAGGCAGAAGCAGGAAGAATGGGGTTAAGATTACCTGCTGGATAAGAAGAGTTTGGTGATGGGAAAATTGTTTTGAAAAACATTATCTCTTTCTCCTACCTACCTTGTTCTCTTCTACACAACGGCAAGTGGATTGGTGTTTTCACTCTATCCCTTTCCTGTCCCCGTTGTTTTGTTTCCGTAACAATTTCAGAGGCTATGGAATATATATATAAATACACACACACACACACACACACACACACACATACACAATGGATGGAAACTAACCAAGGAGACAAGCAATCTAGAATTAAGGAGAAATGTCCTAACAGTGAGAGCAATCAACCAATGGAATAGCTTTCGTTCAAAGCTTGTGGCTGCTCCACCACTGGAGCCTTTCAAAAAGAGACTGGACAACCATTTGTCTGAAATTAGATAGGATCTCCTGCTTGAGCAGGGGGTTGGACTAGAAGACCTCCAAGGTCCCTTCCAACTCTATTGTTCTATGTTCTAAATCTGTAGAATGCCAAAAATAGGACATCAAATTATGAAACTTTAGCATCTCAAACTACTGCTAGGCATTCCAAGGCAAACTGGCAAAGTATAAAATACTCCCATTAAAATGCCATTCTAGCCTTCCTTGTTGCAACAGATAAGGCAATACTGGTCTTTTTCTCTCTCTTTTTTTTTTCCAGTAAGATAGCCCTGTACTTTATTTTGCATTTCTTCTTTCATTTTCATATTGGGTTAGGGTGACTCTCTTTTCATACTTCGCCTAAATAGTTCTTGTCATTCCGCATAATGCCTAGGTATTATATACAATACCGAGGAAAAGTGTATGGCATATTAAAATAACACAGCCATTTCCCACTTTGCCTAAAAACATCCCGCAGTCTATGGGTTTCCTAGACATTCTGTTCAATGCCAGTTTTTTCAAACACTGCCTGCAACGTATCTATTCTTTAAAACACAAAGAAGCAAAGCAGAATGCATTGTCATCTATCTGCAGATTCAGACTTAAGGATATTCCCAACATAAAGAAGATTCTGGAAGCTGAGATGCCAAGGAGACTGAAAAATGTAAAACCCATAGGCAGTTTTTTGTTCAGCATCACAAACACCTTGAATTACACAGGTCTTCAGACCCCCAAAGTTAATAAATGACATCCCTAAAACTTTGCCAGAACACAGACAGAGAATTCCTTCATTTTAACTAGGTCCACTTCTTAAATAATATCCATCCATCCATCCATCCATCCATCCATCCATCCATCCATCCATCCATCAGAATAGAGCTGGAAGGAACCTTAGAGCTCTTCTAATCCAACCACCTGCTCAAACAGGGGACCCTACCATTTCAGACAAATGCTTGTCTAGTCTTTTCTTAAAATCCTCCAGGGATGGAGCACCCACAACTTCTAACGGCAACTTCTGTTCCACTGGTTGATTGTCCTCACTGTTAGGAAGTTTCTCCTCAATTCCAGGTTGCTTCTCTCCTTGATTAGTTTCCATCCATTGTTGCTTGTCAAGCCTTCTAGTGCTTTGGTAAATAAGTTGACCCTCTCTTCTTTGTGGCAGCCCGTCAAATGCTGGAACCATGCAAGCATGTCACCCCTAGTCCTTCTTTTCTCTAGACAGTCCATTTCAACTTCTGAATCAAGGGTGTCCATAAGATATGAGCATCAAGATGGTGGCCACGAAGTTGTGATCAAAGTTTCCCCTTTTTGATGTTCTTTTTATGTGTGTTGCATTCACACCATCATGGGCCGTATATCCACTATTTTTAACCATGTTCTAGGCATCCTTGCTCTGAATGATGAGGAAAACATGTGACGGGGGGACGGGACATCTTTTGGTTTATTGACAGGTGTTTTTGAAAGTAAAATCGGCATCAATTACAGATGTGTGAATAAATATGAGTCAGTTGCCAAGCATCTGAAATTTGATCCCATGACCAGGAGGATACTGCAACAGACGTAAGTGTGAAAAATGATAAGTCCCTTTTTTCAGTGCCGCTGTAACTTTGAACGGTCACTAAATGAACTGTTGTAAGTTGAGGATTACCTGTCTTTTCTCATCATACACGCAAGGCTAGTAAGACAAGCCACCTTATCCAAACCCTCCCCTCTGCACTCATGATATTATTGTTCTGACCGAGGCTTCCCAAGAGCCTGAAGCAAACTCCTTGTCCCGACAAAAAACCCTTTTATTAATTGACTGTGAATTCTGTTCATTCACATCCAGCAGTCTTTCAAGGGAGGATTTATAGTCACAGACCTTATCTGGCTTGGAGAGCTGACAGGCCGATATCTGCAAAACTTGGCAAGGAGTCTCGGAGAGTCACAAACCAATTAAGTGAACTAATTGTCTCCTGCAAACTCCACTCCCCTTTCGCTCCTCTTTTATTTCCTCTGGGAGGAGCCATTCATCATCCACCTGTGGCCTTACTCCCAAGTTGACCCCTGTTCTTTAGCTGTTCCCTTCGTCTGGCAACTCTGCACATGCGAACACTGGGAACAGGCTCCAGCTGTTCAACTGCCTCACTGATGTCTGACTCTGAAGGCAGCTGATAACTGGCATACGGCTCTGGCCCTATCTCTGCCTTCCCCAGACTCCAGGACTGGCCCATGTTCCTCCCCAGCCTCCTCACTATCTGAATCTGCTGGTAGCTCTGCTGGCAGCTGGCAGGCCACAACCGTTACCTAGTTCAGTAATGAAACATCTGCAGTAAGAAAAGCAAGGTCTTCAACCTCAAAATCCCAATGGGTTTTACAGTGTCATTCCTGCCACAGTTGATAATTCAAAATGGCGTCTTCTCAGACTCAACCAAGCCCATGTAGTTATCCATGCTGGCTGTCTCCCCCAGGACTGATAATTCTGCACTTTTATACCAAAAACCAAAGGAATCGAGTTAGGTCACATTAGGATAGATACTAGAATTGACAACCTGGAATCAATGTAACTTCAACTAGGGACAAATCAATTCCAGATTGTTTCCAAACTTTGGTAAAAGAACGAAAATTCAACTTTGTGTTTTAACCTTGTAAGGAACCTGGGATTTTTCTTTCCTCTCTTATCACCATGGTAAATCGTATGCAAAAGAATCTGTGCGGTTTTGGGGAGGTGAGCTACGTATTAGTCCTTGGGGCATTGGAGTGGCTGGATGATGTTAATTAAATAGAGGGAAGGTAGGAGTCTCAATTATAGCAGGCCTTCTGAAGAGGCTGACTTTCCCCTCACATTGATGTGTCCACAATCCCTGTGAGAAATGCAAACGCCACATGCAAAAGAGAGCTGGCCTCTAAGGAGGCACACACACACACACACACACACACACACAGCTTTCCGAGCAAAATAGTTTGCAAATGCCAACTTAATGAAAATAAATAGAAAAATAAACAGGAGAGAAGGCCCGAGAGAATATGAATATATGAATATTTGACCAGTATCTGGTCGAGATACTGAAATCAGTATCTGATTTCAATTCAGCATCAAAAATTGACTCGTAATTATTACTGGTTATCTTCAGCACTTGACAAAGAATGCTGGGCATTGTTTGACAGCATTTGATGGCAGTCGGGCAAACAGAATTCGTTATTTGGTTAAAAAAACCTGGGGTCTTGATATGCAGCGAGAATTACTGTTTGAAATAAGTGTTCAGAGCTTTGAAGGGGATCAATGAAGCTTTGAATGAAACACGCCCTTCAAGTAAAATCATAAAGCACCTGCCTACTTGTGGAGATTGGAGCTGGTATGTTCAGAAGCAAAAGAACTGAGAGCAGAAAGGACCCTTGTCAAAAACCCAGTTCCGCTGCTCTCAATACCGAAATTGAAACACAAATGACCAGGAATTGGTCACCGTGTAAAGAGAAAGGCATGTAGGATTGAAGCTGAAGCCTGATATAAATAAGATTTGGTTCCTAAATACTGTGATAGTTTATCGTCTCCGATTTTATTGTGCCTCTGATATCTGCATCAAAAGGGGCTCGCTCATCTAAGTCTTTTTTCTTGATATTTCTATTGCAAGTTCCTGGATGCAGGTATGAATTTCCAGAGCACTGTTTCTCAATCTCAGCAGATGTAAGAAGTGGGGACTTTAATTCCCAGAATTCCCCGGGCTGAGTTTTGACCGTGAGTGTCCTTAGAGGGGCACAAACGATGAAACAGAGCCATGGTGGCGCAGTGGTTAGAATGCAGTATTGCAGGTTGACTCTGCTCATGGCCAGCAGTTCGATTCTGAGCGGCTCATGGTGGACTCAGCCTTCCATCCTTCTGAGGTCAGTAAAACGAGGACCCAGATTGTTGGAGGCCACATGCTAACTTGGTAAACTGCTTAGAGAGGGCTATGAAGCTATGAAGAGGTATATGTCTAAGTGCTATTGCTAAACATGCTTGATAAATTGACTCACAAACATCCCAACTTATGCACTTGCATCAGAAACCAGACACAAATACTTAATCCCAGTATTTTAATGATGACATCATCCCTTTGACATCACCATTGTGGTGTCCTTGCAGCACATTTTGTCCTCAACTTACAACCGGTCATTTAGTGTCTGTTCACAGTTATGTTGGACCCTCCAAAAGGTACTTATGACTCAGTTCCGAAGTTCTGATGACCAGACTACCCTGTGGTTATGTGACCACATTTTGCGCACTTGGTAACTAGCCCATATTTTCAGTTGTTTGCAGCATAGTCACGCGATCACGATTTATGACTTTTTTGCTGAAAATTGGCGTTGACTTCCTTTTTTGGGGGGGGAAGGGCCCCTTAGCAAACCATGAATTCACTTAGCGACAGTAGCATTTGCTTAATAATCATAGATTTGCTTAACAATCATGGTGATTTGCTTAATGACCACTGTGAAAAGGTCATTACATTGGGTCAGTCATGTGACACCTCCTTTGCAGGAGTCATGACTTGCCACTCTAATGTGTAGGCTCTGTTACAGTTGAAAATTGAGGATTACTGAACCCAGTGGTGGGATTCAACTGGTTGTTAAATTGCTGGCTGGTCCCACCCCTTCCTCTCCCGCCCCTTCCACGAGTCCCCACACACTATTCATCCCACAAGCTTCAGACAGATATAATGCCGTTTTGAGACCTGAAGAAGGTTCTTGGATGGGAAGTGAAACGCCTTTAAAGAAAAAAAAAACAGTTGCCTCTTGAAAAAGCACCTTTCAGGCAGCCTATCATTGGTAATTCCCAAGATAGAATCTTGGCAAGAGAGAAGAAAACTTTCCAATTTAACCATATGCTCACTTCTTCATTTCTCATCACCCTTCTTTCAAAAAACTCAAAAACACGTTTCTTCGCTGTCTGGTCTAAATACTGTTTCTTTAATGGGGAGGGGGAGAGATCAGCCATGGGTTTCACATTTTGTTACCAGTGGTTTGCTGTGATTGTACGGCTGGCTGCCACACGGCAACGACCTCGTCTGCTTTTGGGACCCTCGTGAGGGTGCACCTGAGCTAGGCTTGTGGACCCCCGAAGGGGTGAGAACCCTCGTTAGGGTGAGCCTAAGCTAGGTGGGTCTGGCTCTGCTAAGGAAGCACGAACACCATGATGTGTTAAAACGCATCAACCAGCTCAGCGAGATGCCAAAAGAACCCCCACTGGCTGATTGAGACGGTATTTATTAAGGCATACAAGAAGGGTTTTCGTAATACAACACACGATTACATGATTGGTTAAAAGCCTGTTGCAGGGCAAAACTTAAGCAGGTTAGAAGCTTTCCATAGGATGTGGTTTTCTCTCATGCCCGGAGTTCTCCAGACAGGCTTTGTGGTTTAGCGTTTCTGCGTAAACAGCAGGTGCTTTAGCTCGACAAAGGATGTGGTATTTTTATGTCGTTAGGCATGTTAGCTACATCTCCTCTGTTTTTACTTTATTAAAGCTGAAAACATGGAGCTTTTACGTCCATGGAGGTGAGTGCTATATCAGGTCGCGAGTTGCCCTCCGACCCCAAGCTTCCTGTGTCCGCACCTACCATACTTTCAGCGTCATCTTCCAAATCGTTATCCGAGGAGAAATGTAGCAAGGGTTGCTTACTTTCATCTGTTGGCACCAACATACATGCATTATTCTTCAGCATCATATTATAGAAACATCACAGTTCATGGCCATGTGGTTGGAACAGGATATGCAAAAATGTACACAGTGCAGCTACATTTTCCACATTGCAAGCTGTTATTTCCTCAGTTTGAAAGTCCCTGTTAAGATGGTTTCGATATTACTTTAGCTTTGCAAGCACAGCTTTCTAATTTGGGACCTCCCAGTGGGCATCCATCTCAACCCGCATTTACTACTCAATTTATTCCAGTCCCAAATTCCATATATATGTGTTCCAATCAGGAACAGTTAACAATGACAAACTATTTGAGATAGTATGAACAAAGATTGGCAAAACACAGGGTAATATTATGCAGCCTAAAGCAATCATTCCAATAAGCGCAACTACAGTTTGCAAACCAGGCAATTTTGACCACCATCCACTAAAGGCATCAGAGAGGTCCATCCCCTTCCATGTTTGCACAGGATTGTTGGAGACCATGGTTTCTCAGGGCAGGTGCCAGGCAGTGGAAGGATTTTTGTGCAGGGTCTGTAATGCTGGAGAGCTTCCTTGTGGCAGAATTATTCCGTTTGATGCACAATTCCGCAGGAAATGAGATAAAAAGTGTCACTGAGTAAGTTTTGTTCATAGTGTGATGGTTTGTAAAGTCATCTTCTTACAAAGGGCTAGAAAAGGAACTATTATCAGGAGAGGGATATCCCTGCAGTTGTCTATACAAGGCATAAACCTGACCCTGGGGCAACGTGAGATGTGGTTTTGGAATTAAACATGTAGAAAGCAAATTTTCCATATATACACTTCAGACAAACAAAAGGCATCAGTTTGTGTGATGTATGCAAGCTGTACATATAAGTCTTGTTTCATGTGTTGTTCAAGTGAATGTCTGGGTGATATGACAGCTCAAAATACAGTCATTATCAATAAAACACAAAAATTGCAGCACACAAATTCTCGGGTGAGCTTTGGTGGTTAAATTCTTCACATCTCCCCATGTCACTGGATGACTGGCATGACAGGATCGGGTTGGTGTAGAGTCACCGTTGCCATCTCTGGGATAGGAGTCAGGGGTTGGTGTCACAACATCTTTGGCTGGATCCTGTAGATGTAAACACAGCAGCCCTAGCCCCACCCCCAAGTAATTAAAGTCTTCGGTCATAACCATGTTTTGTCTGGTAATTGGTGTAAATATACCAGATGAAGAGGCAAACTTGTTTTTTGTTGAAAATGCCTCTGATAAGCGGTCGAATTAGAAATTGAAAAATTCAATTGATTCAAAATAAATTAAACAAGGATTGAGTTTTGTTTTGCAGGGCTGGGAGGCCGAGGTATTTTTCCTCTTTTGATTTATTCAGGGCATGTTTGTGAGTCTAATTAGCTCGCCCTGCAATTCCCTGGCCATGAGAACCGCAGGGCAAGCCAATTGTGTGTGTGTTGGACAATTGGGCATCCCAACATTGCAAAGGTACGAATGCAGTGGTTATCATATGTTTGGTGGCCTTTGCGAAGTGGCCATTATGAAACCAGAATAAATGTCAATGGAAACATGTAGATATTTCCACGGGGCAAATGAAGCATATTGGGTGACATCCATTTGCCAGATTTGTCAGGATTCAGTGCCCCTAGGATTTATTCCCATAGGCACTGAATGTGCTTGATGACTGCATGTGGGGCATTGTTGAATGATTGCAGCCGCTTCTGTTGAAGAGAGATCAAATTGTTTCATAAATGCCTTTGAAAAGGCTGATGGCTTCTGATGTGAGAAACATGAAAGGAGTGTTGTCTTTTTGAAATAAGAGTTTGTAGAGAAAGAAAAAGGGATAACAAGGTAAGCTTCATAGATAGAAGAAATAATTTGAGAGACATACAGACTATCCAAAATGAGATTAAAAGGCTGATCAGAAAATTGTTGAAATGCTAGCAAAGATGCATAGAGTTCCAGAGGAAAGGTACAGTTTTTGGTTTGGAGCTTCTTTGTAGATTGTTCCTGTTTGCACCGCCCCCAAGGGCGCGGCACTGAGCCTTGAAATGACCAGGTTTCCCACAATTAAAACAATTTCCGGTAGGATGGGAAGAAGCAGATGAAGAAGAAGCAGAGGAAGAAGAAGCAGGAAACGCGCCATTTTGTTGCAACGCAGCAGCAAAAGCCCCCATCTTGTGGTCAGTTGTACCCACGATGCGACAAGCCTGAAGGAAATCAGCTAAAGTAACCCCGGGACGATTTGCTATAGGTTGAAGAACCTTTTGACAATCCTATTAGCATTTTCATAAGCCAATTTCAGAGAAAGTTCCTCATTATCAATTTGTCTTTCTAGTGCCATCTGTTAAGTATGCAAACTGCACGCAAACATAAAAACATAAAAGAGAAAAAAAAACAGCTTCAAAAATAAAACAAACAATCTAAATAAAATAATTTGAGTCAATATTAAAATTTTCCAAAAAGCAAAGTTGAATTAAAACTTCAGATGCAGGCATCAGATATCACCCTTTACCCCACCTTTCTTGGCTGGCAGGAAGAGAAAAGAAAAAAAAATGGTGAAAAGAACACAGCCCCCCTCCTCCTGCCTTCTCACCAGGGGCAAAGAGGGGGGTGAGAGGAAAGGAAAAAATGTTTCAAAAACACCTCTTTTAACACAACACGCTCTGCTTTTTCAGCCAACAAACCTTACATTTCAAGCATCCAATACTGACTACATACACACTCATTCACACCTATAGTTACATTTCTTTTGCAATAAATCAGTCATTAAATTTATTTCAATGAACTAGCTTACCCCCAAAGCAGTGAAAACTCAGGCAGTAGTTTCAATCACAAAAGTGATAGGGCCCTTTAACGACTACTGTCTGTGTCAGACTGCCTCAAGGCGAAAGCACGTCCATTTTGCTGGCCAGCAATTAATTAATTAAATCACATTAATGTTACACACTATCATTATAGATGCAAAGAACGGTAAGTCAAAAGAAATTAAATGCACAGCGGGGGAGGATAGCAAAAGCAGAAGTCAGGAAAGGGAAAGCGAGAGTTGTATTTTTTCTGAGGACACATAAATCATTTTTGTACTAGGGTTTTGATCCCTGATGAAAGAGAGGGCGAGATGTTACAGACATGCCCCTCCTTGGATTTTTACACTCTCTTTTAAAATAACGCTTTTCTTGAGGTTTGCTGCCTTGCAATAAAGCAGCTACTAACAAATTAGTTTTATAAGAAGATGTTCTTATGTCCTGACACACTTCAATCATATCTGCCAAATGTATTTTAGAAGGTAAATCAAATTCTTTTTTGATATCATGGGCAGGACTTTCCTGTTATTTTTAAAATCAGCCAATTGTTTTGGTTTATTGGTAAGGGTTTGCCATGATTAAGACAGAAGGTCAATTAATTCTTTTTTATTTTTTCTTCAAACGAGGGAGAGATTTCCCTCCATTTGAGGCAATTTTAGTCTTTGTTTTTATACAGTGGTGCGGTTAAGTTTCTACAGACGATTGGCTTCTTGATTAAAAGGGAAAGTTCATGCCGATGAAAGGCATGAGACTTTGAGAGTGAGGAGCTCATACTTACGAAGCGCTTGCCTGCCAGGTGCGTAAGATGAGAATCAAGGCGCCGAACACGTAGCCACGGGACTCGGCGTGGGACAGCTGAAGGCAATTCGGCACGTCGGGGTCACCAGTTGTGATTGTGAGGCTGGCTGCCACACGGCGACGACCTCGTCTGCTTTTGGGACCCTCGTGAGGGTGCACCTGAGCTAGGCTTGTGGACCCCCGAAGGGGTGAGAACCCTCGTTAGGGTGAGCCTAAGCTAGGTGGGTCTGGCTCTGCTAAGGAAGCACGAACACCAAGATGTGTTGGAACGCATCAACCAGCTCAGCGAGATGCCAAAAAGACCCCCACTGGCTGATTGAGACGGTATTTATTAAGGCATACAAGAAGGGTTTTCGTAATACAACACACGATTACATGATTGGTTAAAAGCCTGTGCAAGGGCAAAACTTAAGCAGGTTAGAAGCTTTCCATAGGATGTGGTTTTCTCTCATGCCCGGAGTTCTCCGGACAGGCTTTGTGGTTTAGCGTTTCTGCGTAAACAGCAGGTGCTTTAGCTCGACAAAGGATGTGGTATTTTTATGTCGTTAGGCATGTTAGCTACAGTTTGCCCCACAAGCACATGCCCACTTTGCGGGGGCATGCACCCAGCTTTCTGCACATGAACTTTGCTTGCACATGCACCTTCCACGCATGCGCCTGGCCTCAAAAAAATGCCTAAACAGGACAGCATAGAGTCAGGGCAGGTGGGCAGACCCACCTGAGATTTCCGCTACCAGTTTGGGAAAACCAGTCCAAATTGGCTGAATTCCACCTCTGAGAAAAATGTCTCTCTTCAATGCTTCGCCTCATCCTCAACCACCAATAATGAGGTCTAATACATTCAGGGAAAGGCGCCATATTTCTTTGCCGCAATTCCTTCTCTTTACACAATCGCATTACATCTGTCTGAAATTTGCCAGAGAGATCTCCCCTGACAGGATTCATTTTTACTGCAAACTTCATTACATTTACATTGTATGAAAAGCCCGTCTTTTAAATAAAGTCAGAATCTAAAGGAATATCGTAGTCTGCTGCACCGAATTTCTTTGAGTTTTGCCTGCTTTATTCCTAAATTGCAATGGATCTTCCTGCAAATTACATCTTACTCTATTGAAAAACAGCAACAAAACAATTACCAGCATTGAAAGGCAATAGTTCAAATGCAACTATATTGCTTTGTCTGAAATTCAACACGCCATGATATTCTAACAAGCCTGGAAAATACAATTTGCGAGCAGGACAAGGAAAAAGAGATTTATTAATATTTTCCCAACCTAACTGGATAGCATTAGCACTTAGACTTATATACCACTTCATAGTGCTTTACAGCCATCTCTAAAGGGTGTGCAGTCAGCATATTGCCCCCCCCCAACAATCTGGGCCTTCATTTGTTTGTTTGTTTGTTTGTTTTATTGGATTTATATGCTGCCCTTCTCCCAAAGGACTCAGGGTGGCGTGCAGCATTAAAAAACACATATTACAAAACTTAAAAGAAAATTAGAAACAATCCAAGAAACAAACCAAATTAATATAACAATAACATTTTAAAAATTGGATAAAATTAACAGGCCAGGCCGGTTTGCTGGAAAAGCCAACTTTTTAGGGTGCGTCGGAAGGAACGGAGGTCGGGGATTATGCGAAGCTCCGGGGGCAGCTCATTCCAGAGGGAAGGCACTCCCACAGAGAAGGCTCTCCCCCTGGGGGTCGCTAGCCGACACTGTCTGGCTGACGGGACCCTGAGGAGGCCAACTCTGTGGGATCGCACTGGACGGTGGGAGGCTACTGGTGGCAGTAGGTGGTCTCGCAGATACCCTGGGCCTAAGCCATGGAGAGCTTTAAAGGTCATAATTAGTACCTTGAATTGCACCCAAACTTTTAGTGATGGGGGATTTTAACCTGCCGTCGGTGGGAGAAGCATCAGAAGGGGTTCGGGAGTTCATGGCTTCCATGATAGCCATGGACCTGACTCAAATGATTCAGGGCCCGACACACGAGGGAGGTCACACCTTGGACCTTGTTTTTGTCTCTCGCCAGTGGCTGAGTGATCTGGGAGGAGTGAATTTAACCATCACTCCTCTGTCATGGTCAGATCACTCACTCCTCCGACTTGACTTCCCTGGTGCTACCCCTCGCTGTGGGGAGGCGGAACCGGAAAACACTAGATGGTTCCGCCCCAGGCGCCTGATGGAACCAGACAGGTTCCAGACGGAGCTTGGGCCACCTCCTGCAGCCCTGACCCGCCCTCAGGTAGAGGACCTGGTGGCCGCGTGGAATAATGCGACTACCGGGGCCATGAACCGGGTGGCGCCTTTGCGGCCTCTCCGGTGGCAACGATCCACCCTGGCTCCTTGGTTTACCGAGGAGCTAAGGGTGATGAAGTGCCGCAAGAGATGCCTAGAGAGTCGTTGGAGATCCTCCCGATCCGAATTTGACCGAGCACAGGTACGAGCCCATTTAAGGACGTACCTAGTGGCATTGAGAATGGCCAAACGTCAATATTGTGCCGCTCTCATTGCATCCGCAGAGAACCACCCTGCCACCCTGTTTCGGGTGTCCCGCTCCCTTCTGTTTCAGAGGCCGCGGGAGGCCCCTTTACAGGGCAGGGCAGAGGAGTTTGGGAAATATCTGCAGGATAAAGTCGCTCAAATCCGGAAGAATTGGGTCCCCTTCAGTGGCCCAGTCGAGACGCCAGTGGCGAGTCTTGAGAAACCTTTTTGGGAGGAGTTTGACTTGGTTGTCATCGAGGATTTGGACAGATTGCGTGGACAACTGCGACCTACCACATGTTTGCTGGACCCGTGTCCCTCCTGGCTTGTACTGGCATCCTGGGAGGTTACACGCGACCGGCTCCTGGGCCTAGTGAACGCTTCATTGGGTGAGGGGTCTCTCCCGGCCGCCTTGAAAGAGGCGGTGGTGAGACCCTTGCTCAAGAAGCCTTCCCTGGACCCTACGGAGCTGGCCAATTATCGTCCTGTCTCCAACCTTCCCTTTTTGGTGAAGGTTGTAGAGAGTGTGGTGGCTTCTCAGTTTTCACGACATCTGGAGGAGAATGATTATCTAGACCCGTGCCAGTCCGGCTTTCGCCCTTGGCACAGCACAGAGACGGCCTTGGTCGCGTTGGTAGATGATCTCTGGAGGGCCAGAGATAGGGGCTGTTCCTCTATCCTGGTCCTATTAGACCTCTCGGCGGCTTTTGATACCATCGACCATGGTATCCTGTTGCACCGACTGGAGGGGTTGGGGGTCCGGGGCACCGTTTTGCGGTGGTTCGGCTCCTACCTCTCCGGCCGGATGCAACGTGTGTTGGCAGGGAAGCAGAGGTCGACCCTAAGCCCCCTTACTTGTGGGGTGCCACAGGGGTCGGTCCTCTCGCCACTCCTGTTCAACACATACATGAAGCCGCTGGGTGAGATCATCCGTGGTTTCGGGGTGGGATATCATCTGTATGCTGATGATACTCAGCTGTACATTTCCACCCCGAACCACCCCAACGAGGCCGTCGAAGTGATGTCCCGGTGTGTGGAAGCCGTACGGGTCTGGATGGATGACAACCGACTCAGGCTCAACCCTTCCAAGACGGAGTGGCTGTGGGTTCCGGCTCCCCGGTTCAACCAGATAATTCCATCTCTGGCCATTGGGGGCATTCAACTCACCCCCGTGGAACGGGCGCGCAATTTGGGCGTCCTCCTGGATGCCAGGCTGTCCATGGATGAACATGTGACAGCCGTGGCCAGGGGGGCGTTCCACCAGGTTCGCCTGGTGCGCCAATTGCGCCCCCTATTGGACCGGGACGCCCTACGCACAGTCACCCATGCGCTGGTGACGTCTCGCCTGGACTACTGTAACGCTCTCTACATGGGGCTTCCCTTGAAATGCACTCGGAGACTGCAGTTGGTCCAGAATGCGGCCGCGCGGGTGATTATGGGGAGTACTAAGTACTCCCATGTGACACCTCTCCTGCGCGAGCTGCACTGGCTTCCTGTGATCTATCGAGTGCGTTTCAAGGTCTTGATTACGATCTTTAAAGCGCTCCATGGCTCAGGACCTAGTTACCTGCGGGATCGTATTCTGCCCCATACATCCCTACGACCCATCCGCTCGCACAGAGAGGGACTTCTCCAGGTGCCGTCCACCAGACAGTGCCATGGGGCGGCGCCTAGGATCAGAGCCTTCTCTGTGGCGGGCCCAGCCCTGTGGGATGACCTCCCCCCGGATATTAGGACCTCTACTGACCTCCGCTCCTTCCGTGTCAAGCTCAAGACCCACCTTTTCCAAATAGCTGGCCTGGCTCAACCATAACTTCGTAATGCTCCTGATGGGTTTTTTAATTTAGTAATTTTATTTAAGGGGATTTTAAATTGTGTTTTTAATTGTCTTTCACTTATAAGTCAACTCTCCTCCATGCACATATGTATGTGTCTCTGTTCTTTTTGTATATATGTTTGTCTTATGTGTATTTTTATCCGTTTTTGATTGTACGCCGCCCCGAGTCCTTCGGGAGAGGGTTGCGGCTAATCAAATAAAATTATTATTATTATTATTATTACCCGGAAAACAACTGGCAACCAGTGCAGGCCACCTAAAAGGGGTGTAACATGGGAGCATCTAGGTACCCCCATGATAACCCGTGCAGCCGCATTCTGGACCAGCTGAAGCCTCCGGGTGCTCTTCAAGGGCAGCCCCATGTAGAGAGCATTGCAGTAGTCCAGGCGAGAAAGAACGAGGGCATGAGTGTCTGTGCATAGAGCATCCCGATCCAGGAAGGGGCGCAACTGACATACCAGGCAAACCTGGTAAAAGGCCCCCCTGGTCATGGCTGTCAGGTGTTATTCTAAAGTAAGCCGTGTGTCCAGGAGGACTCCCAGATTGCGGGCCCTCTCTGTGGGGGCTAAAATTTCTCCCCCTATCATCAAAGATGGAACAAGATGCACAAATCGGGATGACGGAAACCACAGCCACTCAGTCTTGGAGGGATTGAGCGTGAGCCTGTTCCTCCCCATCCAGATCCGCACAGCCTCCAGGCATCGGGACATCACATCGAGGACATCGTTTGGGAGGTTTGGGGTAGAGATGAGAAGTTGGGTATCATCAGCATATTGATGATACCGTATCCCAAAACCACGGATGATCTCGCCCAGCGGTTTCATATATATGCTGAACAGGAGGGGTGAGAGAACTGACTCCTGGGGCATCCCACAAGTGACACCTCTCGGGCTCGATCCCTGCCCTCCAGTCAACACGAACTGTGACCGATCCGACAGGTAGGAGGAGAACCACCGTAAAACGGTGCCCCCCACTCCCAACCCCCGAGTCGTTGCAGTAGGATACCATTGTCGATGGTATCAAAAACCGCTGAGACCAGGACCAGGACAGAGAAACAGCCCCTGTCCTGGGCCCGCCAGAGATCATCGACCAGCGCGACCAATGCCGTCTCCGTGCTGTACCCGGGCCTGAAACCCAACTGAAATGGATCCAGGTAGGCAGCTTCATCCAGGTACTGGGGAAGCTGACGTGCTACCACACTATCGACAACCTTTGCTACAAAGTGAAGGTTGGAGACCGGACAATAGTTGGCTAAAGAGGCTGGGTCCAGGGAAGGCTTCTTAAGGAGGGGCCTCACCACCGCCTCCTTCAAGGCAGTGGGAAAGAACCCCTCTCTCAATGAAGCGTTGGTAATCGCCTGGAGCCAGCCTCGTGTCACCTCCCGGAAGCCAAAACTAACCAAGAGGGACACGGGTCCAGCACACAAGTGGCAGCACTGAGTCTCCCCATAATCCTGTCCATGCCTTCGGGGGTCACAGAGTCAAACTCATCCCAGATGTCTCCACAAGATTCATCCCCGTCGACTCGCCCAAATCTACCCAGTCAGAATCCAAGACTGTCCGGATCTGAGCGATTTTATCCTGCAGACACTGAACAAATTCTTCAGCCCTACCCTGCAAGGGGTCTTTCTCAGTTCCTTGGTTAAGTAAGGAACGGGTCACCCTAAACAGGGCGGCTGGGCAGTTATCTGCGGACGTGATAAGAGTGGAAAAATGTTGCCATTTTGCCGCTTCTATTGCCACTAAGTAGGATTTAATATGAATTATTACTAGTGTTCGATCAGATTCGGACCGGCTGGCTCTCCAACCACTCTCTAGGCTTCTTTTCCAGTGTTTCATCTCCCGGAGCTCCTCGGTAAACCAGGGAGCCACCCGGGATCAACACCGGGTCAGAGGCCGCAAAGGCACAACGTGATCCAAGGCCCCAGTGGCCACCCTATCCCAGGCTTCCACTAGGGCTTCAGTCAAGTTGTGAGCAAGGGATTCAGGAAAAGTCCCAAGTTCCATCAGGAACCTTTCAGGGACCATCAGGCGCCTGGGGCAGAACCATCTAGTTAGTTCCACCTCCCTGCTGCAAGGGGTAGCAGTATGGAAGTCAAGCCTGATGAGGAAATGATCAGACAATGACAAGGGTTGAATAGAAATATCCCCTAAATCTAGATTATTCATCCACTGCCCAGAGACAAAAATCAGGTCGAGCGTGTGTCCCCTATTATGGGTGGGGTCTTGAATTAATTGAGTTAGGTCCATAGCTGTCATGGAAGCCATGAACTCCCAAGCTGACTCGGATATCTCGCCAATGGAAGGCAGATTTACCAACCTCAGAAGGAGGGAAGGCTGAGTCAATCTTGCACCAGTCAGGATCGAACTCCTGGCAGTGAGCAGTGTATTAGCCTGCAGTACTGCATTCTAAGCACTGTGTCACCATGGCTCTTAATGAGAAAGTGGAGCTTCTGACAGACACTATCATTTGAAGAATACAAAACTGGACTGAGGCATTTACAAACTGGAGTCTCCTGCCTGAAATTGATTAGATTGGACCGTCATAGATTTAATACTGGTGAGTATAGGGTAGGGTAGGGTAGGGTAGGGTAGGGTAGGGTAGGGTAGAGTGGAGTGGAATGGAATGGAATGGAATGGAATAGAATAGAATAGAATAGAACAGAACAGAACAGAACAAGGGTAGGGTAGGGTAGAGTAGAGTAAAGTAGAGTAGAATAGAATAGAACAAGAGTAGGGTAGGGTAGGGTAGGGTATAATAATAATAATAATAATAATAATAATAATAATAATAATAATAATAATAATAATAATAATAATAATAATACTATAAATGAGCAAACAGTAAAGGGGCAAATAGGAGGCAATATCAAAATAACAGAATAACAGAGTTGGAAGGAACCTTCTAGTCCAACCCCCTGCTCAGGCAGGAAACCCTCTACCATTTCAGACAAATGTTTGTCCAACCTTTTCTTAAAAACCTCAAGTGATGGAGACAAGTCATTCTACTGATTAATTGTTCTAATTGTCAGAGAATTCCTCCTTATTTCTAGGTTGGTTCTCTCCTTGATTAGTTTCCATCCATTGCTTCTTGTCTTAAATAATACTACCGCCACATTCTATGGGTTAATATACATACACATTAGAGAGTCACTTAGTAGTCACTTTGGTTTTTTCAACTGAGAGAATTAGGTTCTCGCTAGCATGGTAGTGAGGGACGCGGTGGCTCAATGGCTAACACATTGAACTTGTCGATCAGAAAAGTTGGCAGTTTGGCAGTTCAAATCCCTAGCGCTGCATAACAGAGTGAGCTCCCGTCAATTGTCCCAGCTTCTGCCAGCCTAGCAGTTCGAAAGCATGTAAAAATTCAAGTAGAAAAATAGGAACCACCTTTGGTGGGAAAGTAGCAACATTCCATGTGCCTTCGCCATTTAGTCATGCCGGCCACATGACTGTGGAGACATCTTCGGACAGTGCTGGCTCTTTGGCTTTGAAATGGAGATGAGCATCGCCCCCTAGAGTCGGGAACGACTAGCACATATGTGCGAGGGAAACCTTTACTTTTACCTTAGTGTGATAGCACAAAGGGGATGGGGGCGAAGTAGCTGTTCAATTGAACAGCTTAGCTTAACTGCTAGCCCAATACTTGAGTATGGCACTCTTTTCTACAATTGTTTATTGACGGGACGCAAAACAAATGCATTGACAGACAGTCTGATGTAGTGGTTAAGGTACCAGGCTAGAAACTGGGAGAATGTGAATTCTAGTTCTCCCTTAGGCACAAAAACCAGCTGGATGACCTTGGGCCATCTATGAGATGACAAAAAATCTATATCAGACTGAAAGTTGCTATCGCTACTGCTGATCCTTATTCTGCCTCTATTGTCTTTCTTCCCCATCACTACGAGTTACCTAACTTCCCTCCGAGTTAATGAGGGCACAAAGTGTGACAGATTTTGTATGCCTTGAAGCTGCCCTTGGATGGTGTTGGAATAAGTGGAGAAAGATTACATTAACACCAGCCCAGCTAAGGATGATATGAAGACAATGTGCTGGCAGGAAAGGGATATTGCCACGGCATGTTTGTGCTGGCTTGAGATCCAAGTAAGGAAATGCCATGCATCTTCATTTCTTAATCACATTTGGATCTCTTAACTTGGGAAAGTATATTAGACAAATGTAGAATCCATAGGAGAAAAATGAAACTAATGCAGCATCTGAGAGAATATTTTTGCACAAGAAATCCTGTCTTTTCTTATGATGAAATATTTAGAACATAGAAACGTAGGGCTGGAAGGGACTTCAGAGATCTTATAGTCCAACCCCCTGCTCAAGGCAGAAGACTTTATACCATCCTTGTCAAATGCTTGTCCAGTCTATTTTTGAAAGCCCCCCAGTGAAAAACCTCTAATTTGTTCTATTCTGATCTCTTACCTTCTTGCTAAAAGTGGAAAAGCTCATTTTAAAACCACTTTTCCTTAGCGTGGCATTCTCCACAGGCATTAGGACTACAATTCCCAGAACTCCAGTGCTGAGTAGGAATTCTGGGAGGGGAAGTATCTGAAAGTCGTCAGGTTGAGGATGGCTGCTTTAAATCATTCATAGAACTCACATTATCTACCGCATTTTTCAGTGTATAAGATGCACCTAGCTTTTGGGGAGGAAAACAAGAAAAAAATCTGCCTCTGCCTCCCAGCAATTTGCCTCCTTGCAGCAAACAGGCTGCTTCCATTTCAATTTTAACACAGCCTGATTAGCACAGGGGAAAAAACATCTGCCTTCTAGCAATTTGCCTCCTTGCAGCAAACAGCCCGTTTCAGTTTCAGCACAGCCTGAAGCAGCTGATTGTTGGGCCTTCTGGCCATCAGTTGTTTCAGATTGCATGGATTGCCATAGCCTATTGCTGCCTCCATGAACCCCATTTTCCTCCCATTCCGGGCGGCGGGATCAGAATGGGTAGAAAATGGAGCGTGCGGAGGCCGAAAACGGGGTGTGCAGAACCCAAAAATGGGATGCAGCGGCCAAAAATGGGGCAAGCGGAAGCTGCAGTAGGCAATGGCGATCCCTGCAGCCTGAAACAGCTGATGGCCGGGAGGCTGATCCAATCAGCTGCTTGAGCTAATCAGGCTGTGCTGAAATGGAAATGGAAACAGGCTGTTCACTGTTTGCTGCAAGGAGGCAAATTGCTGGGAAGCAGAGGCCAAAGGGTGGGGGCTGGTGGGCGGGCTACATTCGATGTATAAGATGCACCCAAATTTTCACCTTCTTTTAGTGGTGGTGGTGTGTGTGCGTCTTATATTCTAAAAATCAGTAAGTTATAAATCAGGTATTTTATGTTACCTGAATCTTTTCCTCAGCTGGTTCTTGGCTCTGAACAGTGTACATTCAGTAAAAGTCCAGGCTTAGAATTTGTGATGGGGTGATAGATCAAAAGACATTTAAAATGTATAGCCACTAAAGGCGGAACCGGAAGGTATTAGATGGTTCCGCCCCAAGCGCCTGATGGAACCAGATAGGTTCCAGACGGAGCTTGGGCCACCTCCTGTGGACCTGACCCGCCCCCGAGTGGAGGACCTGGTAGACGCATGGAATAGTGCGACTACCGGGGCCCTAGACCGGGTGGCGCCTTTGCGGCCTCTCCTGCGGCGATGAACCACCCTGGCCCCTTGGTTCACAGAGGAGCTAAGGGTGATGAAACGCCACAAGAGACGCCTAGAGAGTCGTTGGAGATCCTCCCGTTCCGAATTTGACCGAGCACAGGTACGAGCCTACCTGAGGACGTACCTTGTGGCATTAAGAGCGGCCAAACGTCAACATTGCGCCGCTCTTATTGCATCCGCAGATAACCGCCCTGCCGCCCTGTTTCGGGTGACTCGCTCCCTCTTGTTTGAGAGACTGCGGGAAGCCCCTTTACAGGGCAGAGCAGAGGAGTTTGGGAAATATCTACAGGACAAAGTCGCTCAAATCCGGATGGGATGGGCCACTTTCAGTGGTCCAGTAGAGACGCCCGTGGCGAGTCTTGAGGGACCGCTTTGGGAGGAGTTTGACTCGGTTGCCATCGAGGATTTGGACAGGTTGTGTGGACGTCTGCGACCTACCACATGTTTATTGGACCCGTGTCCCTCCTGGCTTGTACTGGCATCCTGGGAGGTTACGCGCGACTGGCTCCTGGGCCTAGTGAACGCTTCGTTGGGTGAGGGGTTTCTACCGGCCGCCTTGAAAGAGGCGGTGGTGAGGCCCCTGCTCAAGAAGCCTTCCCTGGACCCAACGGACCTAGTCAATTATCGTCCAGTCTCCAACCTTCCTTTTTTAGCGAAGGTTGTAGAGAGTGTGGTGGCACAACAGTTCCCACGTCCCCTGGAGGAAAATGATTATCTAGACCCGCGCCAGTCCGGCTTCTGACCCGGGCACAGCACGGAGACGGCCTTGGTCGCATTGGTTGATGATCTCTGGAGGGCCAGAGATAGGGGTTGTTCCTCTATCCTGGTCCTATTAGATCTCTCGGCGGCGTTCGATACCATCGACCATGGTATCCTGTTGCACCGACTAGAGGGGCTGGGAGTCAGGGGCACCGTTTTACGGTGGTTTGGCTCCTACCTCTCTGACCGGACGCAACATGTGTTGGCAGGGGAGCAGAGATCGACCTGGAGGCCACTCACATGTGGAGTGCCACAGGGATCGGTGCTCTCGCCTCTCCTGTTCAACACATACATGAAACCGCTGGGCGAGATCATCCGTGGTTTTGGGGTGGGATATCATCTGTATGCTGATGATACTCAGCTATACATTTCCACCCCGAACCACCCCAATGAGGCCGTCGAAATGATGTCCCGGTGTTTGGAGGCCGTACGGGTCTGGATGGATGGCAACCGACTAAAACTCAACCCTTCCAAGACGGAGTGGCTGTGGCTTCCGGCCTCCCGGTTCAACCAGTTGCTTCCATCTCTGGCCATCGGGGGCGTGCAACTAGCCCCCATGGAACAGGTGCGCAATTTGGGCGTCCTCCTAGATGCCCGGCTGTCCATGGATGACCATGTAACAGCCGTGGCAAGGGGGGCGTTCCATCAGGTTCGCCTGATGCGCCAATTGCGCCCCTTATTGGACCGGGATGCCCTACGCACAGTCACCCATGCGCTAGTGACATCTCGCCTGGACTACTGCAATGCTCTCTACATGGGGCTTCCCTTGAGATGCACTCGGAGACTACAGTTGGTCCAGAACGCGGCCGCGCGGGTGATTATGGGGAGGACTAGATACTCCCCTGTAACACCTCTCCTGCACGAGCTGCACTGGCTTCCTGTGGTCTACCGAGTGCGTTTCAAGGTTTTGATTATGATCTTTAAAGCGCTTCATGGCACAGGACCTAGCTACATGCAGGATCGCATCCTGCCCCACACATCCCTACGACCAATTCGCTCACACAGAGAGGGACTTCTCTGGGTGCCGTCCGCCAAACAGTGTCGGAGGGCGACACCCAGGAGCAGAGCCTTCTCTGTGATGGGCCCAGCCCTGTGGAATGACCTCCCCTGTGACATCAGGATTACTTCCGATCTCCGCTCCTTCCGTGTACAGCTGAAGACCCACCTCTTTCAATTATCTGGCCTGGCTCAACCGTAATTTTTCTTACTCCTCCTGACTGTCTTTTTAAATTTTAAATTTTAATTTTACATTGGGTTTCTTACAATTGGGGGTATTTTAATGGTGATTTTTAACTGTCTAAATGTGATGTAATTTGTTACCTCCTCCGTGCATGTGTGTCTTTGTATATATGTATGTTTATGTGTTTGTACACATGTTTTATGTTCTATATGCTCCATTGTACGCCGCCCCGAGTCCTGTCTGGAAAGGGAGCGGCTAATAAATTCAAATTTATTATTATTATTATTATTATTATAAGACCAAACTTCCTAGGCTTGGACAAATCCAAGGTGAAATTGTTAAGAAGCAAGCCCTTAGAACTTTTATTGTGCTTGTTTACTTATTTATATCTCAAGCAACTATAGCAGTGTTATCAGCACTGGTCAGGCACTTCTAATGTGTTTGAGCAAAAAAGATTTATGACTCGAGATGAATACTATATATGCCCATTAAGCATTTATGCTACCAGCAGTATTTCACTGACATGAGTCTATCACATCATCACCACTCCAAATTGCTTCTACTGTGTAATCAACATAATGGATAATTTTAAAGGATACACAAACACATTATTCCCCCCAAAATTTGTAGTGTCCAATATGCTGGATTTTAGCACCTAGACATCTCTACAAGATAGTTGCACATGATTTTAATCCTATGAAGTTAATGTCGTATAGGTAGTCTTCCACATATGGCCATTTGTTTAACTATTATTTGAAGTTGCAATGGCATTGAAAAAAGTGACTTACTGCCAATCCTTGTACTTGCGACTGTCACAGCTTGTGATTGCATTTCAGGCATTTGGCAATCAGAACTATAGAAGAGAATATTCATAGCTTGGGGTTGAAAAGAGGGGTCCCTGGTGCTTTCCGAATTTGCTTGTTTTTTTGCAATGTTTCATTATCAACCAGGTAACATCATCAGTACACAGCAGTGCACTGATGACATTACCTAGTTTGGTAATGAAATGTTGCAAAAAAATAACCAAGCTCAGAGAGCATCAGGGATCCTACAATCAGAATTATTTACAACAGTTGCAATGACCTGGGGTAGTGTGACCACTAATTTCAGCCTTCCAAGTAAAGTCGATGGGGGAAGCCATATTGAGTAACTAGGTTGAATAACTGGATTAATCATGTTTTGTGATGTACTTCGGGAATGAAGTAGGTCAAGCTGAAAGAGAATGACTGGGCCAGGTCAATCAATAATCTCCATGATCAAATGGGATCCAGAATCCAGGCTAATCACAATCCAGCATCACTGGACCAGTGAGGAACATGTGCCCACCCAATCTGTTTCTGGGCTGTAGTTCCGACTTCCCCTTGATTATGCCAGCTAAGACTCATATGAGTTAGAATTTAAGAACTTACATTTAATTTAATGCCACAAAGAAGAGGGGGGTCAACCTATTCTCCAAAGCACCCGAAGATAGAACAAGAAGCATTGTTTGGAAACTAATCAAGGAGAGAACCAACCTAGAACTAAGGAGGATAGAACTATCCTGAGAGTGAGAACACTTAATTAATGGAAAAACCTATCTCTAGAAGTTGTGAGTGCTCCATCATTGGAGGTTTTCAAGAGGAGATTGTCCAAAAATGATATTGCATCTATTACTTGAGCAAAGGGTTGGACTAGAAGACCTTCAAGGTCCCTTCCAAACTCTGTTATTCAACATACCATGTTTTCCCCAAAATAAGACCAGGTCTTATAAAAAAAATTGCTCCACTAAATGTGTCCACTGACATGATTTTAACTAGGGTTTATTTTTGGAATAGGTCATATATTGTGAGCATCCTGAAAAATCATGCTAGGGCTTATTTTTTTGGTTGGGTCTTATTTTTGGGAAAACACGGTAGAACACATAATATCAGAGTTGGATTCTGTTGATCAAAATCTTGAGTGCAAAGTTTACTCTTCTCTATCACACTGTACTTGAACATAGATTTGGGCAACTGAATGGAACCTAAGCAGTGCTCAAAAGTGGATCTCTGCTTTTCTCCAAACAGTAGATGTTTTAAAATGCATTTTTATGCTCCTTTTCAATAAAATAAACCTATATACTGCATGTAAGGCTTTCAAAGGCAAAAGAGACATAAAGCTTTTATATATATATATATATATATATATATATATATATATATATATATATGTGTGTGTGTGTGTGTGTGTGTGTGTGTGTGTGTGTGTGTGTGTGTGTGTGTGTGTGTGTGTGTGTGTGTGTGTGTGTGTGTGTGTGTGTGTGTATTTGTGTTACAACCCCTGGTATGCCTAAAATACAAATACAACACAAATAGATCTATACTAGTCTCCCTTTATTTATTTATCAGTACAAATACAACACACACACACACACACACACACACACACACACACACACATATATATATATATATATATATATATATATATATATATATATATATATATATATGTTGTATTTGTACTGATAAATAAATAAAGGGAGACTAGTATAGATCTATTTTGAGCTAATTAGCTCTCATCAGCTTGCCATACCCTTACTGGGATTTGAACCCGGGCTGTATATATCTTAGGCAGAAGTCACAAATACATAACATATATATAAAGAGAGAGGAAAGAAACTTGGCTCCACAAAGCTTCCTTTCCAGCTTACCTTAATTTCATGGTGTTATTGAAAAGGCCGAGGAGGAAAGTCATCATTGGCTCCCTAAAGGCACTTAGAGAACCCGGCCATGGCTAATTCTAAAATTCCATAAAGTCACATCCTTTTAGAGTCTTAAGCCATTGCTGAAATAGATGGGAGCCTTTCCAACTGCTAGATGGAGTCTTTTGGTTGCCATTTATCAATTTATCTTTCTTGGGAGGTTTTTGTGCATTACAGGAAGAAAAAAAAAACCACAGAAGAGCATAAATGGGGGAAAAAAATTACAGTAAAACAAAAAGAAATCCTTTTTCCTTTTAGTTCTCTACTAATGTTCCTGGGTCAAGAAAGCTTTTACGGACTAGCCCTAAGTGACAAGGGACAAAGAGGAGAACAAATGGAAAGAATTATCATTTCTTAGAAAGAATTCTTACAAAGAATCATATGGGCAGAAACCAACCAACTGTTTTTGTGTGCTGAGAGTTCACAAAGGCAGGAAATTGCATTTTTTGTAGCATTTAGCTAGTACTACAACTTGCGGGATCAAATCCTGTTAACATTCATATGACATGCCAGGATATCCCAGGGCTCACTATAAAGCAGGACAAGTGGGACCTTATCACAGATTCCAAGTCTCTGAAATTTAGTGCCTAGGATGACATTAAAACCTAGGAGAGAAAGAGAATTAGCAGAATTGTGCAGAAAGATTCTCCTTGGTGAACTGTAAGTTGCAAAAGAACAGCTAGTTATTGAAAACAAGGCTTCCATGTTTAATGACAATCTAGGAAGCTCCTTCTGTTGTTTAATTCAATCCATGATTTAAATCATGGCAGCAGGAGGAGGAGGAGGAGGAGGAGGAGGAGGAGGAGGAGGAGGAGGAGGAGGAGGAGGAGGAGGAGGAGGAGGAGGAGGAGGAGGAGGAGGAGAAGGAGAAGAAAAAGAGGAGGAGGAGGAGAATAGAAGAAGAAGAGGATATTAAATATCTACTAACACATATATTAACCACAGCTAGAATAGCTTTTGCCCAATGCTGGAAGCAAAATATTATACGGACGAATTAGTGATTAAAAAAAACCTTGGATTGTGCAGAGATGGACAAACTAACCCTAAAATTAAAGGACGAAGAAGAATCGGAATACTACGAAATTTGGAATAAATGGTATGAATGGTTGGAAAATAAGAAAAATAATTAAGCCGAAAACAATATCCATAAATAAACAGAGAACTGTATATAAAAGTAGGTAAATATGTAAAAGATTATAAAAATGTATAGATAAGATGACATAATGATGTAATAAATGGTAAAGAGAGGAAAACATATACAGATATGACGATGTAACATTGTACAAACTGTTGATATAAAGATTGTAATATGTGATGAAAAGACAAAAATAATAAAAAAAATTATTATGAAAAAAAAAAAGAAGAAGAAGAGGAGGAGAAGGAGAAGGAGATGATGATAATGATTTCAACTATTATTGAAAGAGTTAACTCAAGATGTCTTTGGCCATGAAAGGAGCATAGCTCTCATTGTCCCCATTCTTGCAAGTGAAGTACCTATGGCCTCACTTGGCCTCTAGGGTCATCCACTATGAATGAGGCAGCAGATGTAGGCAATAACTCAGTGAATGGAAAACCAGCCTTTAGAAGTACTTCACAATGGGGAGAAGACAGCATGAAACAAAGGAGATTACCCTTTTCCCTCTTTTTGCCTAGTGGTACTGAGAGGCATTGGTGTCAGCCCACTGCAGGCTCCCACGGGGAGCATCTCGAATTCCTCAAAGGAAAGATTTTTCAATATTAAGTCCTACCATGGTTATGAAACTACAGTCAAGGGAATAATCCCCACTTAATAGGCCACTTTATTTTTTTGCCTTCAAAGCCGGGTATGTAAATTTCATTGAGTCCCTGGCTGTCTTTCTGAATAAAGTAGCCCCCCCCCCCTATTTGTTATTCCGTAAGATTGGTTCTTTAAGGGTGGCCCAGCTCTGGTAGGTCAATTCAGAAAGTGGATTCATTCAATAAGTTAAGTGCACTGAGTAAATATTGTCTCTGAATCCAGCTCATGATGGTTTAATGTTGACTGTGAACAACTTCCCTCGAGTATATATCTACAGGTAGTCCATGACTTTCAACCATTCACAGTGACTGTTCAAAGTTACAATGGCACTGAAAAAAGTGACTTGTGAATGGGAATGGAATGGAGTGGAGTGGAGTAGAATAGAACTAGAATGGAGTGGAATGGAATTGAGTGGAGTGAAGTGGAATGGAGTAAAGTGGAGTAGAATAGAACTAGAATGGAATGGAATGAAGTGAAGTAGAATGGAGTGGAGTGGAGTAGAATAGAATTAGAATGGAGTGGAGTGGAGTGGAATTGAATGGAGTGAAGTGGAATGGAGTAAAGTGGAGTAGAATAGAACTAGAATGGAATGAAATGAAGTGAAGTGGAATGGAGTGGAGTGGAGTAGAATAGAATTAGAATGGAGTGGAGTGGAGTGGAATTGAGTGGAGTGAAGTGGAATGGAGTAAAGTGGAGTAGAATAGAACTAGAATGGAATGGAGTGAAGTGAAGTGGAATGGAGTGGAGTGAAGCGGAATGGAGTGGAGTGAAGCGGAATGGAGTGGAGTGGAGTAGAATAGAACTAGAATGGAGTGGAGTGGAGTGGAATTGAGTGGAGTGGAGTGAAGTGGAATGGAGTAAAGTGGAGTAGAATAGAACTAGAATGGAATGGAGTGAAGTGAAGTGGAATGGAGTGGAGTGAAGTGGAATGGAGTGGAGTGGAGTAGAATAGAATTAGAATGGAGTGGAGTGGAGTGGAATTGAGTGGAGTGAAGTGGAATGGAGTAAAGTGGAGTAGAATAGAACTAGAATGGAATGGAGTGGAGTGGAATAGAACTAGAATGGAATGGAGTGAAGTGGAGTGGAGTGGAATGGAATGGAATTAGAATGGAACCGAACGGAATGGAATGGAGTGGAGTAGAGCGGACTGGAATAGAATTAGAATGGAATGGACTGGAGTGGACTGGACTGGAGTGGAGTGGAATGGAGTGGAATAGAACTAGAATGTAACAGAACAGAATGGAGTGGAGTGGAGCAGAGTGGACTGGAATAGAATTAGAATGGAATGGAATAGAATGGAGTGGAGTGGAATGGAATGGAATTAGAATGGAACAGAATGGAATGGAATGGAGTGGAGTGGAATAGAATTAGAATGGAATGGAGTGGAGTGGAATGGAATTAGAATGGAACCAAATGGAATGGAATGGAGTGGAGCAGAGCGGACTGGAATAGAATTAGAATGGAATGGAGTGGAGTGGAGTGGATTGGAGTGGAATGGAATGGAATTAGAATGGAACAGAATGGAATGGAGTGGAGTGGAGTGGAGCAGAGTGGACTGGAATAGAATTAGAATGGAACGGAGTGGAGTGGAATTGGAATTGGAATTGGAATTGGAATTGGAATTGAAATTGGAATTGGAATTGGAATTGGAATTGGAATTGAAATTGAAATTGAAATTGAAATTAGAATTAGAATTAGAATTAGAATGGAGGGGAGGGGAAGGGAAGGGGAATATAATAGGAATAGGAATAGGAAACTAATATTTAGAATAGAGTAGAGTAGAGTAGGGTAGGGTAGGGTAGAGCAGAGCAGAGCAGAGCAGAGCAGAGCAGAGCAGAGCAGAACAGAATAGAATAGAATAGCAGAGTTGGAAGGGACCTTGGAGGTCTTCTAGTCCAATCCCCTGCTTAGGCAGGAAACCCTATACCATTTCAGATAAACGGTTGTCCAATCTCTCTTAAAACATCAAGTGTTGGAACATTCACAAGTATGTATTTTTCACGCTCATGACTGTCCCCATGGTCACAGGAACAAAATTCAGATGCTCCGCAGCTGATTCATATTTATCATCGGTCAGTAGGCAAAATATGGCACAGAGGTTATGCAAATGTTAGCAATCATAGATCTGCTTGTCTAGCTCTCATTCCCACTCCTTTGAAGTCTACCTCGGATTTCAAATTTCATTCATGAAAATGGAATACCTTGGAATATTCCTGAGCATTATGACCCAGGTACTTAGATTTCTGAATCACACACATTTGAACTGTGACAATACCACTAAAAAAAAGTAAATTCCCCTGCCCATTGTGGATTTCAAAGCATCTCAGCTACAATGAGTTAGAAGAAAGAGACTCCAGCGCTGAAGACAGTAGGTAGGAAAATGGGGCTTTTCAATACCTGAACTACTCTGGATCTGAGCTAACTTCTACAATTGTTTTTTTATCATTTATTTTGTCCTGATTGATAGCTACATCAATTTGAACTCTTCCATAATTTAAACAGATTCATTTACCTTCCCTATCGGTTTGCAAATGTGAGTGTGCCCACCACCGTGCATGCACCACACCTTCCACGCATGCGCTTAGCCTAAAAAAAGGGCCTAAATGAGATGCCGTAGATCCAGGGTGGGTGGGTGGAGCCACCATGATTTCCGCTACCGGTTCGGGCGAACTGGTCAGAACCGGCAGGATACTACCTCTGGATTCAAAGCTTATTTTGGAACAGTGACTGAACTCAATCAAACTTTAAAAATAAAGGTTTCCCTCGCACGTATGTGCTAGTTGTTCCTGACTCTAGGGGGCGGTACTCATCTCCATTTCAAAGCCGAAGAGCCAGTGCTGTCCGAAGACATTCTCCATGGTCATGTTGCCGACATGACTAAACGCCGAAGGCGCACGGAACGCTGTTACCTTCCCACCAAAGGTGGCCCCTATTTTTCTACTTGCATTTTTTATCTGCTTTCGAACTGTTGGGTTGGCAGAAGCTGGGACAAGCAACAGGAGCTCACTCCGTTACGCGACGCTAGGGATTCGAAGCGCTGAACTGTCGCCCTTTCTGATCGACAAGCTCAGCGTCTTAGCCCCTGAGCCACCTCATCCCTAATCGAACTTTGCTTTCATGTAAATGTGATTCATACTGAAATAGTTTTCTTGCTGAGGGGAAGCCAAATATCCAACTGCTTTCATTCTGTAGATGCGAAGCGACACCGCATGTTTGATAAAAACTTTTACTAGGAAAATGATGATTATTTCTCAATCACAAGGAGTCCAATCACTTAGACTCCAGTTGAGAATCGACGTCTTGAAATGAATTCCTTCATCTTATCATCTTTATTATCCATTTCTTTCTTTCCAACTAGTATGGGTACATTGATGTAATTATCACAACTCCTCATTAGCCTTCCATTGTAAAAGCTGTTAAATGACCTGGATGGGTCTAGAATGAATATGCTGCTTTTTTTTTCTTTTTTTCTTTTACCATTATATTTATATGCTGGAAATTCAACCGAAGGAGAAATGAAACGAAGGGGAAAGAGTTCCCTTGGGGTAAAGTACAGATAGTCCTCGACTTAGGACCACAATTAAGCCCAACATTTATGTTCCTCAGTGAGACATTTGTTAAGTGTGTTTTGCCCCATTTTATGACTTTTCTTGCCACCGTTGTTAAGTGAATCACTGCCATTGCTAAATTAATAACATGGCTGTTAAGCGAATCTTGCTTCCTCATTTTTTTTTTAAACAAAGTTTTATTGGTTTTTTTAAAATTTGCAAGGGAAAAGGTAGTGGAAAAATATACACATTTTGGCAGTTGCAAAGTGTGGTAGGCGCCCCCTCCCTCCAAACTCATAGTATACATCTGGGTAAAAGTCATTAATACATAATCATATATAATCAGCATATTAATTCTATTGGTACTTTCAATCAATTTAATACATAGTAGTATATAGTCCACTTGTTAATTCCATTAATACTTTCGGTCAGTTTATGTCAAAGAGACTTTCTTATTCATTTTTGTGATCTGAGCTTTCTTGGTATTGCCCCATCTCCCCCCGCCGGCAGAGCTCCGGCCCCTCCCGTGTCCTGCATATCCGTTGTAGGATCTTCTGTTTTTTCTAGGTGTATTTTGTTTTTTTCCATAAAGGCCTGTGCCTCTATGGGTGTATTAATTCTAATTCTTGTCTCCTCCCAGAATATTAACATACCTTCAGGCATACCTTCTTGCTTCCTCATTGAGTTTGCTTGTCAGAAGGTCGCAAAAGGTGATCATATGACCTGGGGACAGGTCAACCATCATAAATAGGAGTCAGTTGCCAAGCATCTGAATTTTGATCATGTCACCCATAAGGATGCTGCAACGTTCATAAGTGGGTAAAATGGTCATAAGTCATTTTTTTTCAATGCCATTCAAATGGTCACTAAAGGAATTCTTGTAAGTTGAGAAATCTTGTTCACCCATCTGGGAATATTGCTTGAAACGATAGGGTGTTCCCCCCCCCCCCATTTTGTATTCATATTTGTATTCATTTATTAGAGTTAATTTACAACCCAGCTAATGGCAACCGTTTTAGGAAACTAACCAAAATATAATTAACATACCATACAATACAGTACAGTACAATACAATACAATACAATACAATACAATACAATACAATAGTAAGGTGACCAACCGTCCTCCTTTAGGGAGGACAGTCCTTCTTTTTGTAAGTTCTGTCCTCCCTCGAAAAGTGTCCTCCTACATGTCCTCCTTTTTGATATTTGAAGGCTAATCTGTTGCGCATTATGTGACGTATTTTATTAAACAGTTTTTAATGGTGTTTTTTTTACTTCATCGCAAGTATATTGAACAGATATTGAATCTTGTGTTGAATTTTTATCTAAAGAAATGCTAGACATTAAAATAGACGGCAATTGTCTCTTTGAAGAAATTAGAAGTCTGAATGTATATTTAAATTCTGAAAAATTAATACAATGGGAAAATCAACATGTTGAAATTGATAAAAGATGGGTGGATATTTTCAGCCATTTCAAAAATGAACATATTCCATGTGAACATTTCTTTATACTTGTTCAATTTACGTTGTGCTGCCCTGAAACTAATGCAGCAGTTGAAAGAGTTTTTTTCAATTGCCAATGATTTTTCGACAAGTGAGAAATCGAGATTGAATGTTGATACTCTAGCTGCAGCATTTGCCGTAAAATTCAATATGAAGGATATTTCTTGTTCAGATATTTCCAATATATTGTTAGAAGATGATACATTGACAAAAAATATTAATTCAATGGAAAAGTACTCATTCAAATAATAATTAACAGGCATGTAAGCATAATTACAATATAAAATGTTGCAAATGTTTTTATTATGCATATATCATATTTTACTGTATTATTGTTGCAATGAATAAAATATTTCTTTTATTTATGATATATTTTTATTTATATTTAATTTATTTGTCCTCCTTTTCATTGTAAAAAAGTTGGTCACCTTAACATTTTGGACAATAGAACGTGTTTTGTCCTCCTTTTCATTGTAAAAAAGTTGGTCACCTTAACAATAGCAGAGTTGGAAGGGACCTTGGAGGTCTTCTAGTTCAACCCCCTGCCTAGGCAGGAAACCCTATACCGTTTCAGACAAATGGCTATCCAACATCTTCTTAAAGACTTCCAGTGTTGGGGCATTCACAACTTCTGGAGGCAAGCTGTTCCACAGATTCATTATTCTAACTGTCAGGAAATTCCTCCTCAGTTCTAAGTTGCTTCTCCCCTTGATTAGTTTCCACCCATTGCTTCTTGTTCTACCCTCAGGTGCCTTGGAGAATAGTTTGACTCCCTCTTCTTTGTGGCAACCCCTGAGATATTGGAACAATGCTATCATGTCTCCCCTAGTCCTTCTTTCTATTAAACTAGACATACCCAGTTCCTGCAACCGTTCCTCATATGTTTTAGTCTCCAGTCCCCTAATCATCTTTGTTGCTCTTCTCTGCACTCTTTCTAGAGTCTCCACATCTTTTCTACATTGTGGTGACCAAAACTGAATGTAGTATTCCAAGTGTGCCAAGAAGCCAAGACTTTTCAAGAATAAAAGATAAAAAAGCAGAAGAGATTTAGAACGTTAAAAGACTTGGGTGAAATATATATAATTCCAATGTCAATTATGAAGAGCAAAATTGTTCTTCTCTATTTAAATATTTACCTAGTCAAAGCACTAACAAAAGGCAGCGCTCCCTGCACAGGAATATAACTGCAGGTTTTTGCCGTGGGCAGATTTTGTTCAAATTTGATCATGAACAGAGTTTGGGAAGGGACATTTTTAAAAATGACCTGGGTGTCAGATTTCTTTGTCAGGGAGGCAGGCAAAGAGGTGTATTTGACTTGTGCTGCCCTTCAAAAAGTCAAACGGGGTGGAGTGGGGGAATCTGCTCTCTTGGGGAGGTTCACATAGGAATTATTTTAAGTTTTTGAGCTGAAAATGGAAAAGCTTTTTTTCTGCTCTCTCAAGAAAACCTAACATGTTTCAGATAACCGGTGAGGGGTGGGGGTGGGAGGAATGAAAATAAAAGTGTGATTTCTTACAGACAATTCTTTCTGCTCCCAGTTCTATGATTGCTATTGATTCGAAGAGAGATCTAATTTGCTTCAGCTCATGTGATTGAGATGCTTATCATATATTAAAACCTGGTATCTTTATTTATAAATTACTCTTCTAATCTTTCAGTGTTTCTTGCCAGTCCCATTTTTAAATGGAATTTGGGGACTGGAAAGGTAAGGTAAAGGTAAACGTCCCCCCGTACATGCGTGCTAGCCGTTTCTGGCTCTAGGAGTAGGTGGTCATCTCTGTTTCCAAGCCGAAGAACCAGCTCTGTCCAAAGACATCTCCGTGGTCATGAGGCTGGCAGACTAAATGCCATAGGTGCACGGAGCATTGTTACCTTCCCATCAAAGATGGTTCCTATTTTTCTACTTGAAATTTTTACGTGCTTTCGAACTGCTAGATTGGCAGAAGCTGGGACAAGTAACGGCAGCTCACTCTGTTACGCGCTGCTAAGCACTAGGTACTATATAACTATTAAATAATGGCACCTTGGCTTTTTGGATAATTCTGCATATTTCCTCATGCACAAAGATAGCTTGTGAATGATCTTTGCAGTAGATTGCAAAGACGGCAGTAAATTTATGTCACAAAGTGAAGCTGGGGGTCAACTACCAGAGCAGCGTTTCTCAAAGATGGCAGCTTTAAGACAAGTGGATTTAAACTCCCAGAATATTGCTGGCAGGGGAATTCTGGGAGTTGAGGTCCACAGGTCTTAAATTTGCCAAGTTTGAGAAACATTGTGCTAGAGCAGCCTGTCAAACGGTGGCCCACAGGCTAGATGCATCATGTGCAGGCTACGCCCACCCCAGCTCCTCAAAGGCAAAAAATGGCTCTGCTCATGTGCAGAAGCCAAAATCAAGATGGCAGAACCTATGGCGCCGCCCGGAGAACCAGTTCGGGGGTGTGGCAGGCCTGGGTCACTGCCGGTTCAAGCGACCTTGGCCTCCAAACCCCTACCGGTTCAGCCAAACTGGTCCGAACCAGTAGGAACCCACCATTAATCCCCCCTTGAAAGATTTTGCTGGATGTGAATGAGCAGAATTCACAGCAAGTTAATAAAAAGGTTTTTTGTCAGGACAAGGAGTTTGCTTCATGCTCTTGGGAAGCTTAGTTCAGAATACACACACACACACACACACACACACACACACACACAAGTTTTCAAGGGAAAATATTCATGCCCTTGGGACAAGATCAGGCAGCGGTGTTGCTGAAGCAAACCATCCTTGATCTAGAATTACAAACAGAATGTAGTAAATTCTCACCTAGGGTACAATTGGGCTGTAGCAATGTACACTTCAAAGCAGCAGTACACCTAGACCAATTTACGGGCAATAACTTTTGGCGAGCTTTTATGTTATTACAATTCAATATTATACCATCAGAAGAGCCGGAGGGGCAAAATTTCATAAAATCCCATACGCAGGAAAGCTCTGGCCTTGTAAAAGGTGGTCATAATGAAATACAACCTCATATTCCGCTGGGTTGTAACTTCTATCGACATCTATGTAGAGAGGTTCTAACGCCTCTTCTAAACTCATTTCTGGAAAGGACAAAAAGAATTTTATGTTCCGTTTTAACTACCAAGGTAACTTTTCCTGTTGCAGAGTTCCTTTTGGCAGTTTTAAAACACGCTGTTCTGACCTAGGCTTCCTGAGAGAGTAAAAAGAACACGCTTAGTCCCCCAAACCCTCTTTTTATTTAAACGGCTGTGAATTATGTTCATTCACAGCCCCTAATGATTCACAAACAGTCTGTGAGGAGTCCGACAGATGTCTGCCACAGTCTTTTAGAGTAATGCTGATAAGCACCCATCTTTATTTCCCTTGAAATGCTGCCAGAGACCTAATTGCCAATTAGTTTTGCAAGGCCAAATGGAGCACAGAGTCAAACAGAGCTTCTCAGACTTTGAACTGACCAGAATGAACAAAGTTGCTTCCTGCAAAAGCTCATGTCCGTTGGCTCCTCTTTTATGGCTTATGGGAGGGGCCAATCATCTCCAAGCCTTACTCCCGAGTCACCCTTTTTATTTTAAATGTTCTTGCCTTCTGGAAGCTCTGTGCATGCACGCACTGGGAACAGGCTCCCACTGTTCTTCTGCCTTCTTGATGTCAGACTCCAGAGGCTCTGGAGGCAGCACAGAACTGCCAGATAGCCTGGCCCCTTCTCTGCCTCTGACACAGAGACCTTGTCCAAGCCTTCCTCAGACTCCAGGACTGGCCCATGTTCCTCCCCAACCTCCTCACTGTCTGACTCTGCTGCCAGCTCCGCAGGCCACTGGTGCACCACAGCACACGCACATCGGTGGTAGCAAAGGACCACAAGGTTTGGTTGTACATTAAAAAAAAAACCTGATATGCCTTATTTGATTTTGTATGTTCTATTTGGTAGCTGCCTTCTGCAGATTTTATTTAGCAACTCTAATTTAGTCTGCGTCAATAGCCTGCAATTAAAAAATGATTTGATTTCTATTTTTATACAGTCGGTTTATTTATTTATTTGATTTCTACAGCCGCCCACCTCAATGAGTGACTGTGAGGCAAATCTAATACTGTCCGTATTGTATAAGATTGGGGCTATGAAATAAATTATGGATTAGAAAAGGGAAGAGATTGAACTGGGTCGATCAATAGGAATAGAATCCATGAAGAGTAAAGTAAAGCTGGTATCCATTGTTCTCCATTAAAGAAAATAGTACAGTCTTCCTTCCTTCCTTTGTTTCCTTCCTTTGTTTCCATCCTCTCCTCTCCTTCCCTTCCTTCCTTGCTCTTTTCCCCTTCTCTCACCTCCCTCTTTCTTTCTTTCTTTCTTTCTTTCTTTCTTTCTTTCTTTCTTTCTTTCTTTCTTTCTTTCTTTCTTTCTTTCTTTCTTTCTTTCTCTAGCCTTATAGATTGCCAAAACCAGACCTGACTTTCAACAGTATTCAATTTCCCTGCCCAATAACTTGCATTAAAATAAAACAAAACACAATTAACAAATCAAAACCATGGAGAAACAAAGTAAAATCCCAAGAATAGTTGCAATCCAATACTCTCCCCATTAAAACCATTTCCATTGGTAGAGGGACAATTGACCTGCCCAATTTGTTCAAGCAGCCAACTCTTTGCAGACTTTCTAGATGTCCACATGGAAGGGGACATTCAATGTCTATGGGAGATGTTCCCAACGAGGGAGCAGTGATAAGGAAGGTATGTTTCCACAATCCCTAGAGATGGTGCTCCATGGGCAAGAGGGATGTAGAGAGAGCCCACCATATTTGATCTTGTCAAGGCAGGTAGACGTCATGGCCAAAGGTGGCTGTCACATATATCTGAGCCCTAAGTCATGCAGAGCTTTGAAGGGGACAACCAGCATCTTGAATTGAAGCCAGAAATCAGCCAGAAACCAATGCAGCTCTTGAAGTACAGGTAGACTCAAGTTACTAATGTAATAGAGCCTGCCTATTCCATTTGTAACCGGAGTATTTGTGGGAGTGAATCTCGTACCTTCAATGGGATCACTCCCTCCTTTTACCCCACACATTTGCTAATCAAATGCGGGGGCTCATTAAGTGCACATGAGGTATTTCAGGGTGGGGAAAGCCATGGGGTGGGGGTGGGGCTAGTGATGGAACAGGCCAGCTGCCTAAGACCACCCAAGGCTTCCCTGACCCTCTGAAATACTTCTTACTCCCCACAATTGCTTCCCACCCACCCACCCAACCTGCTGCGCCAGATCACTTTACCTTGTGAAGATTTAGCAAACAGTCTCCTTTCCAGCCTCTCAGCCATGTGCGCCCCTCCAATGCTCCGTTCTGGCCTTCCCAGCTCATTGCAAGCCCAAATGGAGCCTCTGAGAGGCAGATCCTCCATTCTATGCTCTGTTCGAGCCTCCGCGGGCCTCCCCTGGCATGTTGCAAGCTGAAATGGAGCTTCCAGGGAAAGCTTGTACCCCCGTGGAAGCTCCATTTTGGCCTGCAACATGCAGGACTAATGTTGCAGAGTTTCTGTGATTGTTTGTAAGGGTGAACAACTGTTGTGGTGCTACAAGATTTGTAGTTTCGGGACTCATTCATAAACACTAGGGGATGCTTATTATGTAACTTCAAATGTTTGCTAAGGGAACGTTCATAACTTGGAGATTACCTGTACCAACTCTTGTCACACCAAATTCAAGGGTTTCTCCCCAAAAATGGCTTGCAATATGTCAATGAAGGTTCAATCATCCAGGCCCAAGTTGTCTAAATCATGGCAACTGGACCATGAAGAATAGGAAACGCATATCTACCAGATGTTGTGCATGTGGTGGACAATTCTCAGAACACCTGCCATTATCAATTAACTGTCAAGGTGGGGAGCCACGAGGTCACTGCTTTAGAATAATGACATGCTACAATTGCTAAATATCTGTGATTTTTGACTCAAAGAGCCGTATAAGAAAGAAAGAAAAAACTTATGAAAAGAGCTTATCTATTTAACAGAACATTTCCAAGATTCACATGAAGATGCAGATATATTTGGAAAACTACAGCCATATGTTAACTACTTTTAATAACTTTTTATGCTTCTCAACAAGGCCAGCTGACAACAAATCATACCATGTCTGCAGGAGGTCATAATGAGGACAATTAATTTTCCAAATAGAATGGGGTTTTTTTCTGCTGAATTATGGCAAAAGGAGAAGGTTCAAGCGTCTAATGAGATGCTTGTCTTTTCAAATAGCCGGCTTGGATGACAGTGTTTCAAATTAAGGGTCACCATTATGCATCAACAATTGACAGTTGATTGAAAATGTGCTCATTCATCTTTCTAACTAGCTGGGGTTTTTTTACCCCACACATCATCTTCCTCTCCCTGATACTGGTTGGATAACAGGAAAAAGCCACAGCTTCCTGTGTTCTTACGAAAATGAGACCCATAGTTATTGAATAACTTGCATCTGCCAAAGGGGATATTTTTTCAAGGAGAAAAGGGAAAAGAGTTGAATGCAGAATAATGGATTGGGCCACTGGAATACGGGTAGTCATTGCCTTACAACCACAACTGACCTTAACATTTCCGTTGCTAAGCAAGCCAGTTGTTGTGAATTGTTTTTTTTTAAGGGAGAGGAAAAGGAAATGAATATAGACTAATGGATGAAACACAGTCCTCGACTTACAAAATGTTGCTCCATTTTATGACCTTTGCTTGTCAGGCGGTCACAAAAGGGGACCGCATGACCCCAGGGCACTACAACCATCATAAACACATGCCAGTTGCCAAGCATCTGTATTCTGATCATGTGACCATAGGGAGGCAACAGTGGTCATGAGTGTGAAAAACAGTCATAAGTTTCAATTTTTTCATTGTAACTTCAAACAGTCTCTAAATGAATAGTTGCAACTCCAGGACTACCTCTATGTAACCAGCGTTAAACCAACTTGTCTTCCTTTATTTGTTTTCTTGCTGAAAGAATTTCCCATATTAACAGTTTTCTGGATGTCTCTTAAATCAGTGTTTTTACTTGGAGTTGCCCTTACAGACCTTTTCCAAAAATCCTCATGCGGCCAAGGTTGAGAAGCGCTGTGTTAAACGCGACAACCTTGGCTCTTTTCCCTAGTCTGAAAGTGAGGACCGACTCTGCCTCACGAGCAACCTTTGTAGATACATCACCATAGTTACGGCCCCTTCCGATGCCCTGGTACTTGGACTTCTGAAACTGGGAGTATTTCGCATCAAAGCCTTTTGTGTGAAATGATTTAGGCCCCTTCCATACACAAAGGCGGCGCTAATCTGGCACACTATCTTGGCATCCCCCTGACACTGAGGCTTCTGGAGGTCTTTGCAAATACAATACAATACAATACAATAGTAGAGTTGGAAGGGACCTTGGAGGTCTTCTAGTCCAACCCCCTGCCTAGGCAGGAAACCCTATACCGTTTCAGACAGATGGCTATCCAACATCTTCTTAAAGACTTCCAGTGTTGGGGCATTCACAACTTCTGGAGGCAAGCTGTTCCACTGTTCCACTGATTAATTGTTCTAACTGTCAGGAAGTTTCTCCTCAGTTCTAAGTTGCTTCTCTCCTTGATTAGTTTCCACCCATTGCTTCTTGTTCTACCCTCAGGTGCCTTGGAGAATAGTTTGACTCCCTCTTCTTTGTGGCAACCCCTGAGATATTGGAAGACTGCTATCATGTCTCCCCTTGTCCTTCTTTCTCTTAAGCTAGACATACCCAGTTCCTGCAACCGTTCTTCATATGTTTTAGTCTGAATGAAATGAAATGAATCAATAACAGCTCATCCTCACGTTACGTTACACGTAATGAAACCTGCCTGTTGTGGTCATAAGACGCCATTGTTGGAAATGGGTGATCTACTTGATTTTATGATTCTTTTGCAGTAGTCCTTAAGCAACACCTCTATTATTAAGTGAACCTGTTGTATTCTATGGTCAAAACCCAAGCGTAAGTGCCGTTTTTTGGCGAAAAATGTAAAACACTGAATTTACATCAGTGGTGGGATTCAATTTTTTTTACTACCGGTTCTGTGGACGTGGCTTAGTAGGCGTAACATCGCTTGGTGGGCATAGCAGGGGAAGGTTACTGCAAAATCCCCATTCCCTCCCGATCAGCTGGGACTTGGGAGGCAGAGAATAGATGGGGGCGTGGCCAGCCAGAGGTGGTATTTACTGGTTCTCCGAACTACTCAAAATTTCCGCTACCGGTTCTCCAGAACTGATCAGAACCTGCTGAATGCCACTTCTGATTTACATGATCGTGGCACACTATAAATAGCCCTAAATGCAGTTGTCTTGCAAGCACCAAAAGTCATATGATTACACTTTGTTCCAATATTTGAAGGGCTGCTACAAAGAAGAGGGGGGAGGGTCAATCTATTTTCCAAAGCTCCAGAAGTCAAGACAAGAGACAATGGATGGAAACTAATCAAAGAGAGAAGCAACTTGGAACTAAGGAGAAACTTCCTAACAGAGAGAACAATTAAGTAGTGGAAGGACCTGCCTCTAGAAATTGTAGGTGCTTCATCAGTGGAGTTTTTAAGAAGAGACTGGACGGCCACTTATCTGAAGTAGTGTAGGGTCTCCTGCTTGAGCAGGAGTTTGAACTAGAAGGTCCCTTCCAGCTCTATTCTGATCGATTTTGTTGGACCAGGAGAAATTTAGAAGTTTTTGCCTCCACCTTCACCACTACCCCACAGAGGCTCTCAGGGGGACCCCAAAGTCAAGGAAGGCCTCCATGGTGTATCACCAGCAATCAACTCTTCAACCAAGATGAATGCAGATAATGGTAGATCTGATGGATCTAAGGAGAAGAGAAGACAGCTGTTGTTCTAACTTTGGGCTCTTCTTTTTCAAGTTATGCTTCCAACTAAGAGCAGTACTGATATCAGCATGTGGAAAGAACAGCCTGCAATTAAACTTCTCTTTTTCAGAAAGGTTTTAGGGTCCTGGGTTTTTCTTTAAAAATGGGTCTTTTTTTCTATATATAAATCTCACAGCTCCTTATTAACCTTTGTAGTAATCTTGACTATGCCGCTCTGGTCCCACCCACGCTGTATGCCATCACTGCTTTTGCTGCACTTCAAAGGAGTCAGCTCGGCTTGAAACACTTTTTCAAATGGGGAATAAAAAATTATTGATTTTTTTAAAAAAAAGACTGACTAAATGAGCCAGTCCTTTAACAAAATCAAGGCAGGAAAACTTTGAGCCAAGAGGATAAATCCTTCGTCTTTAATGTGCAGCTTGAAGTAATCAAACTGTCAAGTCCCAGGGAAATCAAGAGACTCAGGCCGTTCAAATGGGTATGAAGATATATTGCAAGCTGAAGCTCTCTACAAGAATCTGCCCAACTAACAGTTAAGGGAAATGAGCGGGAGATAAGAAAGGCATTCAAGGTGGGCTGGACTTAAATCTCTTGCAGGTACGCAGGGACTCATGATTTAGGACAAGTTTGACACACACACCCCTCCCTCAGGCTCAGCCTGGTTGTCTTCTACACAAACCCATATAAAATTCACAAAGGCAAGTTTGTAAATAATAATGCCTGCCTGCAGAGGAAAAATTGGGCAGTGGGAATGAGAGGAAGTGCTTAATAATAATCAAGGATTATTATTCCTTTTTGGATGTCCCCTGGTCTGATTTATTTGATTCCATCTTTTCAACAGGTTCTTCCAAGGAGCTGAAGAATGAACTGTAGTTCAAGGGCTAGATATAAGCCTAGCTGAGGATAGGGAATGTGGATCAGATCAACAGTCAAACAGAGGAGCTGCCTTTGGACTGTAGTATTCAAACTCTCAACTGTACGATATCATTCTGTTGCTGCAGAATTTTGGTAGTTTTCCCCCCTATAATGTGGTGTGTTCATTTGTTCTACGGAAGCATCTGTTCTGGTAATGCCAAAGCCAAGAGATTTCCTCTTGAAACCTGGACACAGAAATCATTCCGCTCCTAACCTCAACAATAACTAGAGGTCAGCTGAGATGTCTCCTCAAAGAATGATTTAGACAACTTTAGGAAGGGACATTATAGAAGTGGAGGGTGTGGTCCCTGAGTTCACTTTGTAGCTTCCAGAACCACCTTTGACCATACTGGTGCCATGATTTCTTGACATTTCCCCACAACAACAATCCTATTTTTTTAAAAAAAAATGGCCTAAGAGAGAGTGATTAACTCAAAATCACACAGCTGGCTTTCATACCATCGGTGGAACTAGAATTCAGAATCTCCTGGTGATAGGCCCCAAATCTCCCAGTTGCCTTTCATGCCTAAGGTGGACTAGAACTGCAGTTGTTCAGTTAATAATATGGTTGTTACGTGGCTTCCCCATTGACTTTGCTTGTCAGAAAATTGACCCTGGGTCAATGCAAGCATCATAAATATGAGTCAGTTGGCAAGCTTCTGAATTTTGATCAGATGGGTATGGGGATTCTGCAATAGTCATATGTGTGAAAAATGGTCATCGATCCCTTTTTCCAGTGCTGCTGTAACTTTGAACAGTCACTAAATGAACTGCTGTAAGTCGAGGATTACCTGTATAATTTCCAAAACCACGAGTCTCAACCATTGTTGAAAAAAAAGGGATACCTGGGAGTTTTGTCAATTCTAATGGTGTTCAAATGATGCTCCAGATAATTTTCCATTGCTCCTTCCGAAATTGGATTGTTTCCTTTTTGTTTGTTTGTTTTATTTTTAGAATTTTGATTGGTAGAATCACGTCCGTTCAGTTATTATTATTATTATGGCTGGTCAGTCAAACATTTAGACTGAATGTGGCATTTTTAAATTTATCAGCCAAATGTTTAGACTGAATTTGGCATTTTTACTGGGTCCTTCTCAAGGACTAATATAGTATTTATATAGGTGGCCCTTGCCTTACAACCGTCTCTTCAATGACTTTTCTAACATACAACGTCACTGAAAAACTTACCAATTCAAGCTCTTTAACTGATGAGAATTACATTGATCAAGTGTTGTGCCAGCAGAAACAAAGTCTTAAGGTTTGTCAGCGATTTCCTTCTCCAGCACATGGATAAATACACCTGGAAACATCTACCTATCTACCTACACACACACTCTCGCTCCCTCCCTACTGTATTTCTCTCTCTCTCTCTCTCTCTCTCTCTCTCTCTCTCTCTCTCTCTCTTTTCTCTCTCTCTATCCCTTTATCTACCTACCCACCTACCTAACTACTCTCTCTCTCTCTCCCTACCTACCTACCTACTTACCTACTGTATTTCTCTTTCTTTCCCTCTCTATCCCTCTATCAACCTACGTACTTTTTTTTTTAAAAAAATTGCCTCTTCAAAATCTTGGTGCCTATTATACTCTGGTGCGTCTTATACGCCGAAAAATATGGTACATCCATTTTTCACATTATGACCAGTCCAGCATCCCCATGGTCACACAATAAAAATTCGGATGCTTGGCAGCTGATTTATATTTGTAATGTTGCAATGTCCTGGAATCATGTGATCACCTTTTGTGATCTTCTGACAAGCAAATTCCATGGGAAATCCAGATTCACTTAAGGTTCGTGTTACTAACTGAATAATGACAATGATTCACTTAACAGCTGTGGAAACCTAGGTCTTAAAATGTGACAAAATTCCATTAAAACTGTCTCACTTAGCAACAGAAATGTTGGTCTCAACTGTGGTCATGTCAAGGACTACCTGAAATACGGTTAATCAGAGTAGTATTTATTAAAACACCTTTACGTAAAAAATATTTGGCTGTTGACAAAAATAGGATTGCCAACATGATCGCTAACATCCGATGATGGGTATGGCACAAGAAGAAGAAGAAGAAATATTTGGGGGTGAATGAACAATCAAGGTTCATTCTGATGAAAAAGAACCCCTTGATTAGAATGATAAGTCTTCGAAGTCTTCACTTGCCAGACTGGAAAAAAACAGAAAAGTTATACAAAGAAGGTGGGAAAGTAAGAAAAGTAACCAAAATAAAAAGGAAGAATTATTCAAAATTCAAAATTAAATTTTGGTTTACCGATCTTCTGTAAAACTAAAAGTAAAACCATCAAGGCAGAAAGCTGCAATGCCATAAAATATAATGTCAACCACATAATTCAGATGTAGAATATATAGATCTTACGTGCAGCTTATATACATTATGCTGAGTATAATGAAGTTTACCATCAGATAACTCATTTTAAGGGGACGCGGTGACTCAGTGCCTAAGAGCTTGTTGATCAGAAAGCTCGGCAGTTCAGCAGTTCGAATCCCTTCTGCCGCGTAACAGAGTGAGCTTCCATTACTTGTCCCAGCTTCTGCCAACCTAGCAGTTCGAAAGCACATAAAAATGCAAGTAGAAAAATAGGGACCACTTTGGTGGGAAGGTAACAGCGTTCTGTGTGCCTTCAGCATTTAGTCATGCTGGCCACATGACCATGGAGAACGTCTTCGGAGAGCGCTGGCTCCTCAGCTTAGAAACGGAGATGAGCACTGTCCTTTAGAGTCAGGAATGACTGGCACATATGTGTCAGGGGAATCTTTACCTTTATCTTTAACTCATTTTAAATCTCTGTGTTCTTAACCTAAAAGCAGCCTCAAGATATTTAGATGCATGGACGGTCGCTGTCTTTGTCAAAACTAGAGAGAGGATATGTGACATTATAATCTTTTGTTCTAGCTCAACGTTTCTCAACCTGTGGGTCGGGACCCCTTTGGAGGGGTCACATATTTTCAAGGGTCTTAGGAACCGAGACACCAATTTTATGGTTGGGGGTCACCACAACATGAGGAACTGTATTAAAGGGTCACGGCATTGGGAAGGTTGAGAACCACTGCTCTAGCCAGAAATAGGATAAGTAAAAGTTCTCTAAATTTATTCCTGATGCTATCATAAAAAGTACATTCTAACAGCACATGTTTAACTAACTTAACTGTCCCACTCACAGAGATGAACATTCGTATAAAAATCTAATTATGCATTTCTACGAGTTAACAGTCAATAGAGATGGGGAAGGAGACCTCACACTGGAATGTGAATTTACCTACTTTCAAATCTTTGAAGCTACGTGTGGACCAAAAATCTAATTATCATTTGAAATTTGCACTTCTCTGAAATGCTGTTTGTTTGTAGGGGATTTTTTTTTTAAAAAAATGTATACTTTGAGGAAGTCTGTGAACAGCAGTGTTTAGATATTCATGAAAGCAATGGGCTGCTACAGATCTCCTAAGGGCAGCTTTGTTGAACTGAAGTGGCAGACTGAAGCAGTTGTACTTTGTAAAAGGAAAAGACAGTTCGGTGTAGTGGTTAATACTGATCTATAAACTAGGAGGTGCCTTAGACAGGCAAGCTGGCTGTGTGATTCTGGGCCAATCACCAGGAGACTGTGAGTTCTAGTCCCACTTTAGGCATAAAAGACAACTGGAGATTTGGGGCCAGTCACCAGGAGATTGTGATTCACTTAACAACTATGGCAAGAAAGATGGTAAAATGGGGCAAAATTCACTTAACAACTGTTTCACTTAGCAACATAAATGTTGATCTCAATTGTGGTCATAAGTCAAAGACTACCTGTAATGCTATTAATCAAAGAGAGAAGCAACTTAGAACTGAGGAGAAACTTCCTGACAGCTAGAACAATTAATCAGTGGAACAGAAGTTGCCTCCAGAAGTTGTGAATGCCCCAACACTGCAAGTCTTTAAGAAGATGTTGGATAGCCATTTGTCTGAAACGGTATAGGGTTTCCTGACTAGGCAGGGGGTTGGACTAGAAGACCTCCAAGGTCCCTTCCAACTCTGCTATTGTATTGTGTTGTATTGTAAAGTAGTATTTATTAAATTATTTTTACATAATAAAAGCTTGGGGGGGTACTTGCATTGTGCTTTTTAAGACTTAGATTACAATTGTGCTGCATCCTGCTGGAAAATGAATATTAAAGCAGGAAATACCATCCCCCATTTTCAGAAATTGTAGTGGGATGAGTTTCTGAGGGATTTTTTTTTAAAAGTGCACTGAACGGTTTCAAGAATTGGGCATGGCTGGTCTAGTGAAGAGAAGGACCAGGGAAGACATGATAGCAGGGTTCCAATATTTGAGGGGCTGCCACAGAGAGGAGGGGGTCAAGCTATTTTCCAAGGCACCTGAAGGTCAGACAAGAGGTGGTGGATTCCTACCAGTTCAGCCAAGTTCAGCTGAACCGGTAATGTTTGGCGGCTTGGGTCGCTGGAAGTGGCAGCAACCCGGGCCTGCCACACCCCCAAACCGGTTCTCTGGGCAGCGCCATAGGCTCCACCTCTTGTATTTTGTTTCTGCACATGCGCAGAACAATTTCTATTGTTTTGTGCATGCGCGCGCAGCGCACATCAAACACTCACAGAGCACACATTAAGTATGCGCATCAGGCACAAGATTGTTGGTGGCACAATACTGGAAGAAGGAAGAGTTGCCCACTATCCAAGAATGGACGTTAAAAGTAGTAAACTTAGCAGAGATGGCCAAAATCTCAGCGTATCTGAAGGATCACTCAGATGAGAAGTACAAGCTGGACTGGAGAAGATGGATTGATTATATTCAAAACAAATACTGGACTAAAAAATTTCAGTTAGCTTATGAATGAAGGCATAAGGAATGTTACAATTTATCCAAAGTTAGTTTAACAAAGGGGGAGTTAAAGTACAAGAATAGTAACATGTTAAAATTAGTTAGCTTATGTTAGCGTATGGTTGTTAAATGTTTATACCCTGTATTTTGCTCTGGGAGATCGGGGGGAGGGAGGGTGGGAAGAGGGAAGGGTAAGGGGGGTGATAATTGTAAAAATTTAATAAAAAAATTAATTTAAAAAAAAGTGTGTGCAGCAGGCCATGAGCGAACTGGCAGTAGTGCCTGCTGGAACCCATCCCTGCAGACAAGGAATGATGGATGGAAACTGATCAGGGGAGATTCAACGTGGAAATAAGGAGAAATTTTCTGACAGTGAGAACCATTAACCAATGGAACAGAAGTTGCCTTCGGAACTTGTGGGAGCTTCATCACTGGAGGCTTTCAAGAAGAGACTGGACTGCCATCTGTCTGAAATGGCATAGGGTCTCCTGCTTGGGCGGGCAGTTGGACTAGATGACCTAGAAGGCCCCTTCCAACTCTGTTAATCTGTATCTGTAAGTTTCCCAGCCCTACAGTCCAATTGGACTAAGAGCCTCCACGTTCTCCAGAATTTCTGGCCCAGAGGTGTTTTGCAGCAATGCTGTTTGAATCTCTCCCTTGGAGGCTGAGATCTAGAAAAACAAGGAACAGAGAGATGAAGTTGATGCCTTCTACGTGCGTGGCGTGTTTTGTATTACTGTGCTAGTGAACTTGGCATGCCAGGAACATAATGTTTAGGTCCACATGGAACCTGCAGAACAAAAAGGACACATGTCAGAAGTTCCCACTGTGCTGTCAGTGGGAACCAACCTTTTGCCCTGATTGATCTGTGCTAATGCGGTGGCCTTCTAATTCGGGCATCTTAATGTCAACTGTTTGATCTTAACTTGTGCAGCACGACAGCTCCCACAGTGCAGGAGACAGCATGTCAGACTTTCTCCTTAAGGCACGTTTCTGGCGAGAAATAGTTTAGATGTCACCTTTGATTTACAAGGAGGGTGTGTTTATATGATTCACTCAACAAGAATATTTATTGATTGTTGTTTATCGGTCCTGAAGAATTATTCTCGCTTCCTCTCCAAAACCATAACGATGGTGTCACACGCTGGGAAAAAGAGTGAAGCAAAAGAATGACATTTCCTTCTTACTTCCCTCTCGGATGTCAACAGTTTCAGAGATGTCAACTCTGGGCCTGATTGAGGCGTGTGTGTATTACAAATCTCCAAGGACAATGAATTGTCAGCCGCATAAAGTCCCATTTCCCATCCTCTGTCAGCATGTGACATCGCAAAGCCACATTACTTCGAGAAAAGCTTGTTCCAGGTTGCTAGCCTTCCAGTTCTGAAAGAGAAAATAAACAAGGATTTCATCCAAACCGCTGCCGTCATGATACCTAATTAAATCTTCACATGACCTTAATGCAAACCCACTCGAGAGGTGTGCCACTCTGTGTTGGGGTAGGCAATATGACACTTGTAGGCAACCTGTCATTTTCCTGGTAATTGACAGACTCTCTACTCTTAATAAGTAGTGAGCATATTACAAACTTGCAAACATATTGCACTGAAAGGCAGTTTGGTCATTAAAGCATCAAACTAGAAACTAGGATACAGTGAATTCTAGCCCAGCCTTAAGCACAAAGCCAGGTGGTGACCTTGTGCAAGTTACTCTCTCCCAGCCTTAAGAAGCAGGCAATTGCAAGCTACTTCCATAACCAAGCAAAGGAAACTGTGTGGGTTAATCTAAGGTAGTCATCAGGCTTCCAGACCAGCTCAAAGTCACAATAAATAAACAAACATTGCAATACAAAGTAGTGGCTCTACTACAGCCCACCATCACTGATGGGTTCTCCAGATATGAGGACTTCAACTCCCAGAATTCTCCGGAGTGTATCACTTTTGCTGAAAATTCTAATGAGTTGAAATCTGGAAGGAGCCTAAGACATGGCAGCCATTTTATCCATAGCCAAAACCACTATGACGGCCATTTGGTGAATATGTACAACTAATGCTCTCAAATCCAGATGTATCTCCCCCCCCCCCCAAAGGGTTGGCTTAATATCCTCACTGGCAACAAAAACAACACAAAGTTGAGTATTTTAAAGTACCACTGATTGAATGAACTACCTGTATTGGAAGACCTGAAAGAACAGTTTAGGAATAGATTGTCATGGAGAAAATTAATCTATCTGGTTGATGGAAATTGAAAACGACTTGATGGTGTATAAACAATTTATTGAAACAGGAGCAGGATGCAGAAGCTATCAGCAGTTACAAAGATTGTCGGACGAGGATGCACAAAAACAGGCAGGGAAGGGATTGAAGCCTGGGAAATGGGCACCTTGTCAGCCAACAGAAGTCCTGATTTACCACCATGTTATAAAGTACTTAGGAGGAGACGGCTTGGCATCAAGAGTAAACAACAGCCAATGGCATAACAGCTAGCCATCAACACCCCAATCCACATCTATAAAGACACATACAACTAGCTCCATATACATACCACCCACAGGACAGCCCAAAGCACACTCTCTGCTAGAGAGGAGTTCCCTTAAGATGGACTCTTAAAGGTGCTTTTTTTTTTCAAGAGGCAATTGGATTTTTTGGTTGTTCTTTGAAGATGTTTTGCTTCTCATCCAAGAAACTTCTTCAGCTCTGACTGGATGGTGGGGAATGGAAGGATTTATACTCCTTGCAGGCAGATGGTCATTTGAATTATTTTAGGGAGCCATTGAGGCCACTTGGAGGTTTATCTGTGCCATCAGGGTCACCTGAGTGGTGCAAATTGGTGTGGAGCCTTCTTGGAATGGTTGAAAGGACTGTGTTGTAGTTTGGAGAGAGATGGTGTCGTATCCCTCCCCAGTGGCATAGCATGGGGGGTGCAGGGGGGGCCGGCCGCACCGGGCGCAACATCTGGGGGGGGCGCGCTCACACTCGCAGCTCTCTGCCCCTGCCTGGCTCACTCACTCTCTCTCACTGCAGTGCTGGCTGCGAATCCGATCCGAGCCGCCGGGTCGCCGCCCACTGACTGTGGAGGGGGGGGTGCCAGCAGTGGCGTAACTAATCTAGTGGAAGAGAGTCGAGTGCTAAAATCCACGGGTTAGGGGGCGCAAATTACTTGCCTTGCCCCGGGTGCTGACAACCCACGCTACGCCACTGTCCCTCCCCCTCTGTTCGGAGAGGCCTGTTCAGTTTTGACATAGATGACATAGATTTAACCCCACTTTCAAACCAGCAATCCTCTCTGTCTAAAACATGGACTTTGTTCTCTTCAAAAGAGCGGCCTGTGTCTTTTAAATGCAGATGGACTGCTGAATCTAGTCCTGATGTGTTTCTTCTCCTATGTTGTGCCACGCGTTATGAAGTGGCTCTTTTGTTTCCCCAATGTACAAATTGCACAAGCTTGGAAGACAAAACCTCTGGTACCTGTGACCAACCCAGCTTGGATCCTGCAGAAGCGGTCATGTCAAGGATCATTCAAAGAGCAAGGTAGATAGAATACTTTCTAGAATATGCGAGAATGAAATATTGCCTATTTCTTCAAGAATTTTCCTCCTCCAGATATCTCCCACACTTAGCAATCAGCCGCTGAAAAATGAAAGTTGCAATTACTTTGGAAAGAACCTCCTTGCAAGTCATTAGAACAAATGGAAAATTGCTCCTTTTGTTGTTTTCTTCCCCTTTTTGGAACAAATGATTAAAATTGGCAGAAAAGAACAAGTTTTAGTCTTCCACAATTCACAACCAATGGAAGACTTTCATTCCCCCCTGCCTTTATTTAAGTACAGGAGTTTTGCTATTAATGCTAGTAGCTCCAGAGAATTAATTAATATGAAAGGTCTTTTATTATCATCAAAAATCATCGAAATTCTCCATCAGACTATTTCCAAATTAATGTGCACTGTTCTTCTGGAGATAGTTTTTTTTTTCCTTTGGAGACTGGCTTGTAAGCTAAGAACTGTAGCTGCCTTGTAGAATTTAAACAAATAATTTGTGCGTGCGAAAATTGAAATGTCCAAGGACCAAAATCTATAGGATAATTGGAGGTCCAGAACTGATCATCAACTTTTTTTCCTTTTTCCTTTTAACTGAAATGAAGCCTCTGGAGGCTACAAGGTTGGTTTTTTTTGCAGGGGAAGTGAAGTTAAGCCTTGCCTGCACAATTATTTCTTTAAAATTATAACTTCTAATAAGAGGGAATCAGTTGTGGTTACCAGCTGTTATACATATACAGAATGCACATGTGCCAACCTTCTTCAAAATGGTCATTCTTTGATGGGTGGACTTCAAATCCCAGAATTCTTAGAAAAGAACAAACATACATAGACACACATACAACATGGACACCATTAAATAGATTACAGTGGATTCAGGACACGGGTGTCAAACTCACCTTATCATGTTGCCATCACGTGACATATCGTGACGTTTTTCCCTTTGTGGAGCTGGGGTGGGCATGGCCTCCTTGTGACGCTTCCTGCCCATGGGCCGCCGGTTTGACACCCTTGTTTTAGCAACTTTTCAGATCTGTGATCTGGCTCCTTCTTTCTGTAGAGGCCTTAACATTGAACGATGATCTTAAAGGAGCCACAATTTGATGTAATTTGTTGAGATGTAATGTGATTTATTGGACTGTATTTCCAAATTGGAAATTGACCGCCCAAATTTGCCAACACAAATTTACAGCCCAAATTTATTGGGTTGTATTTCCAAACTCATTTATTGGTCTGTATTTCCAAAGGTCATTTTGTGAAGGAAAATCAAACTAATTATTTAATGGTGGTGAAAGAATATTATATTATGTCATTAGTGAACACAATTTCGTTCATAGGATTTGACCATCTTTTCATGTTTCCTATTCTGAGCTTGTCCATGCTATGCAATATTTTTAGATATGCAATCAAACAGAATAGAGCTGGAAGGGATCTTGGAGGTCTTCTAGTGCAACCCCTGTTCAAGCAGGAGACCCTATACCAGCGATGGCGAACATTTTTTGGCTCGCGTGCCATAAGTGGGGGGAGCGCGGGGGGGTCGTGTGCGGGCGTGCCGCACCCATAATGCAACGCGCCCCCCAGTGCGCATGCGCGCACAACGCGCCCATTTTTGCATGCTTTTTTCGCCCTCCCCAGGCTCCAGAGGCTTTATAGGAGCCTGGGGAGGGCGAAAAGAGCGGCCCCCGGCCCCCGGAGGCCCTCCGGAGGCTTCAGGGAACGTCCGGAGGCTTCCCTGAAGCCTTCGGAACACTTAAAACCACCCTCCGAGCAACCCGGAAGTGACTTCCGGGTTGCTCGGATGGTCGTTTTAAGAGCTCTGAAGGCTTCAGGGAAGCCTCGGGATGGTCCCTGAACAGGCACGAGACGTGCGTCTCGATCGCCCGGGCTCGGATCGCCTCCACCGCGTGGCGCCTCGGGCCCGGCGTCCTTGTACCGCTCCGCCCAGCCTCTGCGCACCCACCAGCGCACTCGCCAGCGCACTCTCCAGCCGCCTCGATCCCTTGCGCCGCTCCACCCAGCCTCTACGCGCTCGCCCGGCCTTCACATTGCTGCCGCTGCCGCCAGGACGGGCTCGGCCGAAGGGAAGTCCGTCAGGCATCGCCGCGGCGGAGGCCTGACGGACTTCCCTTCGGCTGAGCCCGTCCTGGCGGCGGCGGCGGCAGCGATGTGAAGGCTGGGCGAGCACGCAGAGGCTGGGCGGAGCGGCGCAAGGGATCGAGGCGGCTGGCGACTGCGCGCTCGCCCTGCCTTCACATCACTGCCGCCGCCGCCAGGACAGAGCAGCGCAAGGGATCGAGGCGGCTGGCGAGTGCGCTGGCGAGTGCGCAGAGGCTGGGCAGAGCGGTACAAGGACGCCGGGCCCGAGGCGCCGCGCGGCGGAGGCGATCCGAGCCCGGGCGATCGAGACGCATGTCTCGTGCCTGTTCAGGGACCGTCCCGAGGCTTCCCTGAAGCCTTCAGAGCTCTTAAAACGACCATCCGAGCAACCCGGAAGTCACCCGGAAGTCGCGCCGCCCTCGCCTCCTCCTCTTCCTCTAGCTGCGCCACGCTAGGCAGGCCGCGCAGCCACCTCAATCCCAGCCTTAGGCGGTGCCGCGCTCAATAGTCACAACTCAGCTGCCTGCCACTTTTCCCCTCCTTTGTCTCCCAGCCGGGGCGGCCCGCCGCCGAGTTGCGACTATTGCCGCCGCTGCTACCGCCGTTCACAGGACACGCCTCTCACCCTCTTCCTCCAGTCGGCAGGCTCCGATTCATTTGCTGCCTGCCAGGCCCTGGCGCCACGTTCGAGCCGGAGGGGGAAAGGAGGAGAAGGAGAAGGAGGACAACAAAGCCCCCTTCGCTTTCCCCGTCCCCCCCCCTTTCGGCTTAATCCTTGCGACGCCCGCGCAGAGCCCCGAGGGGACGGATTCCTGTGCGGGACACATGGCAGGAAGGCCATAGAGTCCCCCCTCCCTCAGCCGTCCAGACGGTCCCTGAAGCCTTTGGAACGCTTAAAATGACGCTCCGAGCAACCCGGAAGTCACTTCCGGTTTGCTCGGAGGGTGGTTTTAAGCATTCCGAAGGCTTCAGGGACGGTCCCTGAAGCCTCCGGGGGGGCGGGGGAGGCTCTTTTTGCCCTCCCCAGGCTCCTATAAAGCCTCTGGAGCCTGGGGAAGGCGAAAAATAGCTTTTAAAAAGGTGAACTCAGCTGGCCAGTGCGCGCATGCGCACTGGCCAGCTGACAGGGCAGAGCCTCGCGTGCCCTGACAAATGGCTCCACGTGCCACTTGTGGCACGCGTGCCATAGGTTCGCCATCACGGCCCTATACCATTTCAGATAAGTCTTTTCTTAAAAACCTCCAGTAATGAAACACCCACAGTTTCTGAAGGCAAGCTGTTCTACTGGTTAATTGTCCTCACTGTTACGAAGTTTCTCCTTAATTCCAGGTTGGTTCTCTCCTTGATTAGTTTCCCTCCATTGCTTCTTGTCTTGACTTCTGGTGCTTTGGAAAATAAATTGACCCCTCTCTTCTTTCTGGCAGTCCCTCAAATATTGGAACACAGCTATCATGTCACCCCTAGTCCTTCTTTTCACTAAACTAGACATGCCCAGTTCCTGAAATCGCTCTTCATATGTTTTTGTCTCCAGGCCTTTAACCATCTTAGTTGCTATGAAATTATGCAGTTGTTACTTCTGAATATTTCCAGTATCTTCCGTGACAACCCCACCATAAGAACTGACCCCAAAATTTACCATTAAAAAAAAAATGTTTCCATTGTTTAAAAGATTGTAGAAAAAAGTTACAAAACAGACAAATAACATTTTTTAAAAAATCAGTATCAGTATTTGTACTGAAAAGCATAATTTACCGATTCATTCCCATACACCTTCTTATTTACTTTCATTAGTTTCCCATGGTCCTTATTAAAATCAGTAGTTTGGTCATAGTTCTGATCCCTTCCAATTATATAAATTGATTATATAAATCTCTATCTATCTATCATCTATCTATCTATCTATCTATCTATCTATCTATCTATCTATCTATCTATCCATCCATCCATCCATCCATCCATCCATCCATCTATCTAAATCAATCTATCTATCTATCTATCTATCTATCTATCTATCTATCATCTATCTATCTATCTATCTATCTTTTTTTTCCAATGTCATTGTAACATTCAATGGTTGCTAAAACGAATGGTTGTAAGTTGATGGCTACCTGTAGAATCAATTGGAGAAAGGAGAAGAAAACCTCTACTGCATCTTAGTTCTAAAATGTGTTTTTCCCCAAGCTGGAGACACGATTCTTTTTTTGCCTAACTTTGATGAAAGTGTGGAAATTTAATGTGCATAGAATATATTTAACCAGGACCACAACCTTATGGAATTATGCAAGGGACAAGAAATGCCTTCCTTTCACAATAAAAATTCCATTCCAGTATCTTTCCTTTTGTCAAGCTCTTAGTAACAGAAAACCCAATTCTCCCAAAGTCTTCTTTAATCAGATTTATTGAAAAGGAAAAGAGAGCAAGTCACAGAAATCTCAATAGCCAGATATTTGCACATTAGGCCCCAAATTATCTCTGAGTTTACTGGTGCCATAATGGAAACAATTGTTAGTTCTCACAGAGAGACTGTTTATCATTCTTTTGACATTCAACCTTGTTTAGACTGCAAAATCCAGGCTGAAAATATCATTTCTTTTTAGACCGGCAGTAAAGATTAAATCTGATGGCTGTTCATTGTGGCAAATGGAATAATTTAAGGATGAAGTGTGCTACACATAAAGACTTATTTGGTGTAGATAATCACATTGTAACTTACAGACAACTCACTGCTCTACCTGCAGTGCTTTTGATTTTTTTCCTTCATTTTTTGGGGGGGTGGGGGGATCACCTAAGCAAAGCTTTTGTTTAAGCAATAAATAGTAAAATGGCAGGAAGTCAAATATCTGTAAAATCAGCCTGCACACCGAATGCATGTACTTTGCTATTTCTGTGTCCATACAGATAAATCTTCAGCCCTCATCCTACTCTATTCTAGCACATGAGTTTGGTGAACAGTGCAGTAATCTACTTAATTTTCATTTGTGAGAATAGAAGAGTATTGAATATACCAGTGATGGCGAACTTTTTAGACGCCAAGTACCCAAACTGTGCACACGTGCATGCCCAAGCTGAAAGGACATGCATGCATGCACAGCAGAGACCTGAAAACCAGCTGGGCAGTGGGAGGTGGGGCTTCCCAACACCGACAGAGATAAGATCTTTGTCTTTCGTGACCTTCTGTTTCGTCATTTGCAGGAAAACAGAATGCCATGGATGTCTGACCTGGGGCGATGGCACATGTGTCAGCAGAGAGGGCTGTGCATGCCACCTCTGACACCCGTGCCATAGGTTCGCAATCACGGGAATATACTCTTCATTCTCAACTTGTTTTCTAGGTGTGGTTCTCACGCGGCATTTACACAATTGCTGAGTTGATGTAAAATGCTGCACCCAAAGAGGTCAACCATATTTCAGTTTAATAGCAATGTAACAAAAGAACAGAATTACAGATTTGGGAGGGAACCTTGGAGATCTTTTAGTCCAACTCCCTGCTCAAGTAGGAGACTCTGTACCATTTTTAAAATGGTGGTCTAATCTCTTTTTTATAAACTCCAGTGATGGAGCACCCACAATTTCTGAAGGCAAGCCGTTAATTGTTCTGTCAGGAAGTTTCTCCTCAGTTTTAAGTTGCTTATCTCCTTGATTAGTTTCCACCCATTGCTTCTTGTACTGCCCTCAGGTGCCTTGGAAAATAGTTTGACTCCCTCTTCTTTGTGGCAACCCCTGAGATATTGGAACACTGCTATCATGTCTCCCCTAGTCTTTCTTTCTATTAAACTAGACATACCCAGTTCCTGCAACCGTTCTTCTTATGTTTTAGTCTCCAGTCCCCTAATCATCTTTGTTGCTCTTCTCTGCACTCTTTCTAGAGTCTTCACATCTTTTTTTATGTTGTGGCGACCAATACTTGTAATATTCCAAGTGTAGTCTTCCCAAGGCATTATAAAATGGTGCTAACACTTTATGGGACCTTAATTTTATCCTGCTGCTAATGGAGCCTAGGACCACAATAAAAAGGTTTACTGTGCAACACACTGAATTGCAAATGGCACGACCTCTTTTTAGTTAATCTAGAGTGTCCATGTTATTTAAAGTTGATAGGGATGGAAATTTTGGTGGTGGAATTTCGAAGCATCTTCTTGAGTTGACTGTCTAAACATTTAACCAATTTCTCTTCCTTTTCATTTAATGAATTGCTCTTACAGAGCAGTTGTAATTTTTCTTTTCCAACAGCGATTGTAAAGTACGAGTTATTTGGATATTAGAGAAGTTGGGACCGCTTTCCTCAGGAAAAAAAAAATGATCATATGCAGAAAGATCCTTGCTGAAAGAATATGGCCTTGGCTGCTTGCAAGCCATTGGAATTCCTATGCCGTTATTTAATATTTATACTTCTGCTTTCCTGTTTTATTCTGTTGTTGGCCTTTTCCAAATACCCATTAAGAATGCATATCGTCTGCGAACTCTTGGATTCTGTGCCATCCTTTTGCTGTAGTCCTTGATTATTCACCATGTTTAAGGACTCCAGAATGCTCCTTATGGAGTGGAGTCAGAAGCCTCTTGGCAACAAACAGATTGGGAAGTCAGCATTGTCCTCTGTAGTTGGCAGGCAAAAGAAAGGTTGTGGATTGGCCAGCTTAATACAAATGCTGGCAGTCTGGCACATTGTGTTTATTGAATCAACAAAACTGTGTCTCCTTCTGCTTGCTGCAATTTAGCTCCAGATATTCAAACTTCTAGCAATGCATTGGAACACAATGGACTGAAATAAGAATATTTGCAACTTAAATAGGGTATGACTAACATTTCCATCTAACCCAAGTAAAAAATATCTTTCTATAGTGTCTGTCTGTCTGTCTGTCTGTCTGTCTGTCTGTCTGTCTGTCTGTCTGTCTATCTATCTATCTATCTATCTATCTCTATCTATCTATCTATCTATCTTATCTCTATATATCTCTCTAAAGATAGATAGCTGGAGATAGATATCTCTCTCTAGGGGCACAGTGGCTCAGTGGCTAAGATTTTGAGCTTGTCGATCAGAAAGGTTGGAAGTTCGGTGGTTCGAATCCCTAGTGCCGCCTAATGGAAGGAGCTCCCATTACTTGTCCCAGCTTCTGCCAACCTAGCAGTTCGAAAGCATGTAAAAATGCAAGTAGAAAAATAGGGACCACTTTAGTGGGAAGGTAACAGTGTTCTGTGTGCCTTTGGCATTTAGTCATGCTGGCCACCTGACCACAGAGATGTCTTCGGACAGCGCTGGCTCTTCGGCTTTGAAATGAAGATGAGCACCACTCCCTAGAGTCAGGAACAACTAGCACATATGTGCGAGGGGAATCTTTACCTTATATCTCTCTCTAATCTAGCTATCTGTCTGTCTATCTTATCTATCAATATCTATCTATCTATCTATCCTTCCATTCCCTACTATCCTGTCAGAACTGAAGAAGCTTCTTGGGTGAGAAGCGAAAATGTCTTCAAAGAAAAAAACGAGAAAGTGCAGTTGCCTCCTGAAAAAGCACTTTTGGGACACACTCTTAAGTGTCTGCTCTGCACCCATAACAAATTGGATATATCCAAAAATCTGCTACACCTACCATGGACTTCACAACTTGTATGTTTTCCCAACATTTGTTTAATGTGCTGAGATGGTAGCAGAGGAAAATCCATCCAGAAGCTATAGCATAGTCTATCTCCCCAAACCTGATCTATAAGAAAGTCCAGTATTTCATACACAGGACAAAGAATTACGGAATAACAGTGTTGGAGGGGACCTTGGAGGTCTTCTAGTCCAACTTCCAACTCAATCAGGAGTCTCTATGCCATTCCAGACAAATGGCTATCCAGTTTCTTTTTGAAAACCTCCAGAATATCCATAACTTCTAGAGGGGATGGTATTCCACTGGTTAATTGTTCTCAATGTCAGGAAATATCTCTTTGGTTCTAGGTTGGTTGTCTCCTTAATTAGTTTCCATCCATTGCTTCTTGTCTTGGCTTCAGGTGCATTGAAAAATCGGTTGACAACAACCCCCCTCCCCCATTTTAAGGCAGCCTCTCAAATATTGGAAGACTGCTATCATGTCACCCCAAGTTCTTCTTTTCAGTAGGCTAGACATACCATTTTCCCACAACCATTTATTACCTGCCTTAGCATAGTCCAGTGATGGCTAACCTTTTTGGTGCTGAGAGCCCTAAGTGCAGGTGCATGCGTACATGCAGCCCCAAAATGGAATGTGAGACCCTCCTGCACATGCACACACACACACCCATGCCCCATTTTGGCTTTTAGGTTGGTGCAGGAGGCCTTCCAATTCCAAAACAGGGGGATCCTGTGCATGCGTGCGAAGCCCCAAAATGCAATGTGAGCACGCCCCCCCGCCGCATGAGCCCCACCTGCCATGCATGTATGGATGAGGGAATAAATGGGGACCTCATCAAATTTGCAGATGACACCAAGCTGGCAGGAATAGCCAAAACTCCAGAAGATAGGCTTAAGATACAGAAGGATCTTGACAAACTTGAACATTGGGCACTATCTAATAAAATGAAATTCAATGGTGAAAAGAGTAAGGTTCTACATTTAGGCAACAAAAACGGAATGCACAGGTACAGCATAGATGATACCTTGCTCAGTAGTAGTAACTGTGAAAGGGATCTTGGAATCCTAGTGGATAACCATTTAAATATGAGCCAGCAGTGTGCAGCAGCTGCCAAAAAAGCCAACAGAGTTCTAGGCTGCATCAACAGAGGGATAGAATCAAGATCACGTGAAGTGTTAATACCACTTTATAATGCCTTCGTAAGGTCACACTTGGAATACTGCATTCAGTTTTGGTCGCCACGATGTAGAAAAGATGTGGAGACTCTAGAAAGAGTGCAGAGAAGAGCAACAAAAATGATTAGGGGACTGGAGACTAAAACATATGAAGAACGGTTGCAGGAACTGGGTATGTCTAGTTTAATAGAAAGAAGGACTAGGGGAGACATGATAGCAGTGTTCCAGTATCTCAGGGGTTGCCACAAAGAAGAGAGAGTCAAACTATTCTCCAAGGCACCTGAGGGCAGGACAAGAAGCAATGGGTGGAAACTAATCAAGGAGAGAAGCAACTTAGTACTAAGGAGAAACTTCCTGACAGTTAGAACAATGAATCAGTGGAACAGCTTGCCTCCAGAAGTTGTGAATGCCCCAACACTGGAAGTCTTTAAGAAGATGTTGGATAGCTATTTGTCTGAAACGGTATAGGGTTTCCTGCCTAGGCAGGGGGTTGGACTAGAAGACCTCCAAGGTCCCTTCCAACTCTGCTATTGTATTCTTTTGTATGTGCGTTCAAGTCGCCCCCTGTGCATGCTTAGCAGAGACCCAAAGACCAGCTGGCTGGTGGGAGGCTCGCGTTCATGTGCGGTGGAGGTGGGCTGGGGCGATGGCTGGTGTCCCTGCAGAGAGGACTCTGCATGCCACCTGGGGCAGACGTGCCATAGGTTTGCCATCACGGGTATAGTCTGACCCCCTGCTCAAGCAAGAGACCCTGGACAAATGGTCGTCCAATCTCTTCTTCAAAACCTCCTTTGATGAGGCACCCAAAACTTCTCAATATGGATCTTATCATATTGAAAACTGCATGAGCCTTCAAAAAGAACAGCTCCAACTGATAATGGGATCAGGAAATTACCCTTTCCTCATTCAGAAAAAAGGAGACATCCATAAAAAAATTGCTTTATTATGCATTAGACTATTGCTCCATCTAGTTTAATAAAGTCTGCACTGGTATGGGGTGGAGGGCAGGAGGAGGAATTCTCCCTGGAAATGCCAAAAATATGCAGGTCGTGTGTTCTGTGCGTGAGACACAGATCTTCCTTTTACGATATTTTCTTAAAATGCTGCATTAGGTCGAAGTGTTGAATATTCAATTCAAAAGAGCTGAGAGAGCGATTCATTTTTGGTGGAAACAGGGAAACGGGGATAATATTCTTTGTGACAAAGGAGACATAAGGATTACTAATAAGAGGATTATCACAGCTCCAGTAATGTTGAAAAGCATGGCTGATGAAAAGGAGGTATTTTGTATCTTGAAACAATGGGCCCATTACCCAAAGTGATGTCAATGTATCTTAAGGTGGAAATCTGTTGATTAAAGTTGTTTTATGGGGGGGGGGGGAATTAAAATATGACAAGGGATTGATATTTATCCATCCATCCATCCATCCATCCATCCATCCATCCATCCATCCATCCATCCATCTATCTATCTATCTATCTATCTATCTATCTATCTATCTATCTATCATCTATTTATCTATCTTCTATTTTTTAAATCATACCTTTATTATCTATGTCTATGTCTATATCTATCTATCTATCTATCTATCTATCTATCTATCTATCTATCTATCTATCTATCTATCATATAAGACAATCTCAATCCTACACGGGAAAAGACCCGAATACAACAAAACCAGCATATATATATATATATATATATATATATATATATATATATATATATATATATATATATATATATATATATATATATATATATATATATATATATATATATATATATATATATATATATATATATATATATATACATGTGTGTGTGTGTGTGTATGTATGTATTTGTGTATATATATATATGCGAAATACCACTCATGCATCATCACCAAATCTCCACAACCGTAAAGCCTACAAAATTGGAATTTGGCACATATGTTCCTCTTGGCCTCTAGGTGCTCACTAAGAAAGGATTTTTCAAAATGAACATCAGATCATTAGTATTTCTCACATTATTATTAACATGCTCTGATGGTAAGGAGTTAGACATTCTACTCCCCCTCCCCACCTGAAAAGAACTCTGTTCCAACTGCCGTGTGGGCGTGGCCAGCTTGTGACTCATCCGGCCTGTGGGCTAGCAGTTTAGACATTCTACTCCCCCTCCCCACATGAAAAACACTCTGATGCTAAGGAGCTAGACTGAGAGAGAAAAGTGGATAAGATAGGAGAGGCCTCTGTGGGGGAAGCCTGAGGGAGAGAAGGGGGAGAGGAGAGGAGAGGCTTCTGTGGGACAAGTCTGAGGGAGAGAAGGGGAGGAGAGTGGCCTATCATAACTACTCATTACTTTTCAAGCTGTAAGAGTTGATCACACAGTTTCGTAGCGGAGCATGGCTATCCAGCTAGTTTTTTATAAATAACTCAAGGCAATCAATGCACATGATACTCCTTCCTCCTCCTACTTTCCCCACAACAACAACCCTGTGAGGTGTGTTTGGCTGAGAGAGAGTGCCTGGCTCAAAGCCACCTACCAGCTTGCATGCCTAAGACAGGACTAGAACTCAGAGTCGCTTGATTTCTGGTCTGATGCCTTAACCACGAGACCAAAGTGGCTCACCCTGCCTGCCTGCCTGCCTGCCTGCCTGCCTGCCTGCCTGCCTGCCTGCCTGCCTGCCTGCCTGCCTGCCTGCCTGCCTGCCTGCCTGCCTGCCTATCTATCTATCTATCTATCTATCTATCTATCTATCTATCTATCTATCTATCTATCTATCTATCTATCTATCACCCAGTGTTTTGATTGCCTTGTTTCAGAATCAATTTATTCCATAGCAATAAATAAATGTTGTAGTAACCATGGTTGCATACACTTGAGAATTCCATAACATTTCACATCTTTTTGACTGTCCTGCAAAAATTCCGAGACTTTCTGGGATTTGTAATTTAATGAGGATTTCACCATCTGTACACATCTCTGCTAAACTATCCTTATCGAGTATCCCGTGAAAAAAATGATTGGATTATGAATTTTGTTTACTATGGCATGAATTTTAATAAAATCCCTCTGACAGTTCCTTGCTGGGTTGTTTTCTTGCAGATATTGCATTGCCCAAACTAGGTAAGATCATCAGTGTGAGTAAAGAGTGGGGTTTGCTCTCAGTTTATATTCTAGGCTTCAGAATATGAACTGAGAGCAAAACCCACTCCTTACCAGCACTGATGAGGTTACCTAGTTGGGTAATGAAATGTCTGCAAGAAAACGACCAAGCTCAGAGAGAATCAAGGATGCCACAGCTTAATCCGAGCTACAAATATTCCCCTTTACAAGAAACCCTGTTTTGGAATGGCCATGAAATGCCAATTTCTGCTTTGCCTTAGTATCAATTGCCCCAATCAAATTTTGACATTTTTTTTTCCGGAAACCATGGATCATATCTGTCTTGTTTCAAGATTGGTTTTTATTATGTTCCCACAATGGGAATTGTAAAGAGATGGCAAAATTGACTCCTTTGATTAAGGACTAAACAATGTCTTTTTAATATATAAATAAAAGACTGAAACCCTTTTACGGACTTTGGGCTGAAAATACATATTTTTACATACAGTATCTTCTAACTCAATTAATTCCATACAATGCATCTTTTATATACATTTGATCTTATTTCATACTATTTTTATATACAATATATATTATATTTTTCGCTCTTGCTAATTCTGTGGTTTTGTATTTATTTTCTAGTCTCTTAATTCTTTTCTCTTCCCTTTATTGCTTTCCTATTTTTTTCTGTTTTCTCTAGCCATTTGTACCATAAGTTCCATTCTAAATTGTTCTGAAACCCCCCCTCCTCCCCAATGCCCGTGAATAAACCAGAACACAGGCTTGGCTGTTTGCCACTGTTTAATTACCGAGATAACGAACCCTTTGGCTGAGGGCCCAGACAATTCACGTTCAATAGAGTAGCTCTGCAGCAACCCAGATAATTCAAATGAAGCAACGTAGATAGTCCAAACGAACAGACACGGCTAGAATACACAGATAGATTTTCTTAACTACTAATTCATAATACATAATACAATAGTAGAGTTGGAAGGGACCTTGGAGGTCTTCTAGTCCAACCCCCTGCCTAGGCAGGAAACCCTATACGGTTCCAGACAAATGGCTATCCAACATCTTCTTAAAGACTTCCAGTGTTGGTGCATTCACAACTTCTGGAGGCAAGCTGTTCCACTGATTAATTGTTCTAACTGTCAGGAAGTTTCTCCTCAGTTCTAAGTTGCTTCTCTCCTTGATTAGTTTCCACCCATTGCTTCTTGTTCTGTCCTCAGGTGCCTTGGAGAATAGCTTGACTCCCTCTTCTTTGTGGCAACCCCTGAGATATTGGAACACTGCTATCATGTCTCCCCTAGTCCTTCTTTCTCTTAAGCTAGACATACCTAGTTCCTGCAACCGTTCTTCATATGTTTTAGTCTCCAGTCCCCTAATCATCTTTGTTGCTCTTCTCTGCACTCTTTCTAGAGTCTCCACATCTTTTTTACATCGTGGCGACCAGAACTGAATGCAGTATTCCAAGTGTGGCCTTACCAAGGCATTATAAAGTGGTATAAAATTCAAACGGTTGTTTCCTGCAAATGTCCCCTCCCAACGCCTCACCTATAATCTCTCTTGGGAAGGGCCAATCCACAACCACCTGTGCTTAATCATCTTCTGTGAGTCTTCCTACGGAGTTGCTGCTTCCATTTCTCAGCCCTTCTCAATCTAGCATCAGGGACAAACTGCCTTTGATCCTCCCCACTGGCTCCATGCCTCAGGCGCCTCCTGATGGCCAACCAGCCTCTCTGGTCCCTGCTCTGGGTCTGAACCCTGCACAGGGTCCTCCACATCGTCCAGGGAAGACTCATATGGTTCCTCGCTATCCGAGTCCATCAGCAGCTCAACCGGATCCTGCTGGGCCACAACACTAAATAATACTCAGACTCCTCTTTGTCTTTTAGTTCTTTTGTGAGTCTGTCCATTTCAGCGCATTCCAGTACTTTTTAAATCACGTTTGCTTCTGTTGGCGTATATTTGTTTTTCCAGTTCTGTGCGTATGTGATTCTTGCTGCTGTGATTACGTGTAGTATTAGTTTTTTTCTTCTTCTTCTCATAATTCCCTATGATTATTCCTAATAAAAATAGTTCTGGTTTTAATTCGATTAGTTGTGGAATAATCTCTTCGAGCCAGTTTTTAATTTTTGTCCAGTATTTTCTTGCAGATAAACACATCTACCACATATGATAAAAGGTTCTGTGTGTTTGGTTACATTTCCAGCACGCTGGTGAACATTCCGGAAACATTTTTGCTACTCTTGCAGGTGATAGGTGCCATCTGTAGAACATTTTATATAGGTTTTCCCTGTACGCCATTGCCATTGTTAACTTGTATTGTTTCCCAGAGATTTTTCCCATTCTGCTAATTCTATGGTGATCCAGCATGTATTATCATGGTCTCTACTTCTTCTTCCATATTGAATCTTAATAAATAGTGGTGTTTTTTTTAAATCAATTTTTCTTCAGTTCCCTGTAAACTTTTTATCTATTTCTTGTGGCTCTTTATAAAATCCATCTGTTTCTCGGTCTTTCTTATACCATTTTCCTTCTTTTTAATCCCCATTATTTGTGTCCAAAAGCAAGTTGGATGGCTAGAAAACATGAAATGGGATTTGTGATTATACATTTTTAGACTGTGTTTCCGGGATATGAGCACGCTTCCTTTTCTTTCTCCGACATTACAAAACAGATTGTCAACTGAAGTGCTTCTTTGCTTTTCAGGATTTGGAGCATAAAATCCAGACTCCTTTGAACCACAAATTACAATCCTTCTCTGAGCCATTCGACTTTTCATTAGAACACGGAAACCAAGATTGTTTATTCACTGATCAGAAGTTAAAGGCCCAGGCTTCAGGAAATCCACATTTGATAAAGTAAGTTTCATGTAGCCTTTTCGTTTCTCAATATGCAGGCTGGATCACCACCCTCAGTGTTGATGGTCATGGTGAACTTCCATATTTATGCAGGGTTGGGGGAGGGCAGATGTTCTCTCAAATAATAATCTAGGAATTGCAGGATTTTGTTTCATTGTAGAAGAAACTCTTGATTAGAAAAAAAATATGTAGGAGGTAGAAATGACTGTCGACGTCATTGCTGAAAATAGGAGAAGTTTTTTAAGATCATCCAGAGCAGGGATTTCCAACCTTGGCAACTTTTATGGACTTCAACTCCCCAAATCCTGGGAGTTGAAGTCCACAAGTCTTAAAATTGCCAAGCTTGGAAACCCCTGATCCAGAGGGCAGGAACTGCAATATGGTAGATGCATTTCTTAAGCCCTGAAAGATGACAATGTTAAATTGACAGAACCCAAAGTATATCTCCCCTGCTAAAGTTAAACCATTCCAGATGGGTGTCAGGCCTGCTGCCATCTTTTCTTTTGGATCTTTGGCCTGCCACACTTTTTATTATTCTACTATGAATTTTCTATTGTGGGAAATGGGTGGATTGTATGGAGTTAGATGATATGTAGCCATAACAAAATTCTTTCTAGAAAGCCAAGGTCATCTTTGCATCTCTGCACCTGACCAGAACTGGATGGGTGGAAGCTGCTAGCATGGCAGTGGAAGATTGGACCGTGTGATGGACTTGTGGGCGTGGGGCCAAGATGTTGAACTTTCAACTGGGTGAAGAAAATCGGGAAGCTTTCAGATTTGGGTTTCCCCAGTTGTGCCAACATTTGCTCTATTAATAAATTGGAACTTTGAGCAATACTTTGTCTCAGACTCTGATTTACTTTTGGATGCTATTTGGAACCCCGACAATGAGTAGATATGACTGGCATAGCCAAGTATAATGACATGAAGGATTTCTACCTTGAATTGCACGTGAAAGCCACTGACAACCAGTGCAACTTGAGAAATATGGCCACATATGCAAAAGGGGGTGCGCCCCCCTCACCATATTCTGGACATGTTATCGCTTTCAGATGGTCTTTGGTGGAAACATCACCTTGTCTGATTAATTGGGAAATTGCCCAAAATTGAGGAGCTTTTAAGAGTGACCCTAGTATTAGTGAAGTGTATAAATTTCCTGTAGTCTGAATATAATTGCAGCCAGATAAGGTCTTTGGAGCAAAAATCTAAGCTGTATTTGTAAAATGAACAAATGCAATTTAATTACTTTATAACTTTTTGAAACAAATGAAGGTTTATGTAAGTGTTTGTGTCTGTGTTTGTGCACATGCAGATGTATGAAATTTGTACAATATTGATATCTATCTTATCTATCCATCCATCCATCCATCCATCTTTCTATGAACTTTCTGAAAGATAATAGAGTCCAAATTCGTAACTGGCTGACCAACCGCACTCAACCTGTAGTCCTCAATGGAACTGCATCTACATGGAGGGAGGTGTGCAGTGGAGTACCCCAAGGCTCTGTTTTGGGCCCAGTACTCTTCAACGTCTTCATCAATGATTTGGATGAGGGAATAAATGGGGACCTCATCAAATTTGCAGATGACATCAAGCTGGCAGGAATAGCCAACACTCCAGAAGATAGGCTTAAGATACAGAAGGATCTTGACAAACGTGAACATTGGGCACTATCTAATAAAATGAAATTCAGTGGTGAAAAGAGTAAGGTTCTACATTTAGGCAAGAAAAACGGAATGCACAGGTACAGTATAGGTGGTACCTTGCTCAACAGTAGTAACTGTGAAAGGGATCTTGGAGTCCTAGTGGACAACCATTTAAATATGAGCCAGCAGTGTGCAGCAGCTGCCAAAAAAGCCAACACAGTTCTAGGCTGCATCAACAGAGGGATAGAATCAAGATCACGTGAAGTGTTAATACCACTTTATAATGCCTTGGTAAGGCCACACTTGGAATACTGCATTCAGTTCTGGTCGCCACGATGTAAAAAAGATGTGGAGACTCTAGAAAGAGTGCAGAGAAGAGCAACAAAGATGATTAGGGGACTGGAGACTAAAACATATGAAGAACGGTTGCAGGAACTGGGTATGTTTAGCTTAAGAGAAAGAAGGACTAGGGGAGACATGATAGCATTGTTCCAATATCTCAGGGGTTGCCACAAAGAAGAGGGAGTCAAACTATTCTCCAAGGCACATGAGGGTAGAACAAGAAGCAATGGGTGGAAACTAATCAAGGAGAGAAGCAACTTAGAACTGAGGAGAAATTTCCTGACAGTTAGAACAATGAATCAGTGGAACAGCTTGCCTCCAGAAGTTGTGAATGCACCAACACTGGAAGTCTTTAAGAAGATGTTGGATAGCCATTTGCCTGAAACGGTATAGGGTTTCCTGCCTAGGCAGGCGGTTGGACTAGAAGACCTCCAAGGTCCCTTCCAACTTTGCTATTGTATTGTATTTATATAATGCAATGTTAAGTTTCAATGACTCAAAATGTAACTCAGTATAAAATTGCTTCTTATATCTTTTATAAAAAGATAATACTGTTTATACTTATATCTGTTATCTTGTACAAACTAACTAACTAAATAAAATAAAATAAAAGCCAGTTCTTTTCTTTTTCTATGGTAGATACCCATTTACGCATTCCATCTAACATTGAATTTTGTGTCTCATTTAAGTCATGTCATCATCGTCGCCGCCCTCCTCCTCCTCCTCATCTATATTGACATTCAGTTTCCTGTGTTACAAAAAGATGATCCTTTGATCAAACTTTGTTTGTTTTACTTTATTAATAATGCTGGATTCAGATGTTTAATCTTTCCTAATCCAAACTGGCTTCTTTTATTCAAAGTTGCTGAATTTAGTTCTTGTTTATCCGTTGCCTTCCAAAGAGAATGCCGCAAGCTGTCACATTTAGTTAGAGCACCCTCTTTCTTCCATTATTGAAATTGCTTCTATAATGGAAGTTTGATTTTTGTTTCCTAAGGCAAAACACAGGTTAATGATACTCATTAAAAAAGAGAGAGAGATTTGCTCATTATTCATGAAGCACTTTCAAAAAAACCTGCTGTTGAAACGTATTGCGTGCGAGAGTTGCTGATTTGAAGAATAGATTTGCCTCCCTTTACACGAGTTTGCTGTGCTTTACAATTAAGACATACAACACCAACTGTTTTTCAAAGCTGTGCCAGGATATGTCAAAGGGTCTTGGTATCTGATGCTTGAGATGATGGGGGCAGAGTTTGGGAGGGTTATGTTATTATAAAGCTCATATAATGGAAGCAGTGATGATTCATACGCTCACTGCCTCAAGCAGAAGTCAGCAAAAAGCTGAAAGGAAACGAATGCTCTGATGAAACTCAGCAAATGCAACCATTAGAAGTGTTTTCCCACTTTTCAGAGCATGCTAACAAAGCTGGAAAGAGCTGGTTATATTAAGGCTGTATTGCTGTAGTAACTGGAGCCTGAATTACAATAGCCCTTGGATTTTGTTGGATCATAAAAAGGAAACAGGAGATCAGTGGTGGGTTTCAAATTTTTTTTAGAACCTCTTCTGTAGGTGTGGTTTGCTTTGTGCAAGTGGCTTGTTGGCCATGTGACTGGGTGGGAGTGGCTTGACAGCCATGTTACTGGGTGGGCGTGGCCAACTTGTAAAATGTGGTGAAACTCACTTAACAACGCTCTTGCTTAGCAACCAAAATGTTGGCTCAGAAACTCTGCATTTGAAGCATGCTAGTCTTAAAGCTGTCAAGTTACAAGACCCTTGCACCCCTAACCCTTTAGAAAAAAAACCCCAGGGGTGTTCAAACTTGACAGCTTTAAGACTTGTGGACTTCAACTCCCAGAATTCCTCCTCTCGCTCTTCATCTTGATGATGTGCGGTTGGGCGGGGGGAGGGAGATGGAACTGGTTAGATTTGTGGAACCTCTTCTACAGAAGAGGTTAGAACTAGCAGGAACCCATCCCTGCACGAGATGCACATCCCAAGCTAAGTTTCTATGGAGATTCTCAGTCATCCAGGTCACATTTGCCTCAAATATGCTTTTTCAAAAGCAACTGGACTTTCTTGGGGGTCTTTTTCCCTTGAAGACATTTCACTTCTCATCCAAGAAGTTTCTTTCGTTCTAACTCAATGGTGAAGGATGAAAGACTTCATATTTCTTGCGGTGATCTAGTCATTAGAACACTCTCTGAGAGCTGAGAACACTTGCAAAGTTATCTGTTTACTTCAAGGTCACCTGAATAGTGCAACCTTCTTGATACTGTCCCAAAGGTGTTTTTTCAAGAGGCAACTGGACTTTCTGGGGTTTTTTTCTTCGAAGACCTTCCACTTCTCATCCATAATCTTTATTTATCTGTGTCCTCAGGATCACCTGAGTAGTGCCCCTGGTTCTTGTAGTTTGCAAGCAGGAGACCCACTCAGATGACCCTGAAAACACAGATAAACTTCCAAGCCCTTCAAGGACCCTCTAAAAGGATGCAAATGACCAGCTGCCTGCAAGGAGTACAAATCCTTCCACTCCCCCTCTATCCTGTCAGAGCTGAAGAAGCTTCTTGGATGAGAAGCGAAACGTCTTCAAAAGAAAAAAAAACAGAAATAATAATAATAATAATAATAATAATAATAATAATAATAATAATAATAATAATAATAATAAATTTATTTCTTAGCCGCACCCTCTCCCGAAGGACTCGGGGCGGCGTACAATAAAACACATAAAAAACAATATGGACAATACACACACAGAATAAACGAACACGTGTACATGGAGGAGGTATGAAGATAAGAAAAGACAGTTAAAACATAGTTTAAAATCCCCTAATAAAAGTCTAAAAGTCACAAAAATTAAAAAACCCGTCAGGAGCAGTGTGAACGAACTATGGTTGAGCCCGGCCAGCTACTTGAAATAGGTGCGTCTTGAGCTTTATCCGGAAGGCGCGGAGGTCAGAGGTAGTCCTAATATCCGGGGGAAGGTCATTCCACAGGGCTGGGCCCGCAACAGAGAAGGCTCTACTCCTAGACGCCGCCCCCCGACATTGTCTGTTGGATGGCACCTGGAGGAGTCCCTCTCTGTGCGAGCGAATTGGTCGCAGGGATATATGGGGCAGGATACGATCCCGCAAGTCCTGTTGCCTCTTGAAAAAGCACCTTTGGGACAACCATGACCTGGATGACTGAGAATCTCCATAGACTTGTTGGAATTGCTAAAAACGGTTTTACAACACAGTCCTTTCAGCAGTTCCAAGAAGGTTCCACACCCATTTGCACTATAAAATAGGATTTCCCATCTCCCCTGCCAATGGCAAAATGAATTCTCTAACCCCTACAAAGCCTTCTGATCAGTCTCCTTTTAAGGTGTCCTTTCACTTTCATGAATGGGGCTAATTAAACGGGAGAGTGTAGTTCAAAACAGCTTTACTATAAATACTGCTTATATAGACCTACTCAGCCAACTCCTGCAACTCTTTCTTTGTAATTTTATGTGCGTGAACTCATCTCCACCAATATGCTTGGCATCCAGTTATTGTGGGTTCGTGTCTGTTCATCTGCGCCTTTGGCTGCTAAAATATTTACCCATTACATTCCCATCAACGAATAACTCAATTTACAACAGGAATCAATCAATCAAAATAGAGTTGGACGGGACCTTGGAGGTCTCCTAGTCCAGGCCCCTGCTCAAGTAGGAGACCCTACACCAGTGATGGTGAATTTTTTTGGTACACCATGCCCAAACCAGAACGTGCACGCATGTGTGTGTGTGCATGCGCCGGAGTGCTCAAAACCCAAAGACCAGCTAGCCAGTGTGCATGTCTGGGTTTTTGGCCGTTTTAGGCCATTTTATACCTGAAAAATAGCCTGAAAATGGCCCAAAAATGGCCTGAAAACACCCCAAAAATGCCCTGAATTCCCCCGAAAAACAGCCCGAAAACTCCCTGTATGGGGGTGTTTGGGGGGCAGTTTTCAGGCCGTTTTCCAGCCCCTGTGAAAACCAGCTGGCGACGGCGTGTGTGCCCAGAGAGGGCTGTGTGTGCCACCTCTGGCACACATGCCATGGGTTCGCCATCACAGCCCTACACCATTTCAGATAAGTGACCCTTCTTAAAAGCCTCCGGTGATGAAGCACCCATGATCTCTGAAGGCAAGCTGTTCCACTGGTTACTTGTTCTCACTGTTAGGGAGTTTCTCCTAAATTCCAGGTGCCTTTTCTCCTTAGATAAACAGAGTATCAACTCGTAAACCACTCCTGGCCTGCTCTCAAGTTGCCATAGACAGGAGGGAGGAGCTGCCATGACCAGAAGCACATTCCACACATACCTTTCTCCAGATTGTATCCCAGGTTACCAGAGCCAGTTGGAGAGGCATGTTTCCTAGAATCCACGAAAATGCTCCATTGGAGAATGTGATTTATGACACACGCTGGGAGGAGGAGGGAAACAGGGTCATGGTTAGGACGCAAATCACGTGGAGCAGAGCTGACTCAACTCGAGAATGTGCCGGCATGTTGCTCCTAATAAATAACTGGATTTCTTTTGAAACTTGGCTTGAGGCTCATGAATTAATTAGGGCATCCGTCGGAACCCTGACACAGAGGTGGAAGGGACCTTATAGGTCATCTAATTCAACTCCACCCAAGCAGGAGACCCTACACCATTTCTGACAGATGGCAGTCCAGTCTCTTGTTGAAAGCATCCAGTGAGGAAGCTCCCACAACTTCTGAAAGTTGATGGTTGGCTGATTGTTCATTGAGTTCAAAGGCTGACCTTTGAAACTTCGAGTCTAAATCAAAGGAATGTATTTGAAAACAAGTAGTCCTTGATTTACAGCAGTTCATTTAGTTACAATGGCCGTGGAAAAAGTGATTCATGATGGTATTTCACACTTAATCACATGATCAAAATTCAGATGCTTGGCAAATGACTCATATATGTGACGGGTTGTAGTGTCCCGGGATCATGTCATCACCTTTTGTGACCTTCTGCCAATCAGGGTGAATGGGGAAGCCAGATTCACTTAACAACCGTGTTCCTAACTTAACAACTACAGTGATTCCCTTAACAATTGTAGCAGGAAAGGTTGTAAAATAGGGCAGAATTCATTTGACAGCTGTCTCTATTAGCTACAGAAATTTTGGAATTCATTTGTGGCTGTAAATCAAGGACTACCTGTAAATGCAACCCACTGGAAAGATGCTTTTTTTAAAAGAGGCAACTGGACTTTCTGGATTTTCTTTGAAGACGTTTCGCTTCTCATCCAAGAAGCTTCTTCAGCTCTGACTTGAGGGTGGGGAATGGAAGGATTGATATTCCTTGCAGAATATCATGGTCATTTGGTGGTCATTTGCATTTTTGAGCGGGTCATTAAGGTCACCTGGGTGGTGCAAATGGGTGTAGAGCCTTCTTGGAACTGTTGAAAGGACTGTGTTACAAATTGGAGATATATAGGTGATGTCATATCTCTCCCCCTCTATTGAGAGAGGACTGTTGAATTTTGACACAGATAACCTCTTTAACCCCTATTTCAAGCCAGCAATCCTCTCTGTCCAAAACATGGACCTTGTTGTCTTCAAAAGAGTGGCCTGAGTATTTTAAATGCACTGCTGAATGTAGTCCTGATGTGTTTGTTCTCTTATGTTGTGCCATGTGTTTATGAAGTAGTTGTTTTGTTTCCCCAATGTACAGATTGCATAAGCTCTAAAGACAAAACCTCTGATCCCTTTGGGACAACCATAACCTGGACTAACTGAAAATCTTTATAGTGACACATTAGAAAATTAGAAAATTTGAATTGACAACCAATGTCTTACAAGCTGCATAGCAAAATCTCACAATTTAACAGCCCAGCAGAAAAGTTCATTAGATGGGGAAGCGTTGTCACATGTCATAAAAAATTTAGATTTAATAGATGTTGGTGTCCTATTCTTATTACTCCCAGAGAACAATATGTTGGTTCTGGTTGTGGAAACATCTGTAATAAGATCGTAAATTTAGAGAAGAGCTTGGAGAACTCATTCAAGGTTTTCTTCTCATCCTGTTTCAAGGGAGGGCAAGTATACTCGAGGAATAATTATCCTATTTTTAATTATATTATTTAAAGCAATGCAGCAAGCAGAGATAGGCACTTCAGCTAAATATGGCTTTTGGATTGAACTGCACACACATATATAAAAATGTGTCACTTCACATATTACACAGAGATGAATCTACTAGGTCTCCAAATATTCTGGAATGTACAGCTAATCACAGACTCTTGATCGGTGTCTTTGATCAATAAAGGATTTAACAGAATAACAGAATTGGAAGGGACCATGGAGGTCTTCTATTCCTACTTTCTACTCAAGCAGGAAACCCGATATCATTCCAGACAAATGGTTATCCAACATCTTCTTAAAAATTTCCAGTGTTGGAGCATTCACAACTTCTGGAGGCAAGCTGTTCCACTGATTAGTTTTTCTAACTGTCAGGAAATTTCTCTTTAGTTCTAGGTTGCTTCTCTCCTTGATTAGTTTTCATCCATTGTTTTCTTGTCTTGTCTTCTGGTGCTTAAAATCAATTTACAACTTTTTTGAAATGCATTTTTTCTGGATTTTTTCCTGTTATTATTCTGTCTCTCACTATTAACATACACCTATCATTACAACTACAATTAGTTTGTCAGTGGGCAAAATCAGCAGGGGATCAAATACTTTTTAGACAGATAGATATGAGACAGACGGAGTAGAGTGGAGTGGAGTGGGCTGGGGTGGGGCAGGGTGGTTGGAATGGGATGGGATAGAATAGCAATAGCAATAGCACTTAGACTTATATACTGCTTTACAGCCCTCTTGTTGTGGCCCAGAAGGAGCCATTGGAGCTGCCACCAGACTCTGACAGCGAGGGTCCCTATGAGTCGGCTCTGGAGGATGTGGAGGACCCTGGACAGGGTTCCGACTCTGAGCAGGGTGCAGAGAGGCTGGTTGGCCATCAGGAGGCACCTGAGCCTTGGACCAGTGGGGAGGAGACAAGGAAGTGTGATCTGGACGTCAGCAGTGAGTTGTTCCTGGATGCCCGGTACCGGAGAGCTAATAGGCGTAAGGAACAGTTGCGCAGTTACAGGAGGTAATTGCACTTGGCTGGTGGTAATTAGGCTCCTCTCCAGACTATAAAAGACTGCTTGTGCACACGCCCCTTTTGCAGAAGTCAACGCATTAACTAATGTTGGAGAACAGTATTGTGAGCTTGGCAGGCTGGATTGCTGCCAAGGCTTATCTGTGTTGGATTGCTGCCCAGGCTTGTCTGTGCCGGTTTGCTGCCATGGACCTGTCTGTCTGTTAATAAATTCCATAAAGTATCTTTGGCTCGGGGTGTGTTGGTGTGGGATGGGGGGGTGTCAGAACACCTCTCTAAGCAGTTTACAGAGTCAACCTATTGCTCCCAACAATCTGGGTCCTCATTTTACCCACCTCGGAAGGATGGAAGGCTGATTCAACCTGGTGAGATTTGAACTGCCAAATTTCAGGCAGGCAGCAGGCAGCAGAAGTAGCCTGCAGTACTGCACTCTAACCACTGCACCACCGAGGCTCTGGGATAGGATAGGATAGGATAGGATAGGATAGGATAGGATAGGATAGGATAGGATAGGATAGGATAGCATAGCACAGCACAGCACAGCACAGGATAAGATATGGCAAAGGTGTTTGTAAATTTCAACCATCCTTCATATTGACACTACTGAAATCAAGCTGACAGCCCTTAGTCTTAATTTCAGCACAGAGGCATGTCATTCATGTTTCACTTGCTAGAAAAGGGAAATCAGACATTTTGGGGACAAAGATTCTGTAAAAAAGGGGGTGGGTGGGAATCACATGATTGTTGAGTTCACTCAAGGTAAAGCCCAATGTGAGTTAAACAATCCAGCCTAGATCTACTTAACGCTGCTTGCGGTCTCTTGCCGTGCTGATCTATATTGTGGATAGAAGCAAAATTAGACGGATGCACAAATTAGTATGTGCACTGGAATATAATTATCCTTTGATTTTCACACTTCCCCAAATTTTGCAGTCTAATTCCCTGATTAAAAACCATGCTCAAAGATGCATACCCTATTAAAAAGTGTTTTGCAAAACTGTCAAAATTAGGGGAAATTGCATATCACCCCCCCAACCCCACCCCCCACACACACGATAGAAAATATTGCTTGAAAGGCGGGAGGGAGAGAGAAGGAGAGAATTTCACGGTGTACACGAAAAGACATCAATTTTTGAGTTGGCTTTTAATGAACACGATGGATGCAGAAATGAATGCAATTAATTTATGGTAATAAAAATAAAATAGAAGACAAAACAGACAGGTTTCTGGTCTACCCAAACAGGGTCAACGAGGTGGCAGATTGCTAAATCAAAACGAATGGAGCAGAGAAAGTGTCCATTGTATAAGTCAAATTTGAGGATTCTCCCACAATCACACACAAACAGACACACAAACCTGAAACAAATAAAATACAAAAAAAATGAATAAAGCAAATTTTTAAAAAGTAAATACTTTTAGTCTATCCTTTTAGGATAAATTTGTACCCCATCCAAATCTTATATCTTAAACCCAAAATTGATGCTGATGATATTAAACACATTTCTAATCAGACACAGACTGTCAATTTCACCTGTGTATGACTCAAATGTGGTTGTCAACCCTGAAGCTGACCTGACCATGGGCATTTTTAAGTGTTGGCACACTGGAGCTGAGGATACGGAGGGGGAATAGAGATAGTTGGGGGTTGTAGCCACACACAAAAATACTTTCCTCTGAGAACCAAGGACATTTCCACAGCGGGTCGGAGAGAGGAGGAGTGAAGTTGCCAGGCAACTGGACAGCACCTTGATGGACCATGTGACTGATTGTTTGGGGAAGGGAAAAAACTTTTACTTTTAATTAGGTAAAAACCGTGGGAATATTCAGAGTCGTTTTCACAAGCCTGTGCCAATATGACATGTCCAATAAAACTATTCTTTGAGGAATCTACCTGCCTCGGAGTTCTGTTTGCTATGGGTGTATTACTTGGAACCCTGACGCTGGTTGTAAATTCTAATCTGGATTGGTGACCGGAACCAGATATTTAATCCTCTGAGCTTTTGGACTCGTGCTGGAGGTCATCCTCCAGGGTGGGTTCCATCACCGGTCCAAAAGCTTAGAGGTTAAAGTTCTGGTCCTGGTCACCAACCCAGATTGGATCCTGCCACATGATCCTGAGATATTCATGGTTGGACAACATCCAAGGGCTCTTCTGCATTTCATTGAAGCAGTGGTTCTCAAACTTTTCTTCTCCACAGATGTGCTGACCTAAGTTTCACAAAATCACAAAGCAGACTCCTCGCCCCGTCAAAACCCCTTTTTATTAAGCTCAGTGAATTCCCCTCATTCGCATCCAGCAAAGTCCCAGCAAACAATCTTTCAAGGGTGAATTTACAACCACAGACGTTATCAGGCTTGGAGAGCTGCCAGGCCGATATCTTCCAAATGGAATGCTGTACAAGAAAATACTTGACAAGGAGTCTCTGAGAGTCACGAACAAATCTTCACACTAATTAAACAAACTAATTATCTCCTGCAAACTCCACTTCCTTTCCGCCCTTCTTTATTCCCTATGGGAGGGGCCATTCACCATCCACCTGTCCCTTTGCTCCCAAGTCAGCTCTTGTTCCTTAACTGTTCCCTTCTCCAAGCAACTCTGCGCATGCGCACATCAGGAACAAACTCCAGCTGTTCTTCTGCCCCACTGTTCTCCGACTCCAAAGGCAGCTGATAACTGTCGGATGACCCTGGCCTCATCTCTGCCTCTGATGCAGAGCACTCATCAGAGCCTTCCCCAGTTCCTCCTTGCTGTCTGAGTCTGCCACCAGTTCTGTGGCCGCTGGCGGCCCACAGCAAGGGACTCCCATTAAATACCTTTTATGCTACGGACCATGGCCACAGACCCTCAAGACTTAAGATTTAAATCATGGCATTTCTTCAAGCTTTCGCAGACCCCTTGTGATGACATCACAGACCCCCAGGGACTCCAGGTTGAGAACCATTGCATTAAAAGCATCCATTTTAAATTATGCTGTTTCTCCAGTCTCCATTTGCACTTGCAAAAATTTGATTCTAAGAGACACATTAACTTCAAGGAATGGATTTCTTGAAAAAGTAGTATCGGAGGGTGGGGGGGCATTTGTTTGTTTGACAAGTTTATACAGAGGTGACCTGTTATGAATCTAAAATAACTAGCAGAATACCAGTGCTCCTCTACGAAACTATGTGATTGGGCTTGATAAATTGACACTTACAGCTTGAAAATTAATGAGTAGTTACGATCGGCCTCTCCTCTCCACTTCTCTCCCTCAGGCTTGCCCCACAGAATCCTCCCTTATCCTATCCCCTTCTCTCCCTCAGGCTCCTCTACAAACTCCCAGCCAGCAGGCCGGATGAGTCTTGCATTGGCCAAACCCATGTCCAAGTGGCAGTTGGAACAGTTATTTTCAGGTTGGGAGGGGGAGTAGAACGTTGAACTCCTTAGCATCAGAGTGTGTTAATAATAATATAAGAAATACTAATGATCTGAAACAAGCACCTAGAAGCCAAAGGGAACGTAAGTTCCACATTTCAAGTTTTTGGCTTTACATATGTTTATTTGTTGTCGTAGATTTTCGGCTTCGTGCTCGCACAAGCACGAAGCCGAAGGCAGCAGCCTGAAGATGGCGAGTGGGACCTCGTCGAAACGTCGCCAAGATTCTCTCAATCTTACACGGGAAACAACCTAAATACGCCAAGACCTGCATATATATATATTGTTAGATCAGGGCAATGAGAGGACAGGCTCAGGTTCAAGGCAACAACAGTTCTTTATTCACAGACAAGTATGTACAATCCAGCAACTGTGAGGTCTGACAGCTCTCCTTTTATAGGGAGCTGTCAGACCTCTCAACCAATCAGGTTAAACCTCTGTTCCCGCCTAAACAGAGGACTGGAGTGGAAACCACAGCAGCTTGTCTGGATATCTAACATATATTATTTATACAGAAGAGGAGATTGACTTATTGTCCAAAGTACCCAAGGGCAGGACAAGAAGTAATTGTTGGAAGATCATGGAAAGAGAAAGTCAACCTGGAACCTGGAGAAATTTCCTGACAATGAGAACAATTGCCAGTGGAACAACCTGCCACATGGAGTTGTGCATATTCCATTACTGAAGGTTTTCAAGAATAGACTAGATAACCACTTGACCAGGATACTATAAAGTCTCCTGCCTTGAGCAGGGGATGGACTAGATGACTTCCAAGGTCCCTTCCAGCGCTATGACTTTATGATATGAGCCTGAAAAAGAACAGGCTACTTTCATGAAAGTGAGGTTGTGTTCGGCATGCATGGCAGGAAATTCAAAATTCTAATTTTCAAATCTTGCAAAATCCTGCTTCAAACGATGAGAGTTCACTTCATACTAAACAGACATGGATACATTTAAGCAAATATTTGCCTAAGGCAGAACAAATATCACTCAAAATGTATTAGGACTTCCTGGATGTTTTTCAATTTAAGGTTTCTCTTTTTTATTCCTGTAACATTAGGATCTCTCTATAGCTGTGCATGTTTGCTAATAATTACCTCCACAATAATTTGGCTACAAGAGACAAAACAGCATGCTTTTCAGTTCTAGCCCCCAGTCCTCAAGAATTTACCTAAAAGAAACTACTTTCATTCTTAGTCTCTTGCATCTTGTAATGGTATGTAGGAATGGCCTTGGCAGATGGGAGGAAAAGATGCTGCCCTATGTGAGGTTTGTGCCTTCAGACCAGTGGTGGGTTCCGGACTCCATTCCAACTGGTACGGTTGGAACGGCCCTGGCGTCACCAGCATGCACATGCATGGCACGCCCAGGCGTTGTAGCTGGAAACGATGCTTATGCAAGCCTCCGCGATGCTCCAGCTGCTCAGCGGAGCATCGCGTAGGCACTGTACATGCCATGTGCATGCGCGGAAGTGCAGACAGCTTTAAAACACAGTAAGGAGCACGGCTGGCGGGTCCTCTGGAACACCGTACCGGAATGGTATCCGGTGCTTCAGGGTGGCTCCAGTATGCCCGTACCAGGGCGTACCTCCTGCAACCCACCACTGCTTCAGACATGCAACATTTTGTTAATGTACCCTTAGGAGTAAAATTAACTCATCTTGTCATCAATGGTAGTATTCAACTGGTGTAACAACCGGTTCGCTGAGTGCGCGAGCAGCTCATTTCAAAACAGCCCTAAAACTTACCTTTGACTGCAGACCTGGTGAGTAAAACAGCTGAGGCACGGCAAACCGCTCTGATGAGCCTATCAGCTGGACTTCAAACAAAGGAAATATAGGACAGATGAGTGCACGGGTGGGCGGGCGGGGCCAACTGATCACCAGAACTACTGGTTCGCACGAACCGGTCCAAACTGGCTGAATCCCACCCCTGCTTGTCAGGTTTTCTAGCTTGTCTACTAGGAAGGATAACATCAACCTTGCAAGTCTGATAGTACAAATCCCTCACGTCTCTCTTTTAATATTGTAAGCCACCCAGAGTTACCCTGTAGTAAGATGGCCAACCAATAAATTTAATAAATAATAATAACTGGTACTCAGAAGAGAAAGAGCTGAAGAAGATAACAAAATACAAAGACCTGTGAATAGAAATAGAACAAGCATGGCAAAAGCAAGCAAAGGTTGTACCAATAATAATGGGGGCCTTGGGTACCCTCCAAAAACCAATGGAGCACCACTTGAACACCATTGGCATTGACGAATTTACCATCAGTCAATTTACATCATCATCATCATCAATACTCAGAACAACGTACACTTTAAGAAGATACTTGGTCGATAGCTAGGATGCTAGCAGCAACCTGTCAGTGCCAGTCAATAATATTTGTGATACAATTTTAAATGTTCAGTTGACTGAGTTTCATATTTAATGAATAAAAAATAAAAAATAATAGAAGAAGAAGAAGAAGAAGAAGAAGAATGCCTCACTGAGGAGGAGCTTCCTGGGGAATGGCGGCTTGCCTCTAAGCTCCGCAGGATCGCGGGGGCTTTTTGGAAAGTAGGGATGCTGCCGACCCTGTTCCTACCTCGAGGGTCAAGGAGTCTGTTGGCGACCACCCCTGGCGTCGTCCTGGATCCAGGTTGGTGCACCAGGGTGGTCGGATAGCCGGAGGGGAGTAGGAGAATGCGGCCTTGGTCGCGTTGGTAGATGATCTCTGGAGAGCCAGGGATAGGGGTTGTTCCTCTATCCTGGTTCTATTAGACCTCTCAGCGGCTTTCGATACCATCGACCATGGTATCCTATTGCGCCGGCTGGAGGGGCTGGGGGTAAGAGGCACCGTTTTACGGTGGTTCTGCTCCTACCTCTCTGACCGGACGCAATGTGTGTTGGCAGGGGAGCAGAGGTCGACCCTAAGGTCGCTCACTTGTGGGGTGCCACAGGGGTCGGTCCTCTCGCCCCTCCTGTTCAACACATACATGAAACCGCTGGGTGAGATCATCCGTGGTTTTGGGGTGGGATACCATCTGTACGCTGACGACACGCAGCTGTACATCTCCACCCCGAACCACCCCAACGAGGCCGTTGACGTGATGTCCCAGTGTTTGGAAGCTGTACGGGTCTGAATGGGAGACAACAGACTTAAACTCAACCCCTCCAAGACGGAGTGGCTGTGGCTACCGGCCCCCCGGTTCAACCAGCTGATTCCATCGCTGGCCATCGGGGGCGAGCAACTGGCCCCCGTGGAGCGGGTGCGCAATTTGGGCGTCCTCCTAGATGCCCGGCTGTCTATGGATGATCATGTGGCAGCCGTGGCAAGGGGGGCGTTCCACCAGGTTCGCCTGGTGCGCCAATTGCGCCCCCTATTGGACCGGGATGCCCTTCGCACAGTCACTCATGCACTGGTGACGTCCCGTCTGGATTACTGTAATGCTCTCTACATGGGGCTTCCCTTGAGATGCACCCGGAGACTGCAGTTGGTCCAGAATGCGGCCGCGCGAGCAGTTATGGGGAGTACGAGGTACTCCCATGTGACACCTCTCCTGCGCAAGCTGCACTGGCTTCCTGTAGCCTTCAGGGTGCGTTTCAAGGTGTTGATCACCATCTTTAAAGCGCTTCATGGCACGGGACCTAGTTATTTGCGGGATCGTATCCTGCCCCATACATCCCTGCGACCAATTCGCTCTCACAGAGAGGGTCTCATCCAGGTGCCATCCACTAAGCAATGCCAGAGGGCGGCACCGAGGGGAAGGGCCTTCTCTGTGATGGGCCCAGCCCTCTGGAATGACCTCCCCCCCCCGACATTAGGACAACTACCAATCTCCGCTCCTTCCGCACGAAACTCAAGACCCACCTGTTCCAACTAGCTGGCCTGGCTTGAATTACAACTACATTCTCTAATCCCCCTGGACAATTTTAAATTTAAACTAACTGATTTCTTGGGTATTTTAATTGTTTTAAATTTTATTGTGTTGTTTTTAACTTATGATTATTTATTTATGAATTGTACAATGTTTTGATTACCTCCTCCTTGTCATTTATTTGTGTATTGAGTTGTACGCCGCCCCGAGTCCCTTTGTGGAGAGGGTGCGGCCTATAAATTAAATTAATAAATAAATAAATAATAAATAATAATAAATAAATAAATAAAATAATAAATAAATAATAAAGAAGAAGAAGAAGAGGAGGAGGAGGAGGAGGAGGAGGAGGAGGAGGAGGAGGAGGAGGAGGAGGAGGAGGAGGAGGAGGAGGAGGAGGAGGAGGAGGAGGAGGAGGAGGAGGAGGAGATATCAGTCCAATAAGTGATACCATAAGTGATACCCATTGTCATCAGGGCACTTGGTACCATGTCCAAGAATTTTACAAAACACGTAAAGAAATTGCAGCTTCCTACAATAATACCAGCGGAACTGCAAAAAGCTGCGCTACTAGGAACATCATCTATTTTAAGAAGACACTTGGTTAATACCTAGGACGCTGGCAGCAACCGGTATCGACCATTAGCGCCAATCAATGATATTTGTGACACATCTTTAAATGTTCACTTGACTGAGTTTCATGTTTAATGAATAAAGTATATAATAATAACAATAATAACAATAATAACAATAATAACAATAATAACAATAATAACAATAATAACAATAATAACAATAATAACAATAATAACAATAATAACAATAATAACAATAATAACAATAATAACAATAATGACAATAATGACAATAATGACAATAGTAACAACAATAACAACAACAACAATAGCAACAATAGCAACAATAGCAACAATAACAACAGTAACAACAGTAACAACAGTAACAACAGTAACAACAGTAACAACAGTAACAACAATAACAACAGTAACAACAATAACAACAATAACAACAATAACAACAATAACAATAACAGCAGCTCTTTTCTGAACATTTTTCAGCTGCCCATTATACAGCTACAGATTATACCCTCTCTTATCTGAGCCTTCCCAAAGTGGCAACTCTTCTCCCTCCTCTGTCTCTCAGGTCATTCTCATATGTCATTGTACACCTTCATGCTTTTTTCAGCTAATAGAATCCCACTGATAAAACCAAATAGGAAGTCAAGACAATGATATGTGGATTATGTGGACAAGGAAAAGCTTTTTTCACTTTCCCAAAATTCTAGAACCAGAGCACACCCCCCCCCCCCCAATGAAACTGAATCTTGGAAGAATCAGAAGAGAGAACAGGGTTACACAATGCACAATACAACCTTAGAATTCCAAAGCAGGGCTTCAAAAAGGGATTGGACCAATTCATGGAAATTGGGACCTTGATGACAGTGGGGCTGCCTCTGGAGGCCATCTGCAGGGAGATTAGTGGGCTTCCTGATTCTGTTGATGGGTCGCTGTCATAACAGACAGCTGGATTAAATGGAGCAGGAGTTTGATCCAACAGGTCACTGCTTATATAGAATAGAATAGAGTAGAGTAGAGTAGAGTAGAGTAGAGTAGAGTAGAGTAGAGTAGAGTAGAGTAGAGTAGAGTAGAATAGAATAGAGTGTAGAGCAGAGCAGAGCAGAACAGAACAGAACAGAACAGAATAGAATAGAATTCTTTATTGGCCAAGTGTGGCTGGACGCACAAGGAATTTGTTTTGGGTGCATATGCTCTCAGTGTACATAAAGAAAAATAAAATGGAATACATTTATCAAGAATCATAAGTTACAACACTTAGTGATAGTCATAGGTTACTAATAAGCAATCAAATTATGTTAGGAAACAAATAAAACAAGATAAATTTTAAAGATATAAGCAACAGGGTTATAGTCATAAGTGGGAAGAGATAGGTACTAGGAAGGAAGAGAATAATAATAGTAATGTAGCCTTAGTGAATGGTTTGACAGTGGTGAGGGAATTATTTGTTTAGCAGAGTGATGGCGTTCAGGGAAAAACTGTTCTTGTGTCTAGTTGTTCTGGTGTGTAGTGCCCTATAGCAGTGGTGGGCAACCTGCGGCTCGGGAGCCACATGCGGCTCTTTACACCCTTTAATGCGGCTCTGTGTGCCAGATGCCCGCTCCCCTCCCTCCTCTCGGGCTTCGGAGGGAAGCTTCTGCAAAAGCCTGGGCGAGTGACAACCAATTTTGGTCCTATGACTGCAGAATGCTGCAAAATACCATAAATGCAGGCCAGTTGTTGAGTGTTTCAAATGTGATTGGAACACTCAACAAGGTGACCACAGTGTGTGTGTGTGTGTGTGTGTGTGTGTGAGTGAGAGAGAAAGACAGACAGAGAGAGGAACAGAGAGAGGGAGTGAGGGAGGGAATCAGAGAGAGACTGACAGACAGACACACACACACACACACAGACAGAGAGAGACAGAGAGGGGGAGGGAGGGAGAGACAGATAGACAGACAGAGAGACACACACAGAGTGAGTGATTAAGTGAATGAGTGAGAGACAGACACACCCACATACACAGAGTGACAGAGAGAGAGGAAGGGAGGGGAGAGAGACAGAGGGAGAGACAGAGACAGACACACACACACACAGAGTGAGGAGAGACAGACAGACACACACACACACACAGAGTGACAGAGATGGGGGAGGGAGGGAGAGAGAGACAAAGAGCCAGAGAGAGAGAGAAAGAAAGAAAAGGAAAAAAAGAAAGAAAGTGGGAGAGAGAGATGAAATTAAAAACAACAACATACAAACCTGACTTACTCAAACTATCCAAGGAAATGCAAGGCCAATGTTCACATTAGTGGTTGTGACTTTGTCAGTCAATGTCAGGATGTAATTTTCTCTACATTGTAAGGCAAATTTTACGGAATTTAACGTTATCGATAAATAATATCGTTCTAAAGTTTTTGTTTTATTAGTTGTGTTATTTGTATCCTCCCGACCTATGTGGATACTTGCATGCAGAATATTCTCAATAAAAACTTATTGAAACTAAAAACAGTGTACCATCCTATGTATTTTCGGTTTTAAAAATGTGGCTCTCAAAGTAAATTTCAATCGTGGTTTTGGCGAGATTTGGCTCAGTTGAAAAAAAAGGTTGCCCACCACTGCCCTATAGCATCAATTTGAGGGTAGAAGTTGAAACAATTTATGTCCAGGATGCGAGAGGTCTGTAGATATTTTCACAGCCCTCTTTTTGACTTGTGCAGTATACAGGTCCTCAATGGAAGGCACGTTGGTGGCAATTGTGTTTTTTCTGCAGATCTAATTATCCGTTGAAGTCTGTGTCTCTCTTGTTGGGTTGCAGAACCAAACCAGACAGTTATGGAGGTGCAGATGACAGACTCAATAATTGGTTTGTCGAACAGAATCAGCAGCTCTTTGGGAAGTTCGTTTTCTGAGTTGGCGCGGAAAGAACATTCTTTGTTGTGCTTTTTTGATGACATTTTTGATGTTAGGTGTCCATTTTAAGTCTTGAGATATGATAGAACCTAGAAACTTGAAAAACATATTCTTATGTTCTTATGACGATAAGGCTCTAAATTGAAACTTTACTAAACTTTCCATGTTGCATTAACATAACTATGGGCTTTTATGTCTTTGGCTTCCTTTCCATTTCTGAGTCACCAAATAGTGAAGTCCCAGTTCATGTTCTGCTGTGGCTCTGTTCTCTGTTTTTTGTCACAATAAGCAAGAAAGAACTGAAAATCTTTATTGCAGTCAATGACCAGTACATAATAAAACTCAATAATGTAAATCAGGTTATGTGTATTCGGGTAAGTAATCATAAAATTAACTGGACGTATCAATCAGTCAATGGCATGTTTTGCATTCCAACATCTCAATTTAGCAACAGAATCACCTGTACTTGAAAGTATTGTAAATAGAGCAGGTCTGAATGACTGGGAAATTTATATAAATGTAGGGTTATTGACTCTGGACACAGCATACAGCAGGCAATGTAATGAAGTAGGTTTTCTAGTTTCAGTAGCTCCTTCACAGCATGGGAAAACCTTAGCCCAAATGAGTGCTCTTATATCTTCCTGATAAGACTCCTATAGGACTTCAAATTGAGTCAGTGACCATAGGCAAATATTCAGAAATTCATTCAATCGCCATAAGATGGCTTTTATAAAAGCCTTCCTAATTAGTACCGAGGGACACAGTGGCTCACTGGCTAAGACGTTGGGCTTGTCGATCAGAAATGTTGGCAGTTCGGTGGTTCGAATCGAATCCCTAGCACCGTGTAACGGCGTGAGCTCCCGTTACTTTTCCCAGCTTCTGCCAACCCAGCAGTTCGAAAACATGTAAGAGATTGGACTATCATTTGTTAGAAATGGTGTAGGGTCTCCTGCTTGAGCAGGGGGGTTGGACTAGATGACCTATAAGGTCCCTTCCAACTCTGCTAATCTGTTAAACATATACACTCCAGAAATGCACCAAACTTGAATCATTGGGATTTTCAAATGCTCTGTGACCATTTAGCTGAATGCCAAAGTATTTATAGTAGATTGAAAATAATTAAAGATTTTAAAAAATGACTTGAAATTCATTCTTGGAAGGAATATTAACAAAGTTCGATAGGCAGCATATATTCCCTAAAAATAAAAGACGAATGCCTGCGCTGCTCTGTTGTCTCACATTCTCTCTTTTAAGTTTCACCACTGTCACTGCCCACTGCAGGATCAAAAGCAAAAATATAGCTGTTCTGTACCAGGAGAGGAAGAAATTCTTCTTTGATGTTTCATCTTTTGTGTCCTTTCTCTCCTCCCACTCTGCATTGAAGATATTGAGATGCCAAGAACCTCTTAAGATTCCAGAAGCTACTTAGAGAACAAATCCCATCGCTAAAGGCCGGAAAAATTGGGTCACCTTATTCTAAGAATGCCATGAAGTCAGAGATATGTATATACTAGTACGCAGGTTCATTTTTAAATATAAAAAAGCTATCTGGTTCCCCTTTATCTGTCATCCTCTTGTGCAAGATTCACTCGTCTTTTTCCACGGATGGGGCTAATGGATTTTGCAATTATGGAAAGGACCTTGTCACAAAGTGGTTCCTTAGAGAAAGGATGTGCCAGTAGTAGAATCCTGCCGGTTTAACAACTGGTTCAGTGACCATGTGTTTTGCGTTTTCCAGCAGTTTTAACTAAACTTATCTTCCATGTTTACTTCTGGGGAATAACACAGTTGAGCTGTGCGAATCAGCTGAGAGGATATACAGTAGGTAAGTAAAGCACAGGGGCGGACGGGCGGGCCAACCTGATTGTCAGAGCTACCGGTTCGCCCAAAATGGTCCAAACCGGCTGAATCTCACCGCTGGGATGCCCATTCATAAAATGACTGTTGATGTTTCCAACTCCCACACAAAGCATATGGAAACAGAGGCTTCTGTATCAAACAAATGAATGAACTGGGACTCCAGTTCTCCAATTAATTGGGTTAAATATGAATTGATGCCTTTGAGGGGCAACTAAGTAGTCAAAATTCATTTTCTATGCAAAGTTTGGACGATGCCCGGAGGCGATCTTGGGCTGAGAATACCTAAAGATACATCTTAGATGATTGAATTAAATTTAAATATATTGCTGTAAGAAATAGAAAGCATTTTGGATAGAGTGACTTTGCTTAAAGAGAAAGTAAAATTAGTCCTTTAAAAATGAATACCTTGCCATGAGTAATTTATGCCCCGTACAGTGTTCCTGTGTAGGTGGGATGTAATTTCTCTTTCTAAATTAGCTAATATGGTTCAACAATAGAAGCAGAAGTAAATGTTTCAGATTGCTATTGAAGGAGATGACAGGCTGAGCCTGAGGGAGGGTCAGAGTCAGACATGTGGCATAAGTTCGCCATGATGAGTATAGGAGCTTGAACTCCTGCTTGAACAGGAGACCTCCAAGGTCCTTTCGAACTCTGTTATTCTATTATCTGTTATTCTGGAGTGGACATTGAGTATTGGATACCCTACGACCATGATGGTAAATCTATAGCACGCATGCCACAGGTGGCACACGGAGACTTCTCTGCCGGCACACTAGCCATGGTCCCAGCTGAGCTCCACCACGCATGCGCACTGACATTTTGGGGTCTCTGCAGCGCGTGTTGTTTAATCAAAATGCAGTTAAAACACTATAGAAGTCATCAAGAATATAACTATATGCATCCAACAGGAAGTGCTTCACAGGAGCAGCTAGAGGTAAATCCTAGAGAGCAGGAAATGCATCACTGAACAATGGAGAGAAATGCTAGAGAGGAATAAAGCTGCATACAAGGCAGACGTAACACCTGTAACAGCATGCACATGCACAGGGGTTTGTGTGTGTGTGTGTGTGTGTGTGTGTGTGTGTGACGCACGTATTGTATTATGGGTGTGGGCACAGAGTGCACACTGTCATGTGAGCGTGCGTGCTTTTGGCACACGAGGACAAAAAGGTTAGCCATCACTGCCCTACAAGCAGTGGCCCTTTTAAAAGATGAGGATATGCTGTGAAATATTGTTGCAGATAATTTGCCTCTTTCATGCCCAGTATTGTTTGTACACTTTCTTTACTCAACTGTGCAATAGTCCGACTTGAAATAGTGTTTAGATTCTTATAATCTTTAATTTAGTTTCATTGTCACTGAACCAAAAAGCACAACGAACAGTTTTGGACAGGCTCTGGCGCAGAATAATCTTTATCTCAGCCCAACAATATTATAATTTCTTAAAATTAGATTTTGATTTACTGGGCCATCCCTCAGCCACCCATCCAATTTAGCGGTTTCTGGACCTCTCCCAAATTAAAAATAACAGTTGTTTGGATATGTTCCCAAAGAGTGGGCAAGTTTGGATCTGAAGTAATCCAGGTGAAGCAGTACAATTTATGCTAATGTTACCTTTATTTTATGACAGCAACCCCCCTCCCTTCACTTCATTTGCATAACGATGCCACCACAGCAATGGTGCAAATTGATGCAAATCCCATCATTTGCATCAGGGCACATCATTTATGCATCAACATTATGCAAATGCTGTCTGTTCATGCAAATTATGCTTTTTAATATTTCATGAACAATCAGAAGTATTGGACCCTCCTTTCCCCCATTAGGCTGCTAGGTCGAGATTTTACTGTATCCTCTTAATAGCACAACATTCTCACATTTTCCAAAAGGGCCCAGAAGAGCACAGCCCAAAATATATTTAGTGTTTAATGAGGCCCTTTTGATAGGATTAATCTGTTGGTGACACCTCATTAATGGGTTGTCGACTACAGATAGGTGTATTTTAAAACACTTCCCTGCTCCATTGCACAGCCAGATATAATGAATTGCTCTGAATCCTCTTAAGAGTTCCCAGGGATTTGGGGGGCAAAGTTTCCCTTATATGTAACATTTGCAAAAAAGTATCCTCTAATATGACACAGGAATCTGCATAAACAAAAAAGAAAAAATGCACCTTTTGTTGTGGCCTGCCAGCAGCCAGCAGAGCTGGCAGCATATTCAGACAGTGAGAAGGTTGGGGAGGAACATGGGCCAGTCCTGCAGTCTGGGGAAGCTCTGAGAACTCTCTGTATCAGAGGCAGAGAGGGGCCCAGAGCCGTATGCTAGTTATCAGCTGCCTTCAGAGTCAGACATCAGTCAGGCAGAAGAACAGCTGGAGCCTGTTCCCAGTGTGCGCATGCACAGAGTTGCCAGATGAAGAGAACAGCTAAAGAAGAGGGCTCAACTTGGGAGTAAGGTCACAGGTGGGCGATGAATGGCCCCTCCCAGAGGAAATAAAAGAGGAGCGAAAGGGGAGTGGAGTTTGCAGGAGACAATTAGTTCGCTTAATTGGTTCGTGACTCTCTGAGACGAAGCGCACACATGAACGAACCGGCAGTAACGCTGGCTGAAACCCGCCCTGGTACACAGTGGTGTAGAGGCTTAATGATGCTGGAACTGCCCACCAGAAACATATGAAGAACGGTTGCAGGAACTGGGTATGCCTAGTTTAATGAAAAGAAGGACTAGGGGAGACATGATAGCAGTGTTCCAATATCTCAGGGCTGCCACAAATAAGAAGGGAGCAACCTATTCTCCAAAGCACCAGAAGACAGGAAAAGAATCAATGGGTGGAAATTAATCAAGGAGAGAAGCAACCTAGAACTAAGGAGATATTTCCTATCAGTTGGAACAGTTTATCAGTGGAATGACTTGCCTCCAGAAGTTGTAGGTACTCCAGTACTGGATGTTTTTAAGAAGAGATTGGACAACCATCTGTCTGAAGCGGTATAGGGTTTCCACCTTGAGCAGGGGGTTGGACTAGAAGACTACCAAGATCCCTTCCAATTCTGTCATTCTGTTAATCCAAAGGGATGGCAATCTCTTGTTTGGGTCTCTCTAGAGTCCTCTATCACAGGCAGAAGTGGTATTCTACTGTTTCAGACCGGTTTACTTGAACCAGTAGTGGGAATTGCGATTGGCCCTGCCCATCAGCCCCGGCTGTATGGAATCTCATTTAGGCTCCTTTTTTTGCGTGGGCGGATGGCTAGGCGCATGCACGGGGATGCTCGCTCACATTTATGAAGTGGTAGAGAAAGTAAGTTAATACCACTCCTGATAACAAGGGTGTCAATTTTGCATCGTCATATTGTTGTCCTATGACATTTCACAACTTTTTTCCCCTTCACTGAATGGGGCGTGGGCTTGGCGAACGTGTGACGGATCCGGCCCACGGGCCACAAGTTTGACAGCCCTGCTGTATCATGTAAACATCAGAAGTGCTCCGTTAAATTCACTGCTGGGCTCCTCAAGAATAAGAAGCCCACGGCCTCACCTGCGTTACTCTTTCTTTCATATCTTCTCTCTGGCCCTTGCCAGCATTTTTACAATACAATACAATAGTAGAGTTGGAAGGGACCTTGGAGGTCTTCTAGTCCAACCCCCTGCCTAGGCAGGAAACCCTATACCGTTTCAGACAAATAGCTATCTAACATCTTCTTAAAGACTTCTAGTGTTGGGGACACAACATCTTCTTAAAGACTTCCAGTGTTGTTTTCTTTATTTCTATAGAATATTTATCCTGATATTTCAGACAAACGGCCTTGCTTGGAGAATATAGGAGTGTGAGCCTTATTTCATTCACATTGGCAGAAAAACACTGGCACTTTTTTTTTTGTTATTACTGTTATTTTTGCATAATTATGAATCAGGAAAAGTAATTTTCAGCCCCTTTTCTCACATCACTGCATTTCTACCCTCATTATCTACTAGTTTCGGCAAGTAAAATTTGCAGACTGAACTATTTCCCCAGCCTTAATGAATTCGCTTGACTGCTGAGTCACCGGTTTTCTAGGCCTGTTGTAAAGAAAGCAGTTGTAAAGGAACTTTGTGGGTCCATCTCACTCCAATTCATGACTTTATTTATAGAGGGCCCCACAGCTAATCATTTACAGTTATTACCCAGTTGTACAGCTTTTATTGCAGCATGGACTGGCAATTTATGGAGGGCAAGCATGACTGCTCCTCCTCCTCCTCAAACAGTATGAGTTGCCAACATGACCCATTCATTTTATTCTGAAGGACAAATCATTTTCATGGGGCGGGCAAGCAATGAGGGGTAGTTGTCTGCGTTCTCACAATAGATCAGTATTTCTCTTGGCTACTTTAAGATGTGTGGAGCTCAATTCCCAGAATTCCTCAGCCAACATGGCTGGCTGAGGAATTCTGGGAGTTGAAGTCCCCTCATCTGAAAGTTGTTCAGGGTGAGGGGACTTCAACTCCCAGAATTCCTCAGCCAGCCATGTTGCCTGAGGAATTCTGGGAGTTGAAGTCCCCTCATCTGAAAGTTGTTCAGGGTGAGGAACACTGCAATAGACCAACCACAGCAGGTGCCTTGGCACCAGTGGTGGGCTTCAGAAATTTCAGCAATGGGCTCTCTGGCCGGTTGCTGGATGGGTGTGGCTATGGTGGGCCTGGCCTAGTCGGCCTCCTGCACCATGGCACGAGGCGCTGTTTTCACCTTCCCAAGCCTCCGCACAGACCCTGCATTTACCTCACATCCAAAATGGGCTGCATGGAGACTCCTGGGAAGGGAGGGGAGGGAGTGTGGGAGAGGAGGGGCCAACCAGGGGTGGTATTTGGAGGTTCTCTGAACTGGCCATAACGTTAGCTACAGGTTCTCCCAAACTCAGGTTCTCCCTCCTGACTGTCTTTTTTAAATTTTAAATTTTTATTGTATATTGGGTTTTTATTAAACGGGGTATGTTAATGGTTTTAATTTGTCTAAATGTTTTAATCTATTACCTCCTCCGTGCATGTATGTCTTTGTATATATGTATGTTTATATATGTCTTAGTGTACGCCGCCCCGAGTCCTGCCTGGAAAGGGAGCGGCTAATAAATTCAAATTTATTATTATTATTATTATAACTCGGACGAACCCGTATATATCAAGCTTGGACAGTGTTATGCTTGGCTATATATACTCGTAGTTGGGTTCTTTATGATTTAGCATGTTACGCCTTTCTCGCGTAGTTCATTCACAGATCAGAATGTCGTGGGAACCGAGAATAGGAGTTAATTCAGAATCGAGCTAAATATGTTGTACGAACTGCCCTCTTCTCTGGTTCCACTGAAGAAATCTACATTTCCAAGTCAACACGCAAGCCCTAGGCAAATAACTTTATGTAGGGCTTTCAAATGCAAACCTCCTGATTTTAAACTCTTGTCTTTCATTTTGGAGTGCTTGAGATTCTTTCGTATTGCTTTGGCTTTAGTGGTTGGATTGATTTGTTTGTGTGTTGGATTAATTAATTTGTTTTGGATTTAATTCGTTGCCTTGCTAGTACTCGGTAGGAAGAGTCCTGGGACGTCTCAAGGATGAGAACTATATCAGTAAACATTTCCAAAAGGAACGTCCCAGAAGTTGGTAAAGGCCAGCAGTGCGCCGTGCTTGCAAGCCTCAAGGTTAATCCGATGGTTAATATTTGGAATGGGGTCCATTAACAATCCCAGAGTTTTAGGCTAGAGGTGTGATGGAATATGCACATGGAGGAGCAGTGAGGAGACTTTAGGCAATATAGAGCTCTCCAGGGGTGGGCTGCTGGGGGTTCGCAGGGGTTCGGGGGAACCTCTAACTAAGATTCTGTGCAGTTCGGAGAACCCCCAAATCCCACTTCTGGCTGGCCCCACCCACCCTGCCCTGCCTCTCCCAGGAGTCCCCACGTGGCCCGTTTTGGATGCAGGTAAGTGCAGGGTGTGCATGGAGGCTCAGGGAGGGCGAAAAACGGGCCTAATTGAAGTTTGGGAAGGCCAGAAATGGTCCTGTTTCTGGCCTCCAGAGGGCCTCCGGAGCCTAGAGAGGCTGTTTTCGCTCTCCCAGAGGCTCAAGGAAAGCTCCAGAGTCCAGGGAGGGCAAAAATGTCCCCCTCCCCATAGGGAAAGAAGAAAGAGGCAAGGAGAGGTTGGATGGAAGGGAGGGAAAGAGAAGGAGAGAGGGTAGGAAGGGGAAGAGGAAGAGTAGGAGTAGGAGAAAGGTAAGGGAAGAAGGAAGGGGAAGGAGAGGAGGAAGGAAGGAAGTAGAGAAGGGAGGGAGGGAGAAAAGAAAGGGAAAATAAGGTGGTGTTACAGAAGGAGAAAGGGATGGTAAATAAAGCAACCCAAACTGTATATTATAACCTATTAAATGAAATATTAAATGTGTAAGAATGACAAATGTAAAGAAGAATAACAACTATGTGAATGTATATTTAAAATGGTATGTAAGAGAATTAAAAAAAATGTTTTAAAAAATGTCTCCCCCCCCCACCTGCCATGGTACAGGAGGCCGACTAGGCCATGCCCACCTAGCAACCAGGCAGAGAACCCCTTGCTAAAATTTTTGAAGCCCACCCCTGGAGCTTTCCCAGAGAAAGGCAAGATCAAGAGACTGTGCTGGATGGGAGAGGGGGAAAGAGATTTGGGATTGCCACACCCTAGAATCTCTCAGGGTAGATCTAGTTGGTTAGAAGTATACAGCTTTAGTTTGGCAAGATTCCGTCCATTGGGAATAAATAAATGATTGAACTTGATTGGATGTTGCTGTATCACTTCTGGGTTTGGGCTTGAGATAAGATAGGGGAAAAACATTCTGGAAAGCTGCAGCTTCTAAACACTTCAGCACTGTTGCCTAGAAATCTGCCAAGCTAGACCCACAACATTTTCTGGAGATGAGCTTAGTTCATGGGTAATCTTTCATTTTGACCCTTGTTTCCAGCAAGCCACTCAAAGGATAGGAGGTTTCTGTTGGCAAGCAAATATTGCAACACGATTAGCCTTTATTTAAAAGTGCCATCAAGCTGGAATGCTAGCTGTGTCATTATCCACTCTGGTGGCACTCACAACTGTCCTGGTTCTAGGCCCCTTGCATGGAAATGGTGCTAACTGAATACCTCAGGCACAAAAATGCAAGAGCAGACTTTTAAGTTCCAGTTAAGCTGATTTATTACTCATGCTATAGTCAAGAATTTAGTCAATTAACAGTCAGAGTTAAATTGGAGCTAGATAAGAGTTAATGGAATTCAAGACTGAGGCTGTTTGTGGGAATGCACTGACTCCAGACTAATTCCTTTCTTGACTCCACCCACAAGCACTGCCTGTCCTTCTCCTACAATAAACTCCTTCTCCAGAGTCCTGTTTCAAGAATAGCTTTCAGTTGACATCAAGACATCTGTTTAAAATGGTAGGTGAAGAGATACCTGGAAACATGAGTGTCTCTCCATGAACAGGCACCCCAAATTTATTTCAGATCTAATCTATCATGTCTGTGTGGTCCATGTTCAACAATAATGACCTTCTTTTCAATTCTAAATACTGATGGAGTCACCATTTCAGATTTTATTTATTTTATTTATTTATTCACATTTCTAAACCGCCCCCTCTCCCAAAAAGGGACTCGGGGCGGTGTACAGTCCACAATAAATCACAGATAAAATACAAATATAAATAGGGCTATAAATATATGTATGTATGTGGAGGAGGTTAAAATTAAGAGTCCTGTACAGAAGAATAAATAAATATGAGGCTAAAAGCCCTAAAAACAATTAAAACTAAAACATTACCCTTAAAATAACCAGATGAGAATATACTACCAGGAGTTCATAGATGTAACATTTATAATCATGCCAGGCCAGCTAGTCGGAACAGGTGACATTTAAAGTGCTGTGTCTAATTTATAGTCAAAGAGGATTGCCTTCCTAGAAGAATAATACTCTTTGATGTCAATTTTCCCCCATTCCCATGGTTGGCTATTATCTGACCATCAGAAAACCAAAACGATTAAAAAATGGGAAAAACATTTAGAGTATTTAAGGAGAAACTCAATCTAGGCAGAACAATTCTCTCCCATTTTTTCCTTACCAGTTTTAATGGAATGAAAGGTAATTTGCATTTGACCTTTTTAAAGTAAAGAAATTCAATGAAATTCTTATGGGAAAAAATTTATTTAAATCCAACATGGCCATGAGCAACTGCAGGATGGCTGGGAAGGTGTGATGGAATGTGTGGATAACCTTGGGAAATAAGAGACGCTGCCTAAGAAACTACCTGATGAAAGAGGCAGAAACCCTGAGTGACTTAAAAGTAAGAGGAAGAAACTTAAGAAGGACCTACCCAGTGGCGGAATTCAACCGATGTAACAACCGGTTCGCTGAGCGTGCATTTTGCTCACATGTGCCAAATATTCGCTCCGCGCGCATGCTGTTCATTTCAAAACAGCTATAAAACTTACCTTCGACTGCAGCTTCGACTCCCCGGTGAATAAAACAGCCGAGACATGGCAATCCACTTTGCCCTGCCTATCAGCTGGGCTTCAAACAAAGAAAATATAGGACAGACTAGCGCACCGGTGGGTGGGTGGGGCCAACTGATCACTGGAACTACCGGTTCATGCAAACCAGTCTGAACCAACTGAATCCCATCCTGGACCTAATCTAATTGGATCAAACAGTTAGAAGTATCAGCAGAAAGTTTGTACCGTGTTGTCAATGCTGAAACAGATCAAGCCCAGAACAACCATCTTTTGTTTTTCAAGCTGCCACACTGCATAGAGATGGGGGGAGAGGAATGGAATACGAACCAGCCAAAACAAACTACTATCTAGGGGGAACCAAGGTCACTCCTAACAGGTGGTGGCCGGAAACTGAGACCAGTCATCAAGGAGATCTAAGAACAACTATTGGACAATGTGACCTGTGACACTAAGGGAGGAGGGAATCCCTAACATTTAACTATGCTGAAACTGCAGGAAATTACTAGATCTGGTTTTAGAATCATTGGTGCTGAAATGATCTATTCAATAAAGCAGTTCTTTGAGAAAACGGAAAGTCTTGGAGTGCTGACTGGTTTGGGTGTTGTTGCCTACCAGTGGCCAGCAGAGCTGGCAGAAGATTCAGACAGTGAGGAGGTTGGGGAGGAACATGGGCCAGTCCTGGAGTCTGGGGAAGCCTCTGACAAGTGGTCTGTGTCAGAGGCAGTGATGGGGCCAGGGCTGTCTGACAGTTATCAGTTGCCTTTGGAGTCAGACATCAGTGAGGCAGACAACAGCTGGAGCTTGTTTCCAGTGTGTGCATGTGCAAAGTTGCCAGATGAAGGGAACAGCTAAGGAACATGGGTCAACTTGGAAGTTAGGCCACAGGTGAATGGCCCCTCCCATAGGGAATAAAAGAGGAGCAAAAGGGGAGTGGAGTTTACAGGAGACAATTAGTTCATTCCTGCATTCTTGCCAAGTATTGCGGCATCTGAAAGATAGCGGCCTGCCCACTCTCCAAGCCTGATAAAGGTCAGTAATTGTGAACTATCTTGAAAGACTGTGGGAGAGGAAAGATTTTGCTGGCGAGGAATTCACTGTAAAATAAATAAAAGGGGTTTATCAGAACAAGGACTCACCTCAAAATATAAACAATATGTATGAAATGCTGTAGGCAAGATTAACCTGTGCATTAAATTCAGATTAATCAGGAGAGCATTTGTTTGACTTTTCCACAGATAACCATAATGCTTGAAAGTACTTATCTTTGACTATATAGTGTGCCAACCTGATTTCCTTGGCATAAGCAGAGCACGGAGAGGAATATATTGTTCTCTTGAATTTCATGCAGTAAGCAACCATGAGAGATCATGCCATATTGAACCCATCAAAGCCATACATCTCTGCAGATGCACTCCTTAATTATTCATTGGTCCTTAACTGAGCATTTTACTTGTAGCGATAGTGGTGCTCAGTGATGGCTCACTCAAGGTGTTGCTTGGAGAACGAAGATGAAGCTTTTAAACATGTGGTGTCTTGATGATTATAGAGGCTTTAGAACAGGGGTGTCAAACTCAGATTTCATTCAGGGATGCATCAGGGTTGTGTGTTTGACCTCAGGGAGGTGGCGTGGGCATGGCCAGGGTGGGCATGGCCAGCTCGACATCACACATGTCAGGGACACCTGTGGTGGCCTGAGCACTTTGCCAACAAAAATGGGCTCCATTTTTGGCTGTGACTGCCTCCTGCAACCCTCTGCCAGCAAAAACAGAGCGCAGGAGGGCTGCCAATGACCCTCGTGAGCTCCGTTTTTGGCTGCGACTGCCTCCTGCAACCCTCTGCCAGTGAAAAAGGAGCTCAGGAGGTCTGCCCATGAAACTTGTGAGCTCCATTTTCAGCTGCGACTGCCTCCTGTAACTCTCTACCAGTGAAAAAGGAGTTTGGGAGGGCTGCCCTCAACCCTCGTGAGCTCCATTTTCGGCTACAATGGCCTCCTGCAACCCTCTGCCAGTGAAAAAGGAGCTCAGGAGGGCCATGTACAACCCTCCAGAGCTCCATTTCCACTGGCAGAGGCACCTTGGGCCAGTCCTTCACTGGTTCCAGGTAGGCCCCACGAGCCAAATATAAGCACCCCGCAGGCTTTGACACCCCTGCTTTAGAATTACAAACTTAATTTTGAAGGTTTTTTTTTAACGTTTGTATGCTGTTTTAAGCTTTCTTTTAATAGATAGTTATTCGCTTTGGGAACATTACTATGCCAACATTATCAAGCATGGACATTTTGGTAGGGATCATTATAATTTATGCAAAAAACATACTGTCCCAGTAACGATAAAACAATTAAGCTCAGAGAGCATCAAGGACCCCTCATTTAACCCTGAACTACAAATATTCCCCTTTATAAACCTCCCTGTTTTGGAATGCTCATAATATACTGCTTGCTTTAGTACCGAAGTATTAGTTTGGATACTAGTCCCTTGGGCTGCAAGGTGATCCAACTGGTCAGTCCTAGAAGAGATCAACCCTGACTGCTCTGTAGAAGACCAGATCCTGAAGAGGAAACTCAAATACTTTGGCCACCTAATGAGAAGTAAGGACTCACTGGAGAAGAGCCTAATGCTGGGATCGATTAAGGGCAAAAGAAGAATAGGACGACAGAGAATGAGGTGGCTGGATGGAGTCACCAAAGCAGTCAGTGTGAACTTAAATGGATTCCGGGAGATGGAATAGGACAGGAAGGCCTGGAGGAACATTGTCCATGGGATTGCGATGGGTGGGACATGACTTCACAACTAACAACAACAACTAGTTTGGGTAATGAAATGTTTGCAGGAAAACACCCAAGCTTAGAGAGCTTCATGGACCCTTCTAAAATAGTTACTCTTGGGAGTATTATTTTTACTCCTTGAAATATTTAGTAGAGATGGAGGAGGCACTTATAGTAATTGTATATCTTCTGAGTATCGTAAACTGTAAGAGGTGGAAGACAACTTTGAAATTGCCTAATCCAGTGTTTCTCAACCTTGGTCTCTTGAAGATATGTGGATTTCAATTCCCAAAACTCCTCAGACAACCATGACGGCTGAGACATTCTGGGAGGTGAAAACCACACATCTTCAAGTTGTCACAGTTGAGAGACATTGCCTCCAAGGTTTATTTATATGCTTGCTTTCTTTTGGTTAGGGTTGAGAGCTATTGTTAGGGTTGGGGTTGGGGTTGGGTTGGGGTTACTGTCAGGGTTCCAAGTAACACCCCCAACGAAAGAAAACTCCGAGGCTCAAAGTTCCATTTTATTAGAGAGTTCATTTTGGCACATCTGGGAAAACCTGAATCTGAAAGTTTCCAGGTTTTCCCCACCCAAACTGAAGTTCAAGTCCCTGCCCAGCACCCACCTGTCCATCACATGGCCCAATCAGACACCATCTCAATCTCCAGTTGGAGAGGGATGACCTAGAGATACCTCCCGGTCACACCACTCCAGGTGCAGGGCAAGACGTCCTTGACTCTCTGAGAAAGGAATGTTATTTTGACTATATCTATCCCACTCCATATGATCCCGCCTCCCAATTTCCCACAGTATTAAATGACACAGGTCTGAAGACCCAAGGCAAAAGATGACTTCCAGGCCTGACAGTTACAGTTAGGGTTAAGCTGCTGGTTGAGGAATTCTGGAAGTTGAAGTCCCACACATCTTTAAAAGACCAAGGTTGAGAAACATTTCCTTAAAGGTTTATTTATACACCATGCTTGCTTTCTTAGGGTTAGGGCTACAGTTAAAGTTAGGGTTAGAGTTGGAGTTGAGCTTGGGCTTGGGTATAGGGTTGGGATGCTGATTGAGGAATTCTGGAATTTGAAGTCCACACATCTTCCAGGGAGTAAGATGGAGAAATACTGATCTAGTCCATCCTCTGTGCAGTGCAGAAATCTAGACAAAAAAGGACACAATCTCTGTTTAAAACCTCCAGTGAAGGTGTCTCTCCTACCTGAAATATTCTACTGTTAAATAGCTATTATGAATTATCTGAAGTCTGCTGCTCCATTCACTAAAGATATGAGTTTTGCGGATGAAGGCAATAGAGTTGACTAAATTAATAGACCAGCAAAATACTGTGGACATAATAGACTTCAGCAAGGCATTTGACAAAGTAGATCACAACCTACTCCTTCGTAAGCTAGAAAAAGTGGGATAGATAGCTTCACCACCAGATGGATTCGCAACTGGCTGACAAACCGTTCTCAATGAGTAGTCCTCAATGGGTCTAAGTCTACACGGAGAGAAGTAAGCAGTGGGGTACCACAAAGTTCCATCTTAGGCCCAGAACTTTTCAATATCTTCATAAACAACTTAGATGAGGGAACAGAAAGGGAACTTACTAGATTTGCAGATGATACTAAGCTGGCGGGAACAGCTAACACGCTATAAGATGGCCTCAAGATTCAGATGGATCTTGACAGACTTGAACATTGGGCCCTATCTAACAAAATGAAATTCAATGTAGAGAAAAGTAAAGTCCTACACTTAGGTAAGAAAAACCAAAAGTGCACATGTAAACTGGAGACTAAAACATATGAAGAATGGTTGCAGTAACTGGACATGGCTGGTCTAGTGAAGAGAAGGACCAGAGGAGACACGACAGCAGTGCTCCAATATTTGAGGGGCTGCCACAGAGAGGAGGGGAGGGTCAAGCTATTTTCCAAAGCACCTGAAGGCCAGACAAGCAATAATGGATGAAAACTGAACAAGGAGAGATTCAACCTGGAAATAAGGAATTTTCTGACAGGGAGAACAACCAACCAATGGAACAGAAGTTTCCTTTGGAAGCTGTGGGAGCTTCATCACTTGAGACTTTCAAGAAGAGACTGGACTGCCATCCAATTAAGGTGTAATGTTATTGGATATATGAAAGTTGATAACAAAAAATTAACTAAGTTTTATAATTAGTAACTAGTAATTTAGTAACTTTTAGAATGTTATGCTAAATAAATAATCGATAATGGCAATAAGGTACACATATGTGTTGGTTTGATGAGAAGAAAATGGATATAAACAGTAAAGGATCTTCTGTTAACCAATATTAACTATAACAACTAATAATGGAATGATAATGATAAGAGATACAGTTAATGAGATTATATATATTGGGGTTGGGGGAAAAAGGCTTAGAAACTTTGTCAGCTAATATTTATTTAGAATATGTTATAAAGGCTTAAGGTTATTGGATGATTTTCGTAATAACTTATGAAATGCCATCAGGTGGTTGTGTTTTCAACTATGGATTATTTTAGGCAAAAGGACACTGAAACAACTTCAGTCAAATGAGAACTATGCTATGTTGATCATAAGATTCATTAAGAATCTTTGACATCTGATATGAATATAAGTAATGACTGTGGAAGAGATGCACAAAAGCTAATTGTAACCAATTGACACACTTTCTACAAGATGTAATGTAAGATGATGATTTTTTGTTGTTTGTTTAATAAAAATTTCTGGCAAAAAAGAAGAAGAAGAAGAAGAAGAAGAAGAAGAAGAAGAAGAAGAAGAAGAAGAAGAAGAAGAAGAAGAAGAAGAAGAAGAAGAAGAAGAAGAAGAAGAAGAAGAAGAAGAAGAAGAAGAAGAAGAAGAAGAATAGGAGGAGGAGGAGGAGGAGGAGGAGGAGGAGGAGGAGGAGGAGGAGGAGGAGGAGGAGGAGGAGGAGGAGGAGACTGGACTGCCATTTTTCAGAAATGGTATAAGGTCTCCTGCTTGAGCAAGGGGTTGAGCTAGATGACCTCTAAGGTTCCGTCCAACTCTGTTAATATGTTTTCTAAGCCTGGTGTTTTCTCTAATGCACCGAAGATGGTATCCAGCTTGGTAATAAAACATCTGCAGGAAAACCATCTAGCTCAGAAAATATCAAAACTCCCACAGCTCAACAATGAGAGCTACATGTATTTTGCATTATTAGACTTCATTGTGTCATAACAAACTGAAGACATTGGAAGGAAGAATGCTGCATTTTTCTTTTCCGAATTAATTTATGTCACTTTACATAATTCAAATTCATTGTTGGCCTTTGGGTAGCCACGTACCGAGTGGCATTGTGTCCAAATGGAAATTGTGTGAATATCTAGTGAGATGTCGAGGGGTGGTGGTAGGAAAATGAAGTTAAATGGCTGGATTGTAAGCATAAAGCTATTTCTCAGCAAATGTCTGTTTAAAAGAAAAAAATAAAAATAAATGCCTTTTGATAAATGTTAATTGGCTTTGTCTTGCTGCCACTAACTGCAGCCTTATTGATTTTAATTATTGATTGCAATTATTGAACTGGCAGGAGAAAGAAAAATCAGCTCTATTCTTTCCATGAAAAGGCACAGGGGACGACAGAGTGAATTTCTATTAGAAATAATTATGATTAGTGAATAACAGAGTACACTATCAAGAATTAATAGGGTCAGATGAGCGTGCGTAGAGTTTAATCTTGTTATTTTTTCATTTCTGAATTGGAAAAAAGATAAGATAACCGAAGCAACCTTTAAGGAGATGAATGTTCATTACAACCAAAATAACTGGGAATAGTCAGAATGCACAAGAATACACAAAGAATCTGGATCAAATCTTGGTATTACGGTAGTCTTGTTCCCACTTGGTTTCCTGTCTGTCCGTGCCTTCTGCCTCCACTTTTAAAAGAAATGAGTTTAGGTGAGATTTTTCCCCTTTTTTCCCCTCCAATAGCAATTTTATTCAACTGCTAAGGAAGGAAGGAAGGAAGGAAGGAAGGAAGGAAGGAAGGAAGGAAGGAAGATGAGAAAGAAGGAAGGAAGGAAGATGAGAAGGAAGAAAGGAAGATGAGAAGGATGGAAGGAAAGAAGGAAGATAAGCAGGAAGAAGGAAGGAAGGAAGGTGAGAAGGAAGGAAGATGAGAAGGACGGAAGTTGAGAAAGAAGGAAGGAAGATGAGAAGGAAGATAAGCAGGAAGAAGGAAGGAAGATGAGAAGTAAGGAAGGAAGGAAGGAAGGAAGGAAGGAAGGAAGGAAGGAAGGAAGGAAGGAAGGAAGATGAGAAAGAAGGAAGGAAGATGAGAAGGAAGATGAGAAGGACGGAAGATGAGAAAGAAGGAAGGAAGATGAGAAGGAAGATAAGCAGGAAGAAGGAAGGAAGATGAGAAGTAAGGAAGGAAGGAAGGAAGGAAGGAAGGAAGATGAGAAAGAAGGAAGGAAGATGAGAAGGAAGGAAGGAAGATGAGAAAGAAGGAAGGAAGGTAGATGAGAAGGAAGGAAAGAAGGAAGGAAAGAAGGAAGGAAGGAAGGAAGGAAGGAAGGAAGGAAGGAAGATGAGAAGAAGCCGAGTCCTCATCAAACGAAACCCCCTTTATTTAATTTACATTGAATTCCTCTCCAGTAAAGTCCCGGCCCACAGTCTTTCAAGATAGTTCACCATTATCTACCTTTATCAGGCTTGGAGAGTGGCCAGGCCGATTATCTTTCAGAAACCGCAAATTGTGGCAAGAATGCAAGAATGAACTCTCTGCATCAGGGACGTGCGGTCAGGGGAGGCAGGGGAGGCAGAGCCTCACCGCTCTCATCATGAAAAGAAAAAAAAGGGAAGAGGCACACGTGGTCCGATTCCCTGCCTTCCTGAATCAACATGAAGGGGACTGCGGAGCGGGCTCTGCCAGCTCGTGCTCCACGGTCCCCTTTATGTTGACTCAGGAAGGCGGGGAATGGGACCATGTGTGCAGGAGGCTGAGGCTGCCTCAGCCTCCTGCACATGTGGTCCCATTCCCCGCCTTCCTGATGACGTCACCAGCCTCACCAGCCATAAACCTCACCGCACGTCACTGCTCTGCAAACACCCCTCCCTTTTCACTCCTCTTTTATTCCCTATGGGAAGGGCCATTCACCATCCACCTGTGGCCTTTCTCCCAAGTCGACCCTTGTTCCTTAGCTGTTCCCGTCATCTGGCAACTCATCATGTGCACACTGGGAACAGGCTCCAGCTGTTCTTCTACCCCACTGATGTCTGACTCTGAAGGCAGCTGATAACTGGCATAAGGCTCTGGCCGCCTCTCTGCCTCTGACCCAGAGCCCTCATCACAGCCTTCCCCAGACTTCAAGACTGGCCCATCTTCCTCCCCAACCTCCTCAATGTCCGAATATGCTGCCAGCTCCACTGGCTGCTGGCAGGCCACAATTCTAGCCTTTATTGTCATTGCATACAATGAGCTGGCTTGCATTTATAGCTGTCTGAATCAACCCATGGTCAGATAACTGAAATATATGGCTTTTTCCCCCCCGGAAACCAGGATTTACTTCTAGTTAGCAGCAAAAACTGCCCCCAGGGCAAAAAATGGGCCTGTTTCACGACCACCGTGTTCACTTCATGTCTGCCATCTTCACTTTAGAATTACATTCACATTCACAATTGCCACCATGTTTGCCTAAAAATGGCTGCAAAAAAGATTGTAAAATGAGTTGGTCATGTTATGACCCCAGTGGTGGGTTGCTCTTACCTTCACTACCGGTACGCTGCTCGTGGTCCGTTCGTGCACGCGCCGGACGTGGGCTGTGCACGCATGCACACTCCACCGCCCCTGTGACATCCAGCTGCTCATCAGAGGTTGCGCAGGCACCACATGCTGTGCGTGCATGCACAATTGGACTGGTTGCGTTAAAAACAGGTATGGAACACAGGTGGGCAGGGGGGCTAAACGAGCTACCGTACCAGTATGGTGGCCGCTGCTTCTGACTACTACCGATATGACTGTACCAGGCTGTACCAGCTGAAACCCACCACTGGATGACTTTCTTTATGACCATCGTGAAGTATGGCCTTAATTGCTAGGCTCAATTATGGTCATAAGTCGGGGACTCCCTGGAGCTAATTTCTGAAAACATTTCCTTGGAAAACACCACTCCAAAGCAAACTTACCCATTTTTCCTTGACCTTCCAGCATGATGACTCATCTCTTTTGACATGCATTTATCATACAGTCTTCATATTAAAGATAAAATTGCATACTTATGAAATAATGCTGACAGCCTCGATGGCTTTTGGAGAGAGAGGCTTTTGAATTATCAGGATAGATCTGCACCAGGTGCCAATACTCAAATATTAAATGTAGATTTATGGGGATGCAGTTTCAGATCTCAACCTAATAATCTGATTATTTTAAACAATGAAAGGGAAAAGATCATTTCTTCATATAATTAAATTCTAAGAGAAGCCATCATACATTTAGCTAACTCACTTATCTTCTCTGTGATAAAAAACACATGCTCTTTTCTTGTTGTGCATATTTAATCTCACAAGGTGGAACACAATCCTTTGGAATATTTGCTTGTGTGCAACACTAGAATTCATGATAGCGTCTTAAGAAGCTACCAGATTCATTGGCTCTGCAAGCATATTTTGGAGTGTCTCACACACGTATAAATCTGAATTCAGAAGATTTAAGTCAAGGTCCACAGTAAGTCAGGAATTAAAAGTCATTCAGTAAAAATCCAATACTTTATGACATCTTCCAGCATTACGTCTGAATATGTTTAAGATCAGAGTTGCTTACACCAATAACTGAGCTGAAAGGGATCTTGGAGGTCTTCTAGTCCAACCTCAAAATTGCTTATATATATTAATATGCTCCTGGGGAGGAAAGCTATGGCAAATTTAGACAGCATGCTATACCAAAAAGCAGAGACATCACCCTGCCAACAAATGTGCATATAGTCAAGGCTATGGTTTTCTCAGTTGCAATGTGTGGCTGTGAAAGTTGGACCATAAGAAAGGCTGAGCTCCAAAGAATGGAGGCCTTTGAACTGTTGTGCTGGAGAAGAGTCCTGCGAGTCCCTTGGACTGCAAGGCGATCCAACTGGTCAGTCCTAGAGGAGATCAACCCTGAGTTCTCTTTAGAAGGCCAGATCCTGAAGAGGAAACTCAAAGACTTTGGCCACCTAATGAGAAGGAAAGACTCACTGGAGAAGAGCCTCATGCTGGGAAAGATTGAGGGCAAAAGAAGAAGGGGACGGCAGAGAATGAGGTGGCTGGATGGAGTCATTGAAGCAGTAGGCGTGATCTTAAATGGACTCCAGAGGATGGTAGAGGACAGGAAGGCCTGGAGGAATGTTGTCCATGGGGTTGGGATGGGTCGGACACAACTTCGAAACTAACAACAAAATTAATATACACATATTGCTTAACAAAATGGCAATTTATGGTAGACTGTGATTTATTGCAAGGAGTTAACCTGGGTTCTAATTAACCTTGGATGCAGATTATTAGGGAAGTCCAGGGATGTAGGCCAAATCAAAATAATAATAAAAATCCCAGGAGGAAAATGATGATAACCACATCTATCTTCTTAAACTATACAAAGAGTTTATAGAAGGTTTTCTAGTCCAACCCCTGCTCAACAGGAAACTCTATAACATTCTGGATGAATGGCCATCCAATCTTTTCTTAAAATCCTCCAGTCATGATAAGATAAAATATTGAATACAGAATGGAGTGGAATAACAGAAAAACAGAGCTGGAAAGGACCTTGGAGGTCCTATAGTCCAACCCCCTGCTCAAGCAGGAGACACTATGCCATTCCAGAGAAATGGCTGTTCAATCTCTTTGAAACCTCCACTGATGGACCAACCACAACCTCTGGAGGTAAGCCATTCCACTGATTAATTATTCTCACCATCAAGAAATTTCTCTTTAATTCTAGGTTAGAACTCTCTTTGATGATCTCCCATCTGTTACTCCTCATCCTTCAGGTGTTTTGGAGAATAGGTTGACCCAGTGGTGAAATTTAATTTTTTTTTTACTAATGGTTCTGTGGGTGTGGCTTGGTGGGCGTGGCAGGGGAAGGATACTGAAAAATCCCCATTCCCTCCCCACTGCTGGGGAAAGGATATTGCAAAATCTCCATTTCCTCCCAATCAGCTGGGACTCGAGAGGCAGAGAATAGATGGGGGCAGGGCCAGCCAGAGGTGGTATTTGCTGGTTCTCTGAACTACTCTACGTTTCCACTACCGGTTCTCCAAAACCTGTCAGAACCTGCTGAATTTCACCCCTGGGTTGACCCCCTCTTCTCTGTGACAGTCCATCAAATATCTTAGCTTGCTCTCTTTTCAAAATAGAAAAGTCTAGTTGCCCCCTCTACTGATGTCACCAGAAATGACTAGAGTCCTTCATGTGCAATGGGGAATTCTCTTCATCTGAGCTTTTGATAGCCCAAAGGGTTATAGATATTCAAGTCAAGATGAATTAAGGTCAATTACAGACCTTTTAGATGATACAGGAGTGACTCAGAACAATGGGGATGCTTTTTCCATTTTATCAAATTGTCTGAGCAAGGCTTTCACCATCCATTAGTACCCACCAAAGGCTCAGCAAGGATGCTTTTTTGAGTGCCACAACTTCCATTTCCCCTATTAAAGGAGACTGAGGATACCTTAACATTAAGACATCAGTTGCTTTTATCAGGGAAGCCCAAATGCTGTGGTTAACAAGGAATCAGGAGAAACTGAAGCTCCAGAATTCATGGACACAGGGCACGAAGTAACTTTGTAGATGAAAGGCCCAAAGACTTAAAGTCAAGACCTCCACCAGTCCCAGATAAAGAAGAAGAAAAAAAGAAATAACAATATTTTTTAAAAATATATTTTTATTATTTTTACATTTAAAACAATGCAATACCGCGGAGTTGGGGTGATCATACATTCACATTATGTACAGCTAGTTTCAACCATTAACAGTTAATCTACTTAGTACATTGTCTGTCCTTCTGTCCAATCACAATATATACATTTGTTCCAGTCTTGTCATCTTGTCTTATACCAATCATAAAATCTGTTCCATACTTCAAAATATTCTGATTCCCCTTTATTTTTAAGTTCAAGAGTGAGCCTATCTGCTTCTGCACAGGCCAACACTTTTCTGATTGTATCAAGCTCTGATGGTGTATTTTCTTTTTTCCAATACTGTGCATAGGTTATGCGCGCTGCAGTTAGTATATGTATAATTCAATAAAGTGTATCTTTCTTAAACCCCTCCGGTATTATGCCTAGGAGAAAAGTTTCTGGTTTAAACATAATTTGTTCTCCCACCATTTGTTCTAACCATGATTGAATCATTTTCCAATATTTTTTTGCCTCATTGCACGTCCACCACATATGATAGAAAGTGCCTGATGTTTTTTTACACTTCCAATAATTTGGGGCCAGATTTTTGAACATTTTGGAAAGCTGTGCTGGAGGGAGATGCCATCTGTAGAACATCTTGTAAAGATTTTCTTTATACGCCATAGCCAATGTTAATTTCTGATTAAGTATCCAAAGTTTTTCCCACTTAGCCAATTCCACATTGTAACCGAAATTTTTCACCCAGGCAACCATGGTTTCTTTGACATGTTCCTCCTCTAGTTTATATTCCAACAAGAATCTATACAGCACTTTGATCAGTCTGTTTTCTGTCTGTATCAACAGTTTATCTAATATTGTGTAGTCTTTGGCAATACCTTCGTTTTTTCCTATACTGTGCATACCTTGATTGTATCTGTAAATAAGACCACCATTCTACTTGTACTCCTTGTAATGTCAATTCTGATCTGGTTTTGATCTCCCCCTGCCTGTTCAATAACTCTTTATATGTGACTATATTTTCCATGTTGATTAAATTTGGGTGTATGTATGCTTCCATCGTAGGTAGCCAAATAGGTATTTTGGTATAGTGGTCATGTTTAATTTTGTTCCATATTAGTAACAGAGATTGTCTGATGTAATGACTACTAAAATATTTGTGTGCAGATCCTTTTTCATACCAGAGGAAAGCATCCCAGCCTGCTTGGAGGTCATGGCCTTCCAATTTGAGTAATCTTTTATTTCTCAGCATTATCCATTCCCTTAGCCATGTTAGTATGGCCGCAGTATAATAGAGTTCCCAATCTGGTACGCCAAATCCTCCCTTTTCCTTAGTGTCTTGCATAGCCTTAAGTTTTATTCTTGGTTTTCTTCCCTGCCAAATAAATTTCGAAACCAATTGATTCAAATCCTTGAAGACACCTTTTTCTAATTTAATGGGAATATTCTGAAATAGGAAAAGAAATTTTGGTAATATATTCATTTTTATAACTGCGATCCTGCCCATCAGGGACAATTGTAGGTTTTTCCATCTTTCTAGATCTTTCTTAGTTTTATTAATCAAATTAGTATAATTATCTTCTTTGATGGTCACACACCTCGCAGATAAATGTATACCAAGATATTTAACTTTTTTGACAATTTGGATACCCAATTTCTTCGTTAACTCATCTTTTGCTTTTGATGTCATATTTTTAGTCAGCATTTTGGTCTTTGTCATATTTATCTTTAGACCCGCTATTTTCCCATACTCTGTCAATTCCTCAATGAGTTTCGTACCAGACTTTATAGGATCTTCTAGCACAAACACTAAATTGTCCGCAAAGGCCTGTAACTTAAATTGCTCCTTTTTGATTTCTAGTCCCTTTATCTGTACCTCTTTACGTACATTCCTGGCTAGTACTTCTAGGGTTAGTATAAACAGCAGGGGGGATAGGGGGCAACCTTGTCTTGTACCTTTCTGGATTACAATACTTTGTGTTAATTCACCATTGATTATTACTTTGGCTTTTTGGTTTGTATAAATTGCTCTGATCGTGTTTATAAATGTATCCCCACAATCCATGTATTCTAATTGTTGGTGCAAAATTCCCAGTTGACATTATCAAATGCCTCTGGGGCATCGAGAAAGATTAGTGCAACCTGTTTTTCATTGTGCACTTCATAATATTCAAGAATGTTCAACATAATTCTCATATTGTTTTTAATTGGTCTTCTGGGGAGGAATCCGTTTTGATCTGTATGGATGAATGATGTAAGAAATTTTTTCAACCTTTCTGCTATTATTGAGGCAAAGATTTTGTAATCTGCATTTAGCAGTGAAATTGGTCTGTAGTTTTGTATAAACACCTGGTCTGTGTCTGCCTTAGGTAATAATACAATATTAGCCTCCGTCCATGATAACGGTGTTCGCCTCTTTCAACACAGCGTTATAGACTTCCAACAATGTTGGGAGAAGTATATCCTGGAATTCTTTATATATTTCCGCTGGCAACCCATCCGGCCCTGCAGCTTTATTATTCTTTTGTCTTTGTATGGCCTCGATGATCTCTGATGTTTTCATGTCTTCATTGAGCAGGTCCTTAATCTCCTCTGGTACCTTTGGCAGATCTGACTTTTCCAAGTACTGTAATATTCCTTCCTTTGTATGGTCTCGGTTTTCTCTCTATAATTGTTCATAAAACTCTTGGGTAATCCTTTTCTTTTCCTCCAGTTGGTAGCAGATCTCGCCTTTTTCATCTTGTAGTTTATTGATCCAATTCTCTTGCTTTTGCTTCCTCAACCTATAGGATAGCCACCGCCCCGGTTTATTTGCATTCTCAAAGAAGTTTTGTTTTGCTTTTTTTTTTTAGAGAGTGAACTGCAAAAGAAACCACAGAACAGAAGTATAAAAGGAAATATGGAATTGATTAAACATGAATTGGCTATATTTGAAAAAGCAAAATTGGCACAGAAATAACAATATTAAATGTCTCTGAGAAAATTTCTTCAAGTTCCTAGGAAGCCTGCAGAAAGTTCTTCAAACTTTCTCAGAAAAATTGAAATTTTTAAAGAAAGTCTAGATGAATGATACAGAAGATCTGAAACAGCTTCTCAGTCTAAAGACAATAGACTGAGGACAGAAGTTCTATATAGCAAAGCTGAAGTGCCATCAATATATAAATCATGGGAATTCAACCTTGGCCACTTTGAGACTTGTGGACTGGGTTCTAATTAACCTTGGATGCAGATTATTAGGGAAGTCCAGGGATGTAGGCCACATGGCTGACTGAGGAATTCTGTGAGTTGAAGCCCACAAGTCTTAAAGTTGCCAAGGTTGGAGAGCCTGTGGTATAAACATTATTTTTTATATTTAAAAAATCCAGTCTCAGATCCTCTAGAATTATTTCAAAGCAACCTGCTTTATAATTCTGAGACTAGGGAAGTACCCATCCTCAGAGTTTATTTAGGCAGTGAAGCAGAGATGTGTTATAATAACTTTTTAGAGATAGATAGATAGATAGATAGATAGATAGATAGATAGATAGATAGATAGATAGATAGATGATAGATAGAGACAGAGACAGAGACAGAGAGAGATAGAGAGATGATATAGATATAGATACAGCGATATAGATAGATGATAGATGATAGATAGATAGATAGATAGATAGATAGATAGATAGATAGATAGATGATAGATAGAGACAGAGACAGAGACAGAGAGAGATAGAGAGATGATATAGATATAGATACAGCGATATAGATAGATGATAGATGATAGATGATAGATAGATAGATGATAGATGATAGATAGATAGATAGATAGATAGATAGATAGATAGATAGATAGATAGATAGATAGATAGATAGGCAGGCAGGCAGGCAGGCAGGCAGGCAGGCAGACAGACAGACAGACAGACAGACAGACAGATGGTTGGATAGATAAATTGAGATAGAGAGACAGAGACAGAGACAGAGATTTATTCAGGGTGGCAGTTCCATGCTTCCAGCTATGTTTAAATTTTAACAGTGGACTGTTTGTACAGCTGCACCAGGCTTTTCACAGAGATGTTTCTTTGGTCCTTAGACATTTCCTGGAATGACCGCAGCGTATTTGGTTTGGTTTTCAAGGCAGGTAGGGTGTTCCTTTGCTCTCCAATCAACCTCTGCATTTCATCAAACCTAGCATTGGCCTCCAATCACCTTAAACTGCTCCTCCTTTTCTCCTTCCCTTACCTAAGTACACCGATGGGACCTCTTACAATTCAGAGGCATTTTTGTAAATAAATAGTTTGCTCTGAGCTGACACTTAGTTTTCTAATATGCAACTTCACTTTAATTTTTCATGGATTTAAAAAAAAATCATTTTAAAAGTAATGAAGTCACTTGCTGCAGGAAGCCTGTCGGGCTTCAAGAGAAAGACTACCAGACCCAAGGGTGGCTCTGGGCATCACACAGTCTACCCTAAATTTGTAGTTTGGGGGGGAAAGTGAAATCCCTGCTGCGTATCATTTGTCACCCTAAAGATGACAAAATGACAAGCTGTCAAAAACTGTAGCTTCACTTTATTTTTTACCATTTTGAATTTAGTGTAAAATCATTGGTATTCATCTTGTGATTTCTAAGAAGAAAAAGAGAGAGAAAACTTTCTGTTTGTTTTTGATCCCCCCACCCCACCCCCGCCTTGGTCTGGCAGAAATCCTCCTTTGGTTTAAGTCTTGCATGAAATATGAAAATAAAACTAGTTTCATTCTAGCTGGGATAACAGATTTGAAGCCTGCATCAAAGTTATTATGAATTACATGTCTTCAAAAAAAAAACAAAAAAAAAACTACTCACCATGGACTGGAAATTTTAAAAAAGGAACGGCTCCTAGACTTGAATGGAAAGTTTCAAAGTACATATAATGTTAATTTTCAGAAATTGTGAATATTATATCAAATGTAGATTTTTATTTTCAAATAACTCGATTGCAGGACTTTCACCAGTGAAGGATCAAATATAAATAGATGCTGATGGATAAAAGAGACTTGTTTTATGTCAGGATGAAATGGCAAAGGGAACTGCCAAGTCTTGCCTATAGGTCAAGCTAGTTGCAGGATTCAGCACCAGGGACAGCTCCCTGAAGCTGTGGAAGGCTGAAGGAGAACTAATCAGGGCCGCAACTACAGTAAAGATGTTGGTTCAACAATTGCCAGAAGCCAATGGGGTCTTTCAATAACATCACAAACAAGGAATCTCCTATCAATCCACCTTCTCATATGAATAATACAGCTAGTCCTCAACTTACAAGAGTTCGTTTAGTGACCATGCAAAGTTACAACACTGAAAAAGTGACTAGTGGTGGGATTCAACCGGTGTAACAACCTCTTCGCTTCACGTGTGCTTCACGTGTGCTTCACACGCATGCCAAATGTGTACTACGAACATGCTCATTCCATGTGAAATCAGCACTAAATCTCACTTTTTCCTGCAGCCCCAGTGAGTAAAACAGCTGAGACACAGCAATCCGCTCTGCTGCGTCGATCAGCTGGGCTTCAAACAAAGGAAATAGCGGATGGAATAGAGGAGGGGTGGGTGTGCAGGGCCACCTGATTGCTGGAACTACTGGTTTGCGCAACACAAGACACTACTATAGAGAGAAGATGAGCACGTTTCAAGTCTTTGGCCTTTAAGATTGTTTGCACTAGGAAGCATGTTGCTTAAGAGTAAAAGACTGCATTGCTCAACTAGTGAGCCCTGAACTCAAGTCAAGTCAAGTAAATTTTATTGTCATTTCAACAATATACAATACAGTACACAGTGAACTGAAATAACGTTTCCCCAGGACCAAGGTACTACATCAGACAACATAGTTAAAGAAGAAAAAGAGCAGGACACGGAACTACATATAGCTCTACATCTAAGAACTTAGAGAGTGTTGAAGAGTCTGATGGCTTGTGGAAAGAAACTGTTACACAGTCTGTTTGTGCGGGCCTGAATGCTTCTGTACCTTTTTTCAGATGGCAGGAGAGTAAAGAACGTGTATGAGAGGTATGTGTGGTCAGCCACAATGTTTCTGACTTTACGAATGCAGCGTGTGGTGTGTATGTCCATGACAGAGGGAAGAACAACCCTGATGATCTTCTCTGTCATCCTCACTATTTGCTGTAGCGTCTTGCGATCGGAAACAGTGCAATTCCCAAACCCAAAAAATTCCCAAAAGTGGTGATGCAGCTGCTCAGGGTGCTCTCGATGGTCCCTCTGTAGAAGGTTGTGAGAATGTGCGGTGGAAGCTGTGCCTTCCCCAGTTTCCTAAGAAAGTAAAGACGCTGCTGGGCCTTCCTTGTTATGGAACAGGTGTTGAGGGACCAGGTGAGATTCTCCGCCAGATGAACACCAAGGAATTTGGTGCTCTCTACGATCTCTATGGAGGAGCCATTGATGTTCAATGGGGAGAGGTCATGTTGTGTCCTCCTGAAGTCAACAACCATCTCTTTTGTTTTGTCTACATTCAGAGACAGGTTGTTGGCTTTACACCAGTTCATTAACTCTTCCTCTCTCTATGCTCCTCTCTCCTCACCTCTTCTCTGTAGGCTGTTTCATCGTTCTTGCTGATAAGACCCACCACGGTCGTGTCATCAGCGAACTTTATGATGTGATTCGAACTGTGCGTTGCTACACAGTCGTGTGTCAGCAGGGTGAACAGAAAGGGACTGAGCACACAGCCCTGAGGGGCTCCAGTGCTCAGTATGATGGTGTTAGAAGTGTTGTTTGCAATCCAGACTGCCTGAGGTCTTCCAATCAAAAAGTCCAGGATCCAGTTACAGAGGGAGGTGTTCAGGCCCAACAGGGTCAGCTTCCCCATCAGATGTTGAGGAATGATAGTGTTGAATGCTGAACTAAAGTCTATGAATAGCATTCATACATATGAGTCTCTCTTTTCTAGGTGAGTGAGGGCTAGATGGAGTCTAGTGGAGATGGCATCATTGGTGGAGTGATTTGAGCGGTATGCAAACTGCAGTGGATCCAATGTTACGGGCAGCAGGGTCTTTATGTGCCTCATGACGAGCATCTCGAAGCACTTCATGATGATAGGAGTAAATGCAACAGGACAGTAGTCATTGAGGCAGGACACTGATGGTTTCTTCAGCACGAGGACGATGGCCGTTGTCTTGAAGCACTTTGGGACAAGAGTGGTGCTCAGAGAGATGTTGAAGATGTCAATGAAAACATTTGCCAGTTGGTCTGCACATCCTCTGAGCACTCTGCCAGGAATATTGTCTGGTCCCGCAGCTTTCCATGGGTTGACTCTGCTTAGAGCTTTCCTCAAGTCAGTAGTGGAGAGGCAACGTATTTGGTTGTTGGAGGGAGGTGTAGTCTTCATCGCTGTCACATTGTTCTGTGCTTCGAAATGGGCGTAGAAGCTGCTTAACACATCTGGAAGTGAGCCATCACTCTCACAGGCAGGTGGTGATGTTCTGTAATTAGTGATGGCTTGGATGCCCTGCCACATACGCCGTGTGTTGCTGCTGTTCGTGAAGTGTTGGTGGATACTCTGGGCATGTGCACGCTTTGCTTCTCTGATGGCCCAGGACAGATTGGCTCGGGCTGTTCTTAGGGCTGCTTTATCACCTGCCCTGAATGCAGAATCTCGGGTTTTCAGTAGAGCACGCACCTCTCCAGTTATCCACGGCTTCTGGTTTCGGTGTGAGATAATTTTCTTGGAGAATGTGACATCATCAATACACTTGCTGATGTAGCTGGTCACTGACGATGTGTACTCCTCCAAGTCAATGGAGTCACCGTTGGTTTCAGACTCCCTGAACATGTTCAGTCAGTGCATTCAAAGCAGTCCTGAAGAGCAGAGATGGCTCCTGCTGGCCAGGTCCTCACCTGCTTCCGAACTGGTCTTGAATGCCTGATGAGTGGTCTGTATGCTGGAATTAGCATAACAGAGTTGTGGTCTGAGTAGCCAAGGTGGGGGCGGGGCTTCACCCGATATGCACCCAGGATGTTTGTATAAACAACATCCAGTGTGTTTTCCCCTCTGGTTGCAAAAATCCACATTTTGATGAAATTTAGAGAGCACAGTCCTGAGATTTGCGTGATTGAAATCTCCGCCAACAATAAACAATCCATCAGGATGTGTGTTCTGCAGTTCGTTGATGGTCCAGTGAAGTATACAGAGCATACTTCTCATGAGCAACCGCCTGGCAACGCCCCTTTCCAGCCAGGCAGAGCACCACTCACCGACCCAGTAATATTCCAAAGGCACTAAGCATGGCGCTCTGCCCGGCTGAAAAGAGAGGTTGCGCAAGCACTTGTTCTGCCTCCAGCTCACGTGCCTTCCTGCCTCACCATGCCCAACTCTCCCTGCAGGGCTGGGCCAGGGCACCGCCACTGCTTCCACCCAGCTGCCGCCGCCACCGCCGGACCCATGCTCCGAGCATAACCGGCTTCCAAACTCCAGAGATCCGCTGCCGAGTCTTCCGGCAGTGGCTGCTCTGGGACTACACTCTATGGTTGTGGGCTGGCTGCAGGAAGACTCTCTGTACTCTCTGTACCAGAGTCTTCCAACAGCCAGCCCACAACCATAGAGCACAGTCCCAGAGCTGCCGCTGCCGGAAAACTTGGCAGCGGATCTCTGGAGTTTGGAAGCCGGTTATGCTCGGAGCATGGCAGCCGGGCCACGGCGGCAGGGCCACAGCGGCAGGCTCTGCAGGGAGAGTAGGCATGGTGAGGCAGGGAGGCATGTGAGCTGGAGGCAGAACAAGTGCTCGCTCAACCTCTCTTTCCAGCCGGGCAGAGCACCACGCGGCTTAGCACGTTTGGGATATTACTGGGTCAGTGAGTGGCGCTCTGCCCGGCTGGAAAGGGGCGTTGCCGGGCAGCTGCTCATCAGCGTGATCACCTCATGGTGGCTTTGTTGCACTGCTGCGACAGCGCAACACAGCCATTTGCCCCTGAAGCTGTGCCCGGCTCTTTGGGTGCCTGCTCGCAAGAGAGCAGCCACCCGACAACCCCAAACCAATAAGCCCCTCCCCCAATAATAAGGCCCAAGCAAAATTGGGGGGGTCAAAAGAAAATAAGACCCTGTCTTATTTTCGGGGAAACACGGTAGTTATGGTTAGTTTGGCATAATGAGCCTCGGTGGTGCAGTGGCTAGAATGTAGTAATGCAGGATACTCCTGCTGATTGCCACTGCCAGAAATTTGGCAGTTCAAATTTCACCAGGCTCAAGGTTGACTCAGCCTTTCACCCTTCCGAGGTGGGTAAAATGAAGACCCAGATTGTTGGGGGCAATTTGCTGACTCTGCAAACCACTTAGAGAGGGCTGTAAAGCACTGTAAAGTGGTATATAAGTCTAAGTGCTATTGCTATATTCCTTTTTTCCTGCAAGAAAGTTATGATTTATTATTTTCAGTGGGTAGAGAATGCCAACAATTAAAAAGGGGGAAGTACATCCTCGTAGAGACAACTCTCTCTCTTCTCTACTCTCCCTCCCTCCCTCTCTCCCCCTCCCTCCCTCCCTCCCTCCCTCTCTCCCTTCATGTTTGATTCTTTTGTAAAAGGTAGAAAAGCAAATAGGACTGTGCTAAAAAAAAAAGGCCAAAATCAATTGGACTGCCTAAAGTTTGTTTGTTTGTTTTAGAGAGTACACCACTAGGTACATATCAGCTTTCCCTTAAAGAGGAATCAGCTAAGGTAAATTACAATGATTCACCTGCAAACAATCTTAAAGATGAGTATAACATATCGGGCATCTGCTCTGAGTTCTCTTCCCTGTAATGAGGGTGGCAAAGTTCAGAAATAACAGACATTTAATATTAATTTATTTCTGATTGGGTCCTTTTATCCTGAAACTATCATCACAATCAACAGGGGATATATATTTAAGTTTAAATCCTACTGTATAAATGTACAGTGGAATACACTATGTAAAGCAGTCAATATTTAGTGTTAGAACGTGTGTAATATTGGTTAAGCCCACATTCAAAATATGCTTTTTATTTTTGGAAGTGATTAATTTCTATCAATAGCTGTCAATTTGATGTGTTGTGGCAGTCAGGCAGAAGGAAAGGAGGGATGGATGAAGGAGAGGGGATAAAGGAGGGAAGGAGAGGAGAGGAATGGAGGAGGAAGGAAGGGGAAGGACGGGAGGGAGGGAAGGAAGGAGAGGGGAACAAGGAAGGGATGAGAGGGGGGGAAGGAAGGGGAAGGAAGGAAAGAGAGAGAAGGAAGGAAGGAAGGAGAGGCGAGGAAGGAAGGAAGGAAGGAAGGAAGGAAGGAAGGAAGGAAGGAAGGAAGGAAGGAAGGAAGGATCTTCCTTAATAACCTAGAATCAATCTGGCTGTCTATGTAACCATCTTATTTTGGGACTGTGGTTATTTTTCCTGCTTGCCAGGTGGGAGGGAAATGCAGGCTGGGCACCTATCACACTGGGGAATCGACCAATTTCTGTGGGTTAGAAAACTTAGGTTGAGTGAATTCCAGGAGAAATAGCAACCTCTTTCCATTCCATTTCCCAGAAAAACAGCCTGGTTGTGTCCATGAACTCCCATGCATTCGAGCATGAGGACATCTCTCTCTTTATCTATTACTCCAGCTAAATTGGCTTTTGGATTATAAAAGATGTTTATTATGGGCTTCAGCAAATAATTTTCTGTAACAGTTTCTTCCTAGATTTTAAAAAAATCCTTTCTATCATTCTGTCGGGACGATAATGTAGATTTTCCTATGATTTCCCCATCTCTCGATCTCCAAATTAAGTCTTCCAATTTGCATGTTGGAAGTCATTATTTTAAATAAAAAAGCATAAATCTAGCTCTCTCTATGTGGTGCATTATCTTCGTGCAGCATTCCTACCCTGTCTCCTAATCCAGAGACCTGGCTGCCTCTAAGATGCCAATGGAGAATTAACATTCCTCCAGGAGCTGGTAAAAATGACTCATCTTAGCAATAGGCTACATGCTGTATAATCAGCTGGGTAGCCATATGGGCTGTATAAATAGCAAGATGGCATATTTACTGGTCTAGAAAACAGCCAGCTTAGCATATCAGACGGTAACATCTGACTGTCCATTACGGTCATTTGCAGTTTGCAGCTATATTTTCCACTGGCACCCACAGGCTACAGCTAATGGCTTTTATGAAGAGATGAGCAGGCTAATATTCACAGTATAATTTTAAGGATGCTCTGAACAGATTGATTGATAGCCCCATTGAATAAAGCCGTGGCACAATCCCATCATGCAGAAAAGACAGATTTGTGTTTGTGTGTGTTTGTATGTATTACATTTTTGCTGATAAATAAATGAAGGGAGACTATTCTATTTCAAGCTATTTAGTTCTCATCAGTTAGCCATACCCTTCTGGGATTCGAACTTGGGCTGCTTGCATATTAGGCAGTTGTATTAACCTCTAAGCCACAAGTTATCCTCCCTTTATCAGCTGAGCCAGGGGAGAGATTAAGTGTTTTTTCTTCTGTCAAAACACCTGGTTTTCCCAAATATGGCAGGGAGCATACTGTTTCCCTTTTGTCTTTCAACTCCACTCCAGGAGCCTTCCAGGCAACGGCTTAGTGTTACATTTTTGCTGATAAATAAATGAAGGGAGACTAGTATAGATCTATTTCAAGCTATTTAGCACTCATCAGCTAGCTTCACCCTTACTGGGATTCGAACTTGGGCTGCTTGCATATTGGGCAGTTGTACTAACCTCTAAGCCACAAGTTCTTCTCCCTTTATCAGCTAATATAAAGTAATATGTACATACATACATACATACATACATACATACATACATACATACCAGTGGTGGGTTTCAAATTTTTTTAAAACCTCTTCTGTGGGTGTGGCCTGCTTTGTGGGAGTGGTTTGCTGGCTATGTGACTAGGTGGGAGTGGCTTGCCAGCCATGTGACTAGGTGGATGTGGTAAACTTGTAAAATGTGGTGAAAGTCACTTAACAACGATCTTGCTTAGCAACCAAAATGTTGACTCAGAAACTTTGGCATTTGAAGCACGCAAGTCTTAAAGCTGTCAAGTTACAAGACCCTTGCACCTCTAACCCTTTAAAAAAAACAGAGGTGTTCAAACTTGACAGCTTTAAGACTTGTGGACTTCAACTCCCAGAATTCCTCCTCTCGCTTTTCATCTTGATGACGTGAGGACGGGCGACGGGCGGGGGGAGGGAGCTGGAACCAGTTCTAAACGGCACTGTAGATCTGTGGAACCTCTTCTATAGAAGAGGTTAGAACTGGCAGGAACCCACCACTGATACATACATACATACATACTCTATTTCCCTGAAAATAAGAGAGGGTCTTATTTTCTTTTGACAACCCCCCCCCCAAAAAAAATAAGTGCTTGGCCTTATTTTTGGGGAGGTCTTATTATTTTTGAGGTGCAGGAGGCCCCTTAACCCCAGCCTATGGCCTACAGATCAGCTGTTCCAGAGTGGACCAGATGTTTTGTCTCTGTTTCTGACACACTCTTGCCAGCTCTAGCATCACTGGGCCTGCTGCTCTTTTTTCGGCTGCCAGTAAGGGAAGGGTTTGCATTTGTGACCTCCACGAGGCCTTTCTGCATGGATGATAGGTGCATGTGGGGCACGTGGAGCATGTTCCGCCTATCTCCCCCAGGAAATGGCGGGGACCAGCTGCGCATGCATTTAAATATTTTAGGGGAGGTCTTATTTTTGGGGAAACAGTGTGTGTGTGTACATATACATACACATACACACACATCAATAAATATATATATATACACACACACACACACACATACACATACATATGTACATACATATATACATTGCAAATTATCCCAGAAATACGAGTTCCAGGTAAACAGACATTGTGATCTCCGGAATTTTAAAATATGTTCCTCACTTAGCTTTAGTTAGCCTCTGCTAACATCATCAGAGTGTAAATCCATTAAAGAGATATCTGCCTTTATACACTATTAATCAATTTGGCCATTGCGCTCGTGATAGGCCCATCCACCCACCTCCTATCTATAATTAGCTTTGTTGTTTTTACATCAGGCATGTTAATCAATGGAGGTTTAGCTCATATATATATGAAACAAAAATAAGATAACCAAAGAAATATCCATAAGTTATCAATAACACTAGTTGTTGTTGCTTTACTCTCTGTTTAGTTTCGTGACCATCTCTCCAGCCACAAGGAAAATTGGGATGCAGTGAAACGTGTGCATTTCCATATTATGATCTAATTTCTGCTAACTATCAGAAACAATTTAAATAAATCCCCCAAATCCTGTTAATCCCTTCTCTTAATAACCAGAGAACAACCTGCAACAGCTATTGTAGAAAACTGCCAGCGTTTAGCAAATTATTTGAACAGCTAAGATAAAACTGGAAAACATGTTTATCTGCCGTAGGTATAATTACTAAATGGAAATGTTCACTTTTGTTATGGCTTAATGGAAGTGTTTATTCTCAAAATATATTGGTTGATCGGCATTAGATTGATATCAAGGGTTTTCTCACAGGATATTAAAATATAGTGATATGGTTCCATATGTGATATTAAAGCTGCTTGCTTTCTTGCCAGAAGAGTTTTCAAATATCTAAATATAAATGCCTTAAATTACTGCATAACAAATGACACAGAGATTGCATTTATAAAATACAGGCAGTTAAAGATAGAAATAGAAATAGAATAACAGAGTTGGAAGGGACCTTAGAGGTCTTCTAGTCCAACCCCCTGCTTAGGCAGGAAACCCTACACCACTTCACACAAATGGTTATCCAACATCTTCTTAAAAGCTTCCAGAGTTGGAGCATTCACAACTTCTGGAGGCAAATTGTTCCATTGATTAATTGTTCTCACGGTCAGGAAATTTCTCCTTGGTTCCAGGTTGCTTCCCTCCTTGATTATTTTCCATCCTTTGCTTCTGTCCTGCCTTCTGATGCTTTGGAGAATAGCTTTCCTCATCTTTGTGGCAGCCCCTGAGATAACAGAACACTGCTATCATGTCTCCCCTAGTCCTTCTTTTCATTAAACTACACATACCCAGTTCCTGCAACCGTTCTTCATATGTTTTGGCCTCCAGTCCCCTAATCATCTTTGTTGCTCTTCTCTGCATTCTTTCTAGAGTCTCCACATCTTTTTTACATCATGGCGACCAAAACTGGATGCAGGATTCCAAAATATATGGGCTACATTGTAGTAGCATAGTAAACTTCGTTAATGTTAAATTTGGTTGAAACATAGGGCTGGAAGGGTCTTTGGAAGTCTTCTAAATCAACCCCCAGCTCAGGGCAGGAGTCCTTATACAACTCCAGACAAATGTTTGTCTAGTCTCTTCTTAAAAGCTCCAGCAATCGAGCACCCACAATTCCAAGTGGGAAGTCTATGGAGATTCTCAGTCATCCAGGCCATGGTTGTCCCAAAGGTGCTTTTTCAAGAGGCAACTGGACTTTCTGGTTTTTCTTTTGCATCAGAACACCCTTTGAATGGTGTGGAAATATGAACAGTTTTCCAAAAATTGCAGACTCCAGGAACTACTTGTGCTTCCGTTTCAGATGCAGACAACACAGACACGTCCCCACTAGCCTGCAACATCCTGCAGAAAGCATAGCTCCACCAGACGGTCTTTTCAGCAGGTCCAAGAAGTCTCCACCCCCATTTGCACCACTCGGGTGACCTTGAGGACACAGATGAACCTCCAAGTGGCCTCAACGACTCTCTAAAAAGAATGCAAATGACCAGCTGTCTGCAAGGAGTATAAATCCTTCCATTCCCCACCATCCAGTCAGAGCTGAAGAAGCTCCTTGGATGAGAAGTGAAATGTCTTCAAAGAAAAACAAAGAAGTCCAGTTGCCTCTTGAAAAAATCTCCTTTGGGACATCCAAGAGGAAAGCTGTTCCATTGATTAATTGCTCCAACTGTCAGGCAATTTCTTCTTAGCTCCAGGTAGGCTCTCTCTTTAATGAGTTTCTACCCACTTTTTTGTCCTGCTTTTAAGTGCTTTGGAGTATAAATCAACCCCATCATCTCTATGGCTGCCCTTCAAGTGCTGAAAGATAGTTATCATGTCCACACTAATTCTGCTCTTGGATAGGATAAGCATTGGCTGGATTCTTGGTTGGGGGAAGGGGGTACTTGGATACATTCTGCTTGCCAGTTATTTCATAATTTCAAGGGTACCATATCCTGCAAGGACTAGGTAGTGTAGAGGCAGGTTGCTTGAGAGCCCAATCTCATGACAGATAAACAAAATCAAACCTTCTTAAAGAAAATGTAAATTGTTTAAAGCATTTTAAAGTTAGATATGCAAATGCAAGCATAAAATATTGGGATCAAATAAAGCCCAGGGCTGCCTAGATTAGGGGATATTGAAGTTGGCAAATTTCTTTTTTTTTTTTAATAAAAAAAGTTATTTTTAATTTTCAAAACAATCACAACACAAAGAATCAGCCTTGGCTGGATTTTTCGTCGCCATCTTGAAGAACTTCTTTTGTATCGATCAGGGACTTTGCGATGTCCCTGAGATCAGCAAGATGTATTCTTCCTGTTCACCGTCTCTGCGGGACGATTTAGGTCCGATTGGACCACCCAGCGGCAAAAGTATCGGCTGCGGTCTCGGACGTATTGTATTGTCGCGACGTTGGCTCCTCCTCTCGCAAATTTCTTAAGATAAACTTCAAAAATCAATACAACGCTCTGGGCAGGCCACCAAAATGCGTTGCAACAAGATAAAGAATTCAAATAAAAAAATCCAATTACAAGAAGATTTTTACAGAAAAATAATTGAAACACCGCCTGAAGAATAAAAGCAATTCTCTATCTAGATCAGTGAAAGGCAGGTATGAGTCTTTAATTCTATATATCAAGCCTAATGTAATATTCTTGGCTAGATGTATTTACATTCTTCATCAGAAAAATACATCCTAAAGCAAAATGGTCCTCTATTTCAATGCACTGGCTTTTTCCTAGGATCCTAGAGATTCCAAATTTTGTTCATAGGTTCAAGACCATGGTAGTCCTGTACGTCAAGACACAGACTCCAGTTCAATTCTTTTAAAAGATCTAAACGTATTCTTTCTTCAGTATAAAAGATTTTGGGTAAGCAGTGATATGCTGGAGCTGGCTTGCCCTGCCTCTCAAGAGCCAATTTTAAAATTTTCTGGAATTTTGTGATGTGTCTGAGAATAGTGTTCAGGTTCAACATCTAACATAATGTGATGAAGATAGTGGACCCGGCAGGCAGCAAGGCCACCTCTTACATATTTTGCATCTTAGAATATCTTAGAATATTGCATCCAGTTTCGGTCACCATGATATAAAAAGATGCGGAGACTCTGGAAAGAGTGCAGAGAAGAGCAACAAAGATGATTAGGGGACTGGAGACTAAAACATATGAAGAATGGTTGCAGGAACTGGGTATGTCTAGTTTAATGAAAATAAGGACTAGGGGAGACATGATAGCAGTGTTCTGTTATCTCAGGGGCTGCCACAAAGATGAGGGAAGCTATTCTGCAAAGCATCAGAAGGCAGGACAGAAGCAAAGGATGGAAAATAATCAAGGAGGGAAGCAACCTGGAACCAAGGAGAAATTTCCTGACCGTGAGAACAATTAATCAATGGAACAATTTGCCTCCAGAAGTTGTATAAAGAACAGTTCCTGGAACTGGGTATGTCTAGTTTAATGAAAAAAAGGACTAGGGGTGTGTTGTAGCCCAGCAGCGGCCGGCTGAGCTGTTGGTGGACTCTGACAGCTCAGACTATTATGGGACTGCTCTGGAGGATGAAGAAGACTCTGGAGGGTGTTTGGAGTCATAGCAGGAACTAGAGAGGCCTGTTGGCCACCAGGTGGCATCTGAGTCAGGGAGCAGTGAGGAGGAACAGAGGGAGGTTGTCCCTGATGTGCGTATGCGTAGAATTGATAGAAGAAAGGAACAGCTGTGGAGAAGACGTCATAGAAGGAAGTAACGACAGCTGGCTAAGGGTGTTGCCGCTCCCAAAGAGTTTATAGGTGGAGCGATGGGAGAGGAATATTTGCAGGAAACAACAGTCCATTATACAAGCCGTTGCGGAAGCATTCTGTAAGTTTAATCTTTGGTTCTAGAAGATAACTTTCTAGGCTCCTAGCCAAGGGTGGCTTTATCTATGTAATTAATCATGGCAGACAGCCAAGCCTGTGTCTGCATACTCATTGGGATCACGGGACAGAACAGGGTGACATGATAGCAGTGTTCCAATATTTGAGGGGCTTCCAGAAAGAAGAGGGGGCCATCCTATTGTCCAAAGGAGGCAGGACAAGAAGCAATAGATGGAAACTAATCAAGGAGAGATCCAACCTAGAACTAAGGAGGAATTTCCTGACAGTTAGAACAATTAATCAATAGAACGGCTTGCCTTCACTAGAAGACCTCCAATATTTCTTTCCACTCTGTTATTCTGTTCTGTTATTCTGGGTTCATCCTGAACACCTAACACAGTGTGATGATGAAAGTAGAACTGGCAGGGCCAGTTCTTAAATATTTAGCAGCACATCACTGGGTGTACTAAACTCTGTACATGATCAACAGCATCTGTTCTTTTTGGGATATATATTGTCCATCTGCCGTGAAGAGCTGGCTGGCAGGCAGACTGTCTAGCTTCATAAAATATGTGGCTCTCAATTTTCATTTTCACTCCCCCCCGCCATGATCTAGTTCCAGTTAGGACCTACAGAAGTGAGTTTTGCTTGGGTCTAATTCATGGTTCCTTTGTTGGTATGGATGCTAAGTAAAGTTTGGTTCAGTTAGTACTTGCATGTGGAACTTCCATCAAAGTACTTCTGCGCTGATCTAGGGAAGCTACATGGACAAGTCCATGACTTCACTAGAGGTTAAGTTGACAGTTATGGATAGGTATGGTCAGATATGGGTATGTCCGAGCTGAAGAAACTTCTTGGATGAGAAAT
>NC_138550.1:157639090-157654090 GCF_964273705.1 Natrix helvetica | reverse complement strand
TAGAGGACATTGCAGTAGTCCAGGCGAGACGTCACCAGCGCATGAGTGACCGTGCGCAGGGCACTCTGGTCCAGTAGGGGGCGCAATTGGCGCACCAGGCGGACCTGGTGGAACGCCCCCCTTGCCATGGCTGCCACATGGTCCTCCATTGACAGCCGGGCATCAAGGAGGACGCCCAAATTGCACGCCCATTCCACAGGGGACAATTGTTCGCCCCCTATGGCCAGCGATGGTGTCAGCTGGCTGAACCGAGGTGCCGGTAGCCACAGCCACTCGGTCTTGGAGGGGTTGAGTTTGAGTCTGTTGTCCCCCATCCATACCCCGACGGCTTCCAAACACCGGGACATCACTTCGACAGCCTCGTTGGGGTGGTTTGGGGTTGAAATGTACAGCTGAGTATCATCAGCGTACAGGTGGTACTCAACCCCCAAACCACGGATGATCTCACCCAGCGGCTTCACATATGCGTTGAACAGGAGAGGCGAGAGGACCGACCCCTGTGGCACCCCACAAGTGAGTGGCCTCAGGGTCGACCTCTGCCCCCCTGTCAACACACATTGCTTCCGGTCGGAGAGGTAGGAGCCGAACCACCGCAAAACGGTGCCTCCGACTCCCATCCCCTCCAACCCGCGCAATAGGATACCATGGTCGATGGTATCAAAAGCCGCCGAGAGGTCTAATAGGACCAGGATAGAGGAACAACCCCTATCTCTGGCCCTCCAGAGATCATCAACCAACGCGACCAAGGCTGTCTCTGTGCTGTGCCCGGGTCGGAAGCCGGACTGGCGTGAGTCTAGATATTCGGATTCGTCCAGGTGTCGTGGAAACTGCTGCGCCACCACATTCTCAACAACCTTCGCCAAAAAGGGGAGGTTGGAGACTGGACGGTAATTAGCTAGCTCCATTGGGTCGAGCGAAGGCCTCTTGAGCAAGGGTCTCACCATCGCCTCTTTCAAGGCGGTTGGTAAGGATCCCTCACCCAATGAGGCATTCACCAGGCCCAGAAGCCAGCCTTGGGTCACCTCCCAAGATGCCAGTACCAACCAGGAGGGACACGGGTCCATTGAACATGTAGTGGGCCGCAGCCGTCCACGCAACCTGTCCAAATCCTCGGGGGCAACAGAGTCAAACTCCTCCCAGAATGGTCTCTCAAGACTCGCTGTTGACGGCTCGTCTGGTCCACTGACGGAGGTCCATCCGCTTCGGATCTGAGCAATTTTGTCCTGCAGATATTCCCCAAACTCCTCTGCTCTTCCCTGTAAGGGTGCCCCCCGGGCTTTGCGCCAGAATCAGGCAAAGTTTAGTGTGACTCAAGAAAAGCAGAAGGGCCACTTCACCTTGAAAAACTGGTTATATATGCCTTGTAACTTTGCCCACTATTTTATTGCTGGCCTTCCATTAAAGTGTTTTGATTTTGCCATAAACTGCACTAATTGTATTGGAAGTAGTTGGCAGGAAAATTTGATAAAATATCCCTCTTAAATCAAAGGAATAGGCACAAGGTAGGATAGGTCCAGCCAAATCATCTACAGTTACTTCAATCAATGTTAAAAAGACAATATGCTCTATGGCAGGGGTGTCCAAACTTGGGAACTTTAAGACTTGTGGACTTCAACTCCCAGAATTCCCCAGCTGGCTGGGGAATTCTGGGAGTTGAAGTCCACAAGTCTTAAAGTTCCCAAGTTTGGACACCCCTGCTCTATGACTTAAACTAGAAGCTTTGGATTTCATCAAGAATATGTTTTATATATTGAAATTAACATTCTTTCATTCCTTCCTTCACTCCCTCCCTCCCTTTTTCCTTCCTTCTCCTTCCTGCTTTCCTTCCATCCATCCTTCCTTCCATTTCCTTCCTTCTTTCCTTTCTTCGTTCTTTCCTTCCATCCTTCCTCCCTCCCTCCTTCCTTCCTTCCATCCTTCCTTCCTTTCTTCACAACCTCCCTTCCTCTTTCTTCCCTTCCTCCCTTCCTTCTCTTTCCTTCTTTTTCTTCCTTTCCTTCCTTCCATCCTTCCTTCCCTCCATCCTTCCTTCCATCCATCCATTCTTCCTTCCTTCTTTCCATCCTTCCTTTCTTCACAACCTCCCTTCCTTTTTCCCCCCTTCCTTCCTCTTTCCTCCCTTCCTTCCTTCTTCCTTCTTTCCTTCCTTCCATCCCTCCCACTTTCCTTCCTTCTTTATTTCTTTCCTTCTTTTTCTTTCTTTCCTTCCTTCCCTCCCTCCCTCTTTCCTTCCTTCCTTCCATACTTCCATAATTTAGAATAACTATAACATAGTAAAATTCAGTAAAATCAACAGTTACAGGTAGATCTCAATTTACAACAGTTCATTTAGTGACCATTCAAAGTTACAATGGCACCAAAAATGTGACTTATGACCATTTTTTATATTTACGACCATAGCAGTGTCCCCATAGTCATCATCAAAACTCAGATGCTTGGCAACTGACTCATCATATTGATGACGGTTGCAGTGTTCTGAGGTCAAGTAATCATCTTCTGTGGCCTACTTACAAGCAAGGTCAATGGGGAAGCCATATTCACTTAACAACCATGTTACTAACTTAATAACTGCAGTGATTCAGCTTAACAACTTAACAACTGTGACACAAAAGGTCGTAAAATGGCACAAAATTCACTTAACAAATGTTTCACCTAACAACAAAAGTTTGGGGCTCAATTATGATCATAAATCAAGGACTACCTGTATAAATATCTTGTCTGAGAAAATATTGTCAAGTGGCATTGAATGGGAAATAATTCATGTCTGGATACTATTTCCACTAAGATTAGTATCTTCTACTCTTCATTTCCACTAGCTTTGTGCTCTGAAATGCACTTTGCTGGTGAAAATCTGCTCGCTTTCCTTCACACACTGTCCCCTGATTGTCTCATCAGAGTTAGGACTGGAAAAATGCAAGAGGCTATGAGCTTTAGAGAAGCTCAACCCTGACTGCTCTTTAGAAGGCCAGATCCTGAAGAAGAAACTCAAATACTTTGGCCACCTAATGAGAAGGAAGGACTGACTGGAGAAGAGTCTAATGCTGGGAACGATGGAGGGCAAAAGAAGAACGGGACGGCAGAGAAGGAGGTGGCTGGATGGAGCAGTAGGTGTGAGCTTAAATGGACTCCAGAGGATGGTAGAGAACAGGAAGGCCTGGAGGAACATTGTCCATGGGATCGTGATGGGTGCGGACAGACTTTGCAACTAACAAGAAGAAGAAGAAGAAGAAGAAGAAGAAGAAGAAGAAGAAGAAGAAGAAGAAGAAGAAGAAGAAGAAGAAGAAGAAGAAGAGAGAGGAGGAGGAGGAGGAGGAGGAGGAGGAGGAGGAGGAGGAGGAGGAGGAGGAGGAGGAGGAGGAGGAGGAGAAGGAGAAGAAGAGGAGGAGGAGGAAGAAGAGGAGGAGGAGGAGGAGAAAGGGAGGAGGAGGAGAGGAGAAGAAGAGGAAGAGGAGAAGGAGAAGGAGAGGAGGAGGAGGAGGAGGAGGAGGAGGAGGAGGAGGAGGAGGAGAAGAAGAAGAAGAAGAAGAAGAAGAAGAAGAAGAAGAAGAAGAAGAACAACAACAACAACAACAACAACAACAACAACAACAACAACAACAAGAAGAGGTCTTGGTTCAGTTCAGCAGTTGTAAAAAACAAAAATATCTGGAGCTAATGTTAGTCATTTCCTACGTGGTGGTTTGGGTTGACTGCTTTTCTGTATCATGGAAGTGGCCAAGATCACTTCGCCTAATCCAGTGAAATTTCATGGACTATGAAATCTGAGACAACTCTCATTAACATCAGTCAGTGAAGCATTTGGCATATATTAAGTTCTACTAGGAGTCCGAAACCCCTAAGAGAACCATGGAAACATCCACTTCTTCTCTAAATCTTTAGGGTTTTGACTAGGATTATCGGTTGGTCACTCCATCACTTCTGGGCCAGTAAACTGAGGAGTGAAACATAGATTGTGCTGACCAAACAAAATTAGCCTGGCCTAAGTTAACATAGAAGGGACGCAGTGGCTCAGAGGCTAAGATGCTGAGCTTGTCGATCAGAAGGTCCGCAGTTCAATCCCTAGCCCCGTGTAACAGAGTGAGCTCCCGTTACTTGTCCCAGCTTCTGCCAACCGAGCAGTTCGAAACCACATAAAAAATGCAAGTAGAAAAAAGGGACCACTTTGGTGGGAAGGTAACAGTGTTCCATGAGCCTTTGGGATTTAGTCATGCCGGCCACATGACCACGGAGACATCTTCGGACAGCGCTGGCTCTTCAGCCTTGAAACAGAGATGAGCACTGCCCCCTAGAGCCAGAAATGGCTAGCACAAATGTGCGAGGGGAACCTTTACCTTTAAGCTAATATAAGAATCACTGCTTCTAATATTCCTAGATAGAATGATCTTTCAGGCTTACTTAGAAATTCTGCATCCAAAATATTTCGACGAAAAGAGGTGCAGAACTTAGATGGGGTGGCCTTCTCTTATTTAGGGAGGGAAAGTGCTTTGATGGTTTTTGAGATATCGTGTTTCCCCAAAAATAAGACAAGGACTAATTTTCTTTTGAACCCCAAAATAAGCGCTTGGCCTTATTTTTTGGGAGGTCTTATTATTTTTGAAGTGCAGGAGGCGGCGGTCACCTCATGGCTGCTGCTGTGTTGCAATATTTTCGGGGGGGGGGATATTTTCAGGGGAGGGCTTATTTTAGCACATGCACTCAAAAGCCCGATTGGACTTATTATCCAGTGAGGTTTTATCTTCAGGGAAACAGGGTAGAAGTCTCTGTTTTTAAAGAAGCTTCTTGGAGGAGAAGTGAAATGTTCTCAAGCAAAACAAACAAACAAGCAAATCCAGTTATTTTGGGGGAAAGCACCTCTGGGACAACCAATCACCTGAGTGATTGAGAATCTCCATAGACATTTGAGATAGAAAGAATCTGTCTAAAGGTGGGATGTCAAACTCGATTTCTCAGGATCAGAGTTCTGTTTCACCTCAGGGGGCGGGGATATGTGGCCAGGAGGTGTGGCCAGCTCAACGTCTTTTTTTAGCTGCAACAGCCTGCAGCCCTCCGCCAGCGTAAATGAGCTCAGGAGGGCCGCGTGTAACCCTCCCAAGCTCCATTTTCACTGGCAGAGGCACCACAGGCCACTCCTTTGCTGTTTCCAGGGTGACACTGCAGGCAGATCTAAACACTCCATGGGCCAGATTTGGCCCACCGACCTTGAGTTTGACACCCCTAATCTAAAGTCTTAATGCTTGTGTTTCTTTATTTCTTCTCTGTCTCTGGATTAGAATGGCATCACTGCATTCTTCTGTAGTAAGGCTCACATAGAATGCACTGACACCCTGTATGACATCTAGGATGATTTTGAACCAGTGGGTATCATCTTCAACCATTACCCTGGTTATTACAACAGAGCTGCGTTTGCACAGTGCTTAGAATGCAGTAGTGGAGACTAATTCTGCCCACAGCCAGGAGTTTGGTCCCTACCGGATTGGTTGACTAAGCCTTCCATCCTTCGGAGGTTGGTAAAATGAGGACCCACATTGTTGGGGGCAAGACACTGATGTTGTAAACCCCTCAGAGAGTGCTGTAAAGCACTGTGGATCACTATATAAGACTACCATATTTTTCGGAGTATAAGATGCACCAAGATTTTGAAGAGGCAAATTTTTTAAAAAAAGGTTTTGCACTCTGCAGACCTCCAAAAATGAGCCCGTTTTTTGTCCAAAAAAAGGGCATGAATAGCCTTAAGGAGGCTTGTAGAGTGCTCCTGGAGGCTGGGGGGGGGGGAGCAAAAATGAGCAGAAAACAGGCCCGTTTTTTTGCCAAAAAAGGGCATGCATAGCCTTTAGGAGGCTTATAAAGTGCTTCTAGGGGCTGGAAGGGGCAAAAACGAGAAAAAAACAGCCCGTTTTTCCCTCATTTCTGCCCTTCCCAGCCCCCAGGATCACCCTGGAAGCCTCCTAAAGGCTGTGCATGGCCATTTTTGCAAAGGGGGTGGTGCATTCAGTGTATAAGACGCACCAAGATTTTCACCCTCTTTTTTGAGGGGAAAAAAGGTGTTTCTTATACTCCAAAAAATATGGTAAGTGCTATTGCTGTTGTGCTCATGTAATTTCAGGATAGGGAGTAATTGTCTCAACGCTGCTGTCCAGTTGGGAGTACATAATAACCATGACTCATTACTTTACCTCTGAATTAGCCACCCTCTCTCTTCTCACATCATTGTCTAACTACATCTTGTAAGGAAACAAAACCCAACGAGTAATTTAATATATCAGACATGAAATATAAATCCCAACATCTGGAGATGGCTTGGTGGCACCTCTTACCAGGGAAGTGATCCTCACCGTAGACAGTGGAACATAAACTAAAACGCTTTTATTGAAGACAGGGTCTCTTGCAGACAGTATATGGGGATGATCTAATGATGTATCTAATTAATACCTTGGGAAGTAACCCTCTGTTTATAAGAACATTGCTGTCAGTAAGGTATTGTTCTTCCTCTCCCTAACATGAGTTAGATTAGAAAGCTGGTATTGTATTGTCCCTCTTTACCTTAATGGTTATGAGTAAGAATACAGATAAGGATCAGACAAGAATGATTAACCATAACAGGCGCAATCATCAAAGCTCTGCTAAGTAAATTGTTTTAAGCATGCCAGTCAAGAAATACACACATTGTCTTGGCTGGCCAAAACTCTTTACTGCACAGGTATTTCTTCTATGTGAAAAAAGAGTTCCTACCACTATCTCCTGACTACTCACCAGTAGCAGCAAACAACTGGAAAGTTAGGGGCAAGGCAAGACAGTTTTGACTACTGCAAGAATATTTTTAGAGGGCACTCTGGAGGTGTTACTGTGATTGGGTTTGTCAACTGCCCACTTGGTGAATCCAGAAAAAGGAACTGCTGGGACTCCTGGATGGCTGAGAATCTTTGCAGACTTTTAGCTATACAATTTGGGACAAACACCCTTTGAATGGTGTGAGAATAAGGAATGGTTTTCCAGAGGAAAAAAAAGTGTAGACTACAGGAACCAGGAGGGCTACTCAGGTGACACAGATAAACCTCCAAGTGTTTCAAGGACCCTCTAAAAGGATATAAATGACCAGCTGTCTGCAAGGAATATAAATCCTTCCATTCCCCCATTATTCTGTCAGAGCTGAAGAAGCTTCTTGGATGAGAAGCAAAATGTCTTCAAAAGAAAGAACAAGAAATCCCAGTTGCCTCCTGAAAAAAGCACCTTTGTGAGAACTGCTGGGACATTATTTTATCAAGAATGTAAACTTTAGTGAACAAACATTTTTGTCACAGAAGAAGCAAAATCAGCTCTAGTGCAAAAGCAGGCATAGTTCATTTCCACCTTTCCTTAAGGCCACTCACATTCCATGACATCCATCAATCATCCCTGTTCATTTTGTTATGGGAATCCGGTGTGTCCTTGAGATGCCAGCAATGTCCCATGGTTGAATACCATTCTTCCACCCTTGCATTCCATCCACCACCCCTTCCCTGTAATTCTCAAACTGGCAGCGAAGGGAAGATGTAGGTGAAAGTGTGAATCAGTCTTGACAATGTTCTTCCAGATGCACCAGGACCATTGAGTATTTATCTAAGACACCATGAGATTGTCAGTGAAGTGCTAAGGCCTCCTTTCAAAGAGGTGCCTCCAGAATCTCAGTGTTCTGACCCAGGCTTCCTTAGAAAGCAAGAAGCAAAGTCTTGGTCCCTACAAAACCTCTTTTATTTACATGACTGTTAATTCCTTTCATTCACAGTCAGCAAAGCTTAGTAAACAGTCTTCCAGAGGAATGTTTATCCACACCACCTTATCTCATTTGGAGCACTGCCAGATAAGTAGTTTCCAAACACAGGGCATGGCAAACTTGGCAGAGTCTCTTAAAGTCACACGCAGAACTTTCCACTCTTGAACCAACCAAATGAATGAATTGTTTCCTGCAAAAGCCCACTCCCCATTTGTTCCTCTTTTGTTTCCTATGGGAGGTGATTCCCAATCACCTCCAAAGTGTGGCTTTACTCCTAAGTCGACCCTACTTTCTTAGTTGTTCCTGTCTTCTGGCAGCTCTGTGCATGCGCACACTGGGAACAGGCTCCAGCTGTTCTTCTGCTGTCTAGCTCCCTCTCTGACTCCGATGCAGAGCCCTCGTCTGAGCTTTCCTCAACCCCCAGGACTGGCCCATATTCTCCCCAACCTCCTCACTGTCCGACTCTACTGCTAGCTCCAATGGCCACTGGCAGGCCACAACCCTCGGTTAGATGAACTTCAATATTATGGCATGTCAGGGGAAGATTTCACCCTGAACTAAATGAGGTCTTAAATCGCGACGTTTCCAAACAGCATTATCTTTAAGGTGCGAAGAAAAGAAATAAAAATTCCAGAAAACATATTCTAATGAAAAACAAGCTTTTAATACAAAAATAAGAAATAAAGAAATAAAACAAATCTAACTAATCGTTACATTTTGGTAGAAGCAATTATGTCTCCCAGTTTCCTGGAAGACGGACAAAGATCAAAAAGGAAAGAAAAGTCTCTGGAATGTGTGAAGTAATAAACATGTTAAGCATGCGCAGTATATCATTGTCAGATAAGACCTTATGACCTGCGCAGTAACTCATCAGTAATTATTCAGTTCAGTTCTACTAGCAAACAATTTAACGCAGTGACATGGCAGGTGCCCGTGTCTATTTCTTTCTCATCCAATTTGGATGATGAGGTCTAGGATTAGACCATGTTTTCTATCAAGGCTCCATATCAGGCATCGTTACTCTTGAGTGGTTACATGGAATGTCCAGAAGGCATTTTTATATCCCCAAAATTCCATGAGAACACTTTTCATTTGAAACAGGACAATCCTAGACCCTTTGAAGCTAACCCACCGATCCTTTAAGCCCGTGGCTGCAGCCCATAAGACACAATAGACAATTATTTAGCCACGATTCAGAAAGGCGTCTAAAGAGAGGATAGCCCACAGCTTCTCATGTCGGAGTTTCTCTACAGTATCTGACTTCCTTTGCAATGATCTGCCATAGAAAATCAGAACAGTTGAAAACTACATCGCTAACTCCTTCATCTGCCAGCTCAAAGTAAAGCTACAAAGATAAAAGCACCCTCAGCTCGAGCAACTGATGTTTTCAAGGCCGTGTCATTCAGACTTTCTTGTCAATGACATGGAAAGGGTTGGCAGTTGCATTCTTTCAGAATGTGTTTATTTGTTTGTTTGTTTGTTTTTAGTGTGCAAACTTCCACCCAGTGTGAGTGAGGAGCAAGGAATCCAGGATTGTTTGGGTGATGATTAAACCAACTCTCTCTCTCTCTCTCGCTGAAAAAAAAAAAGAATTTGTTGTAAATGGCCACTGTTTGATCTGAGCTGTCCCTTAAAACCTACACCGGACCTTAACCAGCCTCATGACTGCATTGTGAAGGCGCCATTCCCATCTCTCTCACCTTAATGATGAAACTGCCAAGAATCAATCTAGTATAAGTGGTTAAGGTCAGTGATGAAATCTATTTTTTTTTCTACTACCGGTTCTGTGGGCGTGGCTTGGTGGGTGTGGCTTGGTAGGGGATCATGTGACTATGTAGTCATGTAACTGGGGGATCAAAAGACAGAAACTCACTTTAACAATGTCCTGCTGGAACAGGGTTGGACTAGATGACCTCCAGGTCACTTCCAGCCCTGGATTATCCTCTGAAGCTGCGTCTAGTGCCAGGTTTGTAGACCTTCCTTCCTCTCCTTTTTCCCTCCTTCCCTCCCTTTCTTTTTTCTTTCTTTCTCCCTTCTTTCTTCCTTCTTTCTTTCTCTCTCTGTCTCCGTTTCTGTCTGTCGCTCTCTCTCTTTCTTTCCTTCTTTCTTTCTCAGCACTCCCCCCCCCCATCTTTGGCCTAGCATCCTCAGGGAAGCCTGCTGGGAGCAAAAGCAGACCCACCCACCCCCCGTTTTTGGCCTAGCAGGCTTAAGGGAAGCCTGCTGGTTGCAAACACGGAGCCCACACCCCTGTTTTTGGCTGTGCGATGTGCAATCGTCAGAACTTATTTTTTTACTCTTTTTAGTATTTTTTACTACCGGTTTGGATGAACTGGCCTGAACCGGTAGCATTTCACCCCTGGTTAAGGTACTGGACTAGTGTTGGAAGAAATGCCCACCTGGGTTCAGTTCCAAGTGGGGGAAAAGACACTGGATTCATGGAAGTTGCTTGGAAAGAAGGTTTATTGATGATGGACAGGACCACATGGTTTGAGGTCCTGGAGGAAAAAAGGAAGAGATGCTGGGAGTGCCTGGGTTTTATGCCGTCTCTTGGCTTTTGAATTTGAGCTTGTGTTCTGATTGGTTGTCAGACTCCCATGGGGCCATGCAGGGGCAACTCTGTAGGTTATCTTTTGAGTCCCAGGCTTGGTTTACTGGGTGACGATGTAATGAAAGGGCTTTGGGCAATTCCTCCAATGGCTCTGCCTGAAGGGGGTAGATCTTTGTTATGTAGAATAGACTGGCTCAGGTCTTAATGGCCCATTGACAAAGGTGTGTGTGTGGGGGGGGGTGAGTTTCTGCCTCCCTTTTAGGGGAAATGTTCTGCCCTTTTAATATTTCCTAAAATATTTCATTTTTCTAGGAGAAGGGTAGGTGCTAACTTCCTACACTAGAAAGCAGACGTCTGTGAATTTGAATCTGTCTGTCATTCCATGTTTGTCTTAAAGTTGTGGTTGTTATTGCTTTGGGGGAAACAGGACTTTTATCTATGTTGCCTTGAACTGTGCACAATAAAGGTGGGATATAAATCTAATAATAAGTAAATACGCCTCCTTAGGGGAGCTGCAAATGTTTGTTTTAGCTCTATACCAGCTTCATTCAATGAAGTAATTCAAAATGACATCACACACACACACACACACACACACACACACACACAAAATAAGCAGACAAGAATTAGATTGGTTTTTGCCTTATCCCCATACAATCACATTTCTATTTCATCGTAAAGTATAACAAAACAGGTTTTTTTTTACAGTCACCAGTTGTGCTTTTGAGATCTCCTTTGTTCTTTTTAAATACCTCTCAACTAGTCCATCCAGAGATGGACAAAGGGGGATTTCTTAAAAGTGAGAAAAAGGGATTTTTAATTATTAAGATACATTCAAAGACAGCAAATAAAGTGGTTTGTCCATCTGGAGAAACTATCTGGGGATTCCATGCCATATAAAGCACACATTAAAAGCGGAGAAGGTCAAATGGACACGAGGCAGACCCAGAAGAAGATGGAAAGGAAACATCAAAAACAAACTACAGAGCATCAAATAACAATGGTTGAGGCCGCCAGAAGTGCAAGACCCCAAACTTTATATCTCCCTCAACATCTGAAGTGGTAAAAGGGGAAGGGGAGGGGGAAGAAACGAGGAGGGAGGGAGGGAGGGAGGATGAGGAAGAAAGGGAGGAAGGAGGAGGAGGAAAGAGAAAGGAAAGGGAAGGTGGAAGGAAGGAAAGAAAGAAGGAAAGGAAAGTGGGGGGAGGAGGAGGAAAAATAAAGGGAGGAAGAAAGGGAGGAGGAAGAAGAAAGGGAGGAAGGAGGAGGAGGAAAGAGAGAGAGAAGGAAAAGGAAAAGGAAGGAGAGGAAAGGAAGTAGGAAGGATGGAAAGACGGAAAGAAGGAAGGGGAAGGGGGAAGAGGAGGAGGAAGAAGAAAGGGAGGAAGGAGGAGGAGATAAAGGAAAGGAAAGAGAGATAGAGAGAGACAGAGAGAGAGAGAGAAAGGAAGGAAGGAAGAAAGGAAGAAGCAGAAGTACAGTGCCATGCTTTGGAACAGAGCAATGCCACGTATAGAAGCAAAAAAAAAAAAAAGTCTCAAGCACCTGTTTATACTAAACTTGTTTATACTAAAACTCACCTGTGACTCCATTTGGCTTGGTTTGTTTACAAATTGCTGCATTCAACAAATGCATTCAATGTCAATTAAAATACCACCGGTGACTTTCTTTGTCATTATTAATGTTGTTCAATCAAACACTGAGCACCTGCTTTTTACCATGTTGTAGATTTTGGGGTACCAATGCTTTTTTTTTTAAATGTGCAAACAAAAGGTGGAAAAGGTAAATTGACCAGAGGTACATTTGTGCTCAAAAATATTCATGCATCCTGTTTTGTAAAAACGTGACCTGATAGCAATGATGCTTCGGTCACATCCAAATTTGTCGTTTATGGGGCACAACCGTTGCTTACAGGCTTGTGATGTTATTGCTTATCTCCAGCTCTGCCCCTGCAGTGCAGTTTTGACTCTTTTATTACTTCTTTCTGAATACAGCAAAGAGATTTATGCAACCATTTTCTCTTTTTTCAGTTTCTTTTTATTGCTTTTTGCTATGCAGAAATAATAAAAAAAGGCATGGAAAAAAGCAATAATGAAAAAAGGAAGGTCAAGGGGAAAAAAGGACATGTCAAAAACATATGTTCATACATATAGATTAATTTTAGGACCTTACCCACACTGGATAACACCAGTTCGGTCTTTCGATTATCTCAGAGAGAAAATGCATTTCATCAATCCAAAATTGTAAGTAAAGCTGCTCTCCGCTGCAGCAAAATAATCTTCATACCAGAATCATCGTTTTATATAAATCCATAGGTAGTTGGCCCAGCATCACTTGCTGAATTATTGTGCTAACAAAATTCGGATTTACAAACTCTTAACTCTAGGCATTCACTAAGTTTTTTTTCTTCTTATTTAAGCAGCCTCTATTGCAGGAGTGTCAAACTCGATTTAATTGAGGGCCACATCAGGGTAGTTTTTGACTTCGGGTGGGGTGGGGTGGCCAGAGTGGGTGTGGCCTGCTTGATGTCACTCATGTTGGGGGGCCCCTGTGGCAGCCTGAACGCTCTGCAAGTGAAAACAGGATCCTGAGCTCCGTTTCCGGCTGTGAAGGCCTCCTGCAACCCTCTGCCAGCAGAACCAGAGTTCAGGAGGGCCGCACATAATATATTACAATATAATGTAATGTAATATAGTATAGTATAATATAATGTAATCTAATTTACCTCGAGCTTGAGTACCTATGATTGTGGTTGAAGATGAAGTAGTCATTGACAGGTAGGACAATTGTAGCAGACAATTTTGTATACCACGCTTAGGTCAGACCTTGGTCAGCATAGTTCTAGGTTGTAGTTCGAGGCCCAAAATTTCAAGCCTGGAGGCATAAGGGATTCTATTGTGAGCAGAGGAGTGGAGTACTCTTCTTGTGAAATACCTCTGGACTCGCATACATATGTACAAATACATAGAGCCGTGATGGCGAACCTATGGCATGCGTGCCACAAGTGAATTCACCTTTTTAAAAGCTATTTTTCGCCTTCCCCAGGCTCCAGAGGCTTTATAGGAGCCTGGGGAGGATGAAAAGAGCCTCCCCCCCCCCCGGAGGCTTCAGGGACCGTCCGGAGGCTTCCCTGACGCCTTCAGAGCGCTTAAAACCACCCTCCGAGCAAACCAGAAGTGACTTCCAGGTGGCTCGGAGGGTCGTTTTAAGCGTTCTGAAGGCTTCAGGGACCATCTGGAGGCTTCCCTGACGCCTTTGGAGTGCTTAAAACCACCCTCCGAGCAAACCAGAAGTGACTTCCGGGTTGCTCGGAAGGTCGTTTTAAGCGCTCCGAAGGCATCAGGGAAGCCTCCGGACGGTCCCTGAAGCCTTCGGAGCGCTTAAAACGACCCTCCGGGTGCTTTTAAGTGCTCCAAAAGCATCAGGGAAGCCTCCGGACGGTCCCTGAAGCCTCTTGAGGGGGCAGGGGGGCTCTTTTCGCCCTCCCCAGGCTCCTATAAAGCCTCTGGAGCCTGGGGAGGGCGAAAAAAGCATGTAAAAATGGGGGAGGTATTGTGCGCGCATGCGCACTGGGGGATCGCACGTTGCATTATGGGTGCGGCACGCCCGCACATGCCCCCCCCCGCGCTCCCCCCACTTGTGGCACGCGAGCCAAAAAAGGTTCACCATCACTGACATAGAGACTCCAAATGAAGAGACAGCAGGAACTCACTGGCTGGGGAATTCTGGGTTTTGAAGTCCCCACATCTTGAAGAAACCTTGCTCTCCACCACTGTTGGATGAACCATCAAAGATGGAACGTTTTTTGGAAAATGGTCAGAAATTGCATGTTTCCTAATGTTTACAGCTCAGTGAACATCAACATTTATGAAGACTCTTTGCTGAGAAAACTTTTTTTAAAAAAACCAGCCCTCATTTGTGCTCTGTTACCAATTTTAAATAATGAGGCCTTTAAGTCAGAACTGATAAGTCTCTTGTCAAGACTGAGGAAAGTTCCCTTTGGAGTACCACAAAAGAAGAAACATTTGTGTAGAATCAGCTCCCCTTGAAGGAGAAGGCAATTCTCCCATTTTTTTTCTTCTGCCAAGTTTTATGCACAGCAAGGAGACAAAAACAAAGATAAGGAGGATTTGATTATTTTGTGTTTCACAGCATCAAGCCCATTACAGCTGCAAATTGGAAGATTGATGTCAAATAACACTAACTATTGCTCCTTGGGAAAAAAAAATGATAGGGAAATTGCAGACAAATAACTCATGATTGCAGAACTGGTGTGTGTTTGTGTGTGTGTGTGTGTGTGTGTGTGTAACAGACCAATCAGTTGGAGAAGTCTATTTCATTCCTTTGGCAATTGTTCCATTTATTCTGGTGATTCAAAGATTTTCAGCATCGTCTGGAGTGCATGGTTTGAGGGCAGCCACGTCTGCGGGAGATTGTTCAGAGCCAAGTTGAACTTTTATCTTTCTCCCTTTCGTCTGTTTGAGCCAAAATAGAAAGGACCAAATGAAAAGTTAAGGAAATTAGTTGATTAAGGAAAGCTCGACATTTTGCTAACCCCCATCATTCCCCAATTCACACTGTAATAAAAAAAATAGCTCTTTGTAGAATTCAACATCAGTCAAGTATCCCACTGCATTGCAGTTATTTCTCATGAGATTATAAATGCATTTTAATAATAGGCTGTGTGAACATGAATGTG